>NW_027414235.1:0-300000 GCF_964106895.1 Numenius arquata | reverse complement strand
GGAGGCGCACGGTGGTACCGCTGCGAGCTCAGGAGAGCGCCCGGCTGCACCCCGAGCACCGTGGTGAAGGAGCGGCGATATCGGGAGAGCGCTCGGCGGCACTCAGAGGCGCGCTGTGGTACCGCGGCGAGATCCCGAGAGCACCCAGCGGCACTCGCATGCGCAGGGTGGAGCGCGAAGAGCTCGGGAGAGCGTCCGGCGGCACCCCGAGGAGCGGGATGAGCGTGCGTCGGGTCGACCGGACGCACAGCGGCACCTGGAGGCGCACGGTGGTAGCGCGACGAGCTCGGGAGAGCGTCCGGCGGCACCCCGAGGAGCGGGATGAGCATGCGTCGGGTCGACCGGACGCACAGCGGCACCTGGAGGCGCACGGTGGTAGTGCGGCGAGCTCGGGAGAGCGCCCGGCGGCACCCCGAGGAGCGGGATGAGCGTGCGTCGGGTCGACTGGACGCACAGCGGCACCTGGAGGCGCACGGTGGTAGTGCGGCAAGCTCGGGAAAGCGCCCGGCGGCACCCAGACAAGCAGGGTGAAGGAGCGGCGATATCGGGAGAGCGTTCATCGGCACTCGGAGGCACGCGGTGGTATCGCTCTGAGCTCGGCAGTGCGCCCGGCGGCACCCCAGGCACTGTGGTGAAGGAGCAGCGATATCGGGAGAGCGCTCGGCGGCACTCGGAGGCGCGCTGTGGTACCGCGGCGAGATCCCGAGAGTGCCCGCTGGCACTTCTCAGCGCACGGTGTTACCGCTGCGAGCTGAGGAGAGCGCCCGGCGGCACCCCGAGCACCGTGGTGAAGGAGCGGCGATATCGGGAGAGCGCCTGGCGGCACCCCGACGTGCGGGGTCAACGAGTGGCGATACCGGGAGAGCGCCCGGCAGCACCCCGAGGAGCGGGATGAGCGTGCGTCGGGTCGACTGGACGCACAGCGGCACCTGGAGGCGCACGGTGGTAGTGCGGCGAGCTCGGGAGAGCGCCCGGCGGCACCCCGAGGAGCGGGATGAGCGTGCGTCGGGTCGACTGGACGCACAGCGGCACCTGGAGGCGCACGGTGGTAGTGCGGCAAGCTCGGGAAAGCGCCCGGCGGCACCCAGACAAGCAGGGTGAAGGAGCGGCGATATCGGGAGAGCGTTCAGCGGCACTCGGAGGCACGCGGTGGTATCGCTGTGAGCTCGGAAGTGCGCCCGGCGGCACCCCAGGCACTGTGGTGAAGGAGCAGCGATATCGGGAGTGCTCTCGGCGGCACTCGGAGGCGCGCTGTGGTACCGCAGCGAGATCCCGAGAGTGCCCGCTGGCACTTGCCGGCACACGGTGGTAGCGCGGAGAGCTCAGCAGAGCGCCCGGCAGCACCCCGAGGAGCGGGATGAGCGTGCGTCGGGTCGACCGGACGCACAGCGGCACCTGGAGGCGCACGGTGGTAGTGCGGCAAGCTCGGGAGAGCGCCCGGCGGCACCCAGACAAGCAGGGTGAAGGAGCGGCGATATCGGGAGAGCGCTCGGCGGCACTCGGAGGCGCGCTGTGGTATCGCGGCGAGATCCCGAGAGCACCCAGCGGCACTCGCATGCGCAGGGTGGAGCGCGAAGAGCTCGGGAGAGCGTCCGGCGGCACCCCGAGGAGCGGGATGAGCGTGCGTCGGGTCGACCGGACGCACAGCGGCACCTGGAGGCGCACGGTGGTAGCGCGACGAGCTCGGGAGAGCGCCCGGTGGCACCCCGAGGAGCGGGATGAGCGTGCGTCGGGTCGACCGGACGCACAGCGGCACCTGGAGGCGCACGGTGGTAGTGCGGCAAGCTCGGGAAAGCGCCTGGCGGCACCCAGACAAGCAGGGTGAAGGAGCGGCGATATCGGGAGAGCGTTCAGCGGCACTCGGAGGCACGCGGTGGTACCGCTATGAGCTCGGCAGTGCGCCCGGCGGCACCCCAGGCACTGTGGTGAAGGAGCAGCGATATCGGGAGAGCGCTCGGCGGCACTCGGAGGCGCACGGTGGTAGCACTGCGAGCTCAGGAGAGCGCCTGGCGGCACCCCGAGCACCGTGGTGAAGGAGCGGCGAAATCGGGAGAGCGCCTGGTGGCATCCCGACGTGCGGGGTCAACGAGTGGCGATACCGGGAGAGCGCTCGGCGGCACTCGGAGGCGCGCTGTGGTATCGCGGCGAGATCCCGAGAGCACCCAGCGGCACTCGCATGCGCAGGGTGGAGCGCGAAGAGCTCGGGAGAGCGTCCGGCGGCACCCCGAGGAGCAGGATGAGCGTGCGTCGGGTCGACTGGACGCACAGCGGCACCTGGAGGCGCACGGTGGTAGTGCGGCAAGCTCGGGAAAGCGCCCGGCGGCACCCAGACAAGCAGGGTGAAGGAGCGGCGATATCGGGAGAGCGTTGAGCGGCACTCGGAGGCGCGCTGTGGTACCGCGGCGAGATCCCGAGAGTGCCCGCTGGCACTTGCCGGCGCACGGTGGTAGCGCGGAGAGCTCAGCAGAGCGCCCGGCAGCACCCCGAGGAGCGGGATGAGCGTGCGTCGGGTCGACTGGACGCACAGCGGCACGTGGAGGCGCACGGTGGTATTGCGGCAAGCTCGGGAAAGCGCCCGGCGGCACCCAGACAAGCAGGGTGAAGGAGCGGCGATATCGGGAGAGCGTTGAGCGGCACTCGGAGGCGCGCTGTGGTACCGCGGCGAGATCCCGAGAGTGCCCGCTGGCACTTGCCGGCGCACGGTGGTAGCGCGGAGAGCTCAGCAGAGCGCCCGGCAGCACCCTGAGGAGCGGGATGAGCGTGCGTCGGGTCGACTGGACGCACAGCGGCACGTGGAGGCGCACGGTGGTATTGCGGCAAGCTCGGGAGAGCGCCCGGCGGCACCCAGACAAGCAGGGTGAAGGAGTGGCGATATCGGGAGAGCGCGTGGCGGCACCACGACGTGCGGGGTCAACGAGTGTCGATACCGGGAGAGTGCTCGGCGGCACTCGGAGGCGCACGGTGGTACCGCTGCGAGCTCAGGAGAGCGCCCGGCTGCACCCCGAGCACCGTGGTGAAGGAGCGGCGATATCGGGAGAGCGCTCGGCGGCACTCAGAGGCGCGCTGTGGTACCGCGGCGAGATCCCGAGAGCACCCAGCGGCACTCGCATGCGCAGGGTGGAGCGCGAAGAGCTCGGGAGAGCGTCCGGCGGCACCCCGCGGAGCGGGATGAGCGTGCGTCGGGTCGACCGGACGCACAGCGGCACCTGGAGGCGCACGGTGGTAGCGCGACGAGCTCGGGAGAGCGTCCGGCGGCACCCCGAGGAGCGGGATGAGCATGCGTCGGGTCGACCGGACGCACAGCGGCACCTGGAGGCGCACGGTGGTAGTGCGGCGAGCTCAGGAGAGCGCCCGGCGGCACCCCGAGGAGCGGGATGAGCGTGCGTCGGGTCGACTGGACGCACAGCGGCACCTGGAGGCGCACGGTGGTAGTGCGGCAAGCTCGGGAGAGCGCCCGGCGGCACCCAGACAAGCAGGGTGAAGGAGCGGCGATATCGGGAGAGCGTTCATCGGCACTCGGAGGCACGCGGTGGTATCGCTCTGAGCTCGGCAGTGCGCCCGGCGGCACCCCAGGCACTGTGGTGAAGGAGCAGCGATATCGGGAGAGCGCTCGGCGGCACTCGGAGGCGCGCTGTGGTACCGCGGCGAGATCCCGAGAGTGCCCGCTGGCACTTGCCGGCGCACGGTGTTACCGCTGCGAGCTCAGGAGAGCGCCCGGCGGCACCCCGAGCACCGTGGTGAAGGAGCGGCGATATCGGGAGAGCGCGTGGCGGCACCCCGACGTGCGGGGTCAACGAGTGGCGATACCGGGAGAGCGCCCGGCAGCACCCCGAGGAGCGGGATGAGCGTGCGTCGGGTCGACTGGACGCACAGCGGCACCTGGAGGCGCACGGTGGTAGTGCGGCAAGCTCGGGAGAGCGCCCGGCGGCACCCCGAGCACTGTGGTGAAGGAGCGGCGATATCGGGAGAGCGCGTGGCGGCAACCCGACGTGCGGGGTCAACGAGTGGCAATACTGGGAGAGCGCTCGGCGGCACTCGGAGGCGCACGGTGGTACCGCTGCGAGCTCAGGAGAGCGCCCGGCGGCACACCGAGGAGCGGGATGAGCGTGCGTCGGGTCGACCGGACGTACAGCGGCACCTGGAGGCGCACGGTGGTAGTGCGGCGAGCTCGGGAAAGCGCCCGGCGGCACCCAGACAAGCAGGGTGAAGGAGCGGCGATATCGGGAGAGCGTTCGGCGGCACTCGGAGGCGCGCTGTGGTACCGCGGCGAGATCCCGAGAGTGCCCGCTGGCACTTGCCGGCGCACGGTGGTAGCGCGGAGAGCTCAGCAGAGCGCCCGGCAGCACCCCGAGGAGCGGGATGAGCGTGCGTCGGGTCGACCGGACGCACAGCGGCACCTGGAGGCGCACGGTGGTAGTGCGGCAAGCTCGGGAGAGCGCCCGGCGGCACCCCGAGCACTGTGGTGAAGGAGCGGCGATATCGGGAGAGCGCCTGGCGGCACCCCGACGTGCGGGGTCAACGAGTGTCGATACCGGGAGAGCGCTCGGCGGCACTCAGAGGCGCACGGTGGTAACGCGGCGAGCTCGGCAGAGCACCTGGCGGCATCCCGAGCACCGTGGTGAAGGAGCGGCGATATCGGGAGAGGGCTCGCCGGCACTCGGAGGCGCACGGTGGTACCGCGGCGAGATCCCGAGAGCACCCAGCGGCATTCGCATGCGCAGGGTGGAGCGCGAAGAGCTCGGGAGAGCATCCGGCGGCACCCCGAGGAGCGGGATGAGCATGCGTCGGGTCGACCGGACGCACAGCGGCACCTGGAGGCGCACGGTGGTAGTGCGGCGAGCTCGGGAGAGCGCCCGGCGGCACCCAGACAAGCAGGGTGAAGGAGCGGCGATATCGGGAGAGCGCGTGGCGGCACCCCGACGTGCGGGGTCAACGAGTGTCGATACCGGGAGAGCGCTCGGCGGCACTCGGAGGCGCACGGTGGTACCGCTGCGAGCTCAGGAGAGCGCCCGGCTGCACCCCGAGCACCGTGGTGAAGGAGCGGCGATATCGGGAGAGCGCTCGGCGGCACTCAGAGGCGCGCTGTGGTACCGCGGCGAGATCCCGAGAGCACCCAGCGGCACTCGCATGCGCAGGGTGGAGCGCGAAGAGCTCGGGAGAGCGTCCGGCGGCACCCCGCGGAGCGGGATTAGCGTGCGTCGGGTCGACCGGACGCACAGCGGCACCTGGAGGCGCACGGTGGTAGCGCGACGAGCTCGGGAGAGCGTCCGGCGGCACCCCGAGGAGCGGGATGAGCATGCGTCGGGTCGACCGGACGCACAGCGGCACCTGGAGGCGCACGGTGGTAGTGCGGCGAGCTCGGGAGAGCGCCCGGCGGCACCCCGAGGAGCGGGATGAGCGTGCGTCGGGTCGACTGGACGCACAGCGGCACCTGGAGGCGCACGGTGGTAGTGCGGCAAGCTCGGGAAAGCGCCCGGCGGCACCCAGACAAGCAGGGTGAAGGAGCGGCGATATCGGGAGAGCGTTCATCGGCACTCGGAGGCACGCGGTGGTATCGCTGTGAGCTCGGCAGTGCGCCCGGCGGCACCCCAGGCACTGTGGTGAAGGAGCAGCGATATCGGGAGAGCGCTCGGAGGCACTCGGAGGCGCGCTGTGGTACCGCGGCGAGATCCCGACAGTGCCCGCTGGCACTTCTCAGCGCACGGTGTTACCGCTGCGAGCTCAGGAGAGCGCCCGGCGGCACCCCGAGCACCGTGGTGAAGGAGCGGCGATATCGGGAGAGCGCCTGGCGGCACCCCGACGTGCGGGGTCAACGAGTGGCGATACCGGGAGAGCGCCCGGCAGCACCCCGAGGAGCGGGATGAGCGTGCGTCGGGTCGACTGGACGCACAGCGGCACCTGGAGGCGCACGGTGGTAGTGCGGCGAGCTCGGGAGAGCGCCCGGCGGCACCCCGAGGAGCGGGATGAGCGTGCGTCGGGTCGACCGGACGCACAGCGGCACCTGGAGGCGCACGGTGGTAGTGCGGCGAGCTCGGGAGAGCGCCCGGCGGCACCCCGAGGAGCGGGATGAGCGTGCGTCGGGTCGACTGGACGCACAGCGGCACCTGGAGGCGCACGGTGGTAGTGCGGCAAGCTCGGGAAAGCGCCCGGCGGCACCCAGACAAGCAGGGTGAAGGAGCGGCGATATCGGGAGAGCGTTCAGCGGCACTCGGAGGCACGCGGTGGTATCGCTGTGAGCTCGGAAGTGCGCCCGGCGGCACCCCAGGCACTGTGGTGAAGGAGCAGCGATATCGGGAGTGCTCTCGGCGGCACTCGGAGGCGCGCTGTGGTACCGCAGCGAGATCCCGAGAGTGCCCGCTGGCACTTGCCGGCACACGGTGGTAGCGCGGAGAGCTCAGCAGAGCGCCCGGCAGCACCCCGAGGAGCGGGATGAGCGTGCGTCGGGTCGACCGGACGCACAGCGGCACCTGGAGGCGCACGGTGGTAGTGCGGCAAGCTCGGGAGAGCGCCCGGCGGCACCCAGACAAGCAGGGTGAAGGAGCGGCGATATCGGGAGAGCGCTCGGCGGCACTCGGAGGCGCGCTGTGGTATCGCGGCGAGATCCCGAGAGCACCCAGCGGCACTCGCATGCGCAGGGTGGAGCGCGAAGAGCTCGGGAGAGCGTCCGGCGGCACCCCGAGGAGCGGGATGAGCGTGCGTCGGGTCGACCGGACGCACAGCGGCACCTGGAGGCGCACGGTGGTAGCGCGACGAGCTCGGGAGAGCGCCCGGTGGCACCCCGAGGAGCGGGATGAGCGTGCGTCGGGTCGACCGGACGCACAGCGGCACCTGGAGGCGCACGGTGGTAGTGCGGCAAGCTCGGGAAAGCGCCCGGCGGCACCCAGACAAGCAGGGTGAAGGAGCGGCGATATCGGGAGAGCGTTCAGCGGCACTCGGAGGCACGCGGTGGTACCGCTATGAGCTCGGCAGTGCGCCCGGCGGCACCCCAGGCACTGTGGTGAAGGAGCAGCGATATCGGGAGAGCGCTCGGCGGCACTCGGAGGCGCACGGTGGTAGCACTGCGAGCTCAGGAGAGCGCCTGGCGGCACCCCGAGCACCGTGGTGAAGGAGCGGCGAAATCGGGAGAGCGCCTGGTGGCATCCCGACGTGCGGGGTCAACGAGTGGCGATACCGGGAGAGCGCTCGGCGGCACTCGGAGGCGCACGGTGGTACCGCGGCGAGATCCCGAGAGCACCCAGCGGCACTCGCATGCGCAGGGTGGAGCGCGAAGAGCTCGGGAGAGCGTCCGGCGGCACCCCGAGGAGCAGGATGAGCGTGCGTCGGGTCGACTGGACGCACAGCGGCACCTGGAGGCGCACGGTGGTAGTGCGGCAAGCTCGGGAAAGCGCCCGGCGGCACCCAGACAAGCAGGGTGAAGGAGCGGCGATATCGGGAGAGCGTTCATCGGCACTCGGAGGCACGCGGTGGTACCGCTGTGAGCTCGGCAGTGCGCCCGGCGGCACCCCAGGCACTGTGGTGAAGGAGCAGCGATATCGGGAGAGCGCTCGGCGGCACTCGGAGGCGCGCTGTGGTACCGCGGCGAGATCCCGAGAGTGCCCGCTCGCACTTGCCGGCGAAGGGTGTTACCGCTGCGAGCTCAGGAGAGCGCCCGGCGGCACCCCGAGCACCGTGGTGAACGAGCGGCGATATCGGGAGAGCGCGTGGCGGCACCCCGACGTGCGGGGTCAACGAGTGGCAATACCGGGAGAGCGCTCGGCGGCACTCGGAGGCGCACGGTGGTACCGCTGCGAGATCCCGAGAGCACCCAGCGGCACTCGCATGCGCAGGGTGGAGCGCGAAGAGCTCGGGAGAGCGTCCGGCGGCACCCCGAGGAGCGGGATGAGCGTGCATCGGGTCGACCGGACGCACAGCGGCACCTGGAGGCGCACGGTGGTAGCGCGACGAGCGCGGGAGAGCGTCCGGCGGCACCACGAGGAGCGGGATGAGCATGCGTCGGGTCGACCGGACGCACAGCGGCACCTGGAGGCGCCCGGTGGTAGTGCGGCGAGCTCGGGAGAGCGCCCGGCGGCACCCCGAGGAGCGGGATGAGCGTGCGTCGGGTCGACCGGACGCACAGCGGCACCTGGAGGCGCACGGTGGTAGTGCGGCGAGCTCGGGAGAGCGCCCGGCGGCACCCCGAGGAGCGGGATGAGCGTGCGTCGGGTCGACTGGACGCACAGCGGCACCTGGAGGCGCACGGTGGTAGTGCGGCAAGCTCGGGAAAGCGCCCGGCGGCACCCAGACAAGCAGGGTGAAGGAGCGGCGATATCGGGAGAGCGTTCAGCGGCACTCGGAGGCACGCGGTGGTATCGCTGTGAGCTCGGCAGTGCGCCCGGCGGCACCCCAGGCACTGTGGTGAAGGAGCAGCGATATCGGGAGAGCGCTCGGCGGCACTCGGAGGCGCGCTGTGGTACCGCAGCGAGATCCCGAGAGTGCCCGCTGGCACTTGTCGGCGCACGGTGGTACCGCTGCGAGCTCAGGAGAGCGCCCGGCGGCACCCCGAGCACCGTGGTGAAGGAGCGGCGATATCGGGAGAGCGCGTGGCGGCACCCCGACGTGCGGGGTCAACGAGTGGCGATACCGGGAGAGCGCTCGGCGGCACTCGGAGGCGCACGGTGGTACCGCGGCGAGATCCCGAGAGCACCCAGCGGCACTCGCATGCGCAGGGTGGAGCGCGAAGAGCTCGGGAGAGCGTCCGGCGGCACCCCGAGGAGCGGGATGAGCGTGCATCGGGTCGACCGGACGCACAGCGGCACCTGGAGGCGCACGGTGGTAGCGCGACGAGCGCGGGAGAGCGTCCGGCGGCACCACGAGGAGCGGGATGAGCATGCGTCGGGTCGACCGGACGCACAGCGGCACCTGGAGGCGCCCGGTGGTAGTGCGGCGAGCTCGGGAGAGCGCCCGGCGGCACCCCGAGGAGCGGGATGAGCGTGCGTCGGGTCGACCGGACGCACAGCGGCACCTGGAGGCGCACGGTGGTAGTGCGGCGAGCTCGGGAGAGCGCCCGGCGGCACCCCGAGGAGCGGGATGAGCGTGCGTCGGGTCGACTGGACGCACAGCGGCACCTGGAGGCGCACGGTGGTAGTGCGGCAAGCTCGGGAAAGCGCCCGGCGGCACCCAGACAAGCAGGGTGAAGGAGCGGCGATATCGGGAGAGCGTTCAGCGGCACTCGGAGGCACGCGGTGGTATCGCTGTGAGCTCGGCAGTGCGCCCGGCGGCACCCCAGGCACTGTGGTGAAGGAGCAGCGATATCGGGAGAGCGCTCGGCGGCACTCGGAGGCGCGCTGTGGTACCGCGGCGAGATCCCGAGAGTGCCCGCTGGCACTTGTCGGCGCACGGTGGTACCGCTGCGAGCTCAGGAGAGCGCCCGGCGGCACCCCGAGCACCGTGGTGAAGGAGCGGCGATATCGGGAGAGCGCGTGGCGGCACCCCGACGTGCGGGGTCAACGAGTGGCGATACCGGGAGAGCGCTCGGCGGCACTCGGAGGCGCACGGTGGTACCGCGGCGAGATCCCGAGAGCACCCAGCGGCACTCGCATGCGCAGGGTGGAGCGTGAAGAGCTCGGGAGAGCATCCGGCGGCACCCCGAAGAGCGGGATGAGCGTGCGTCGGGTCGACCGGACGCACAGCGGCACCTGGAGGCGCACGGTGGTAGCGCGACGAGCTCGGGAGAGCGTCCGGCGGCACCCCGAGGAGCGGGATGAGCATGCGTCGGGTCGACCGGACGCACAGCGGCACCTGGAGGCGCACGGTGGTATTGCGGCAAGCTCGGGAGAGCGCCCGGCGGCACCCGGAGCTCTGTGGTGAAGGAGCGGCGATATCGGGAGAGCGCGTGGCGGCACCCCGACGTGCGGGGTCAACGAGTGGCAATACCGGGAGAGCGCTCGGCGGCACTCGGAGGCGCACGGTGGTACCGCTGCGAGCTCAGGAGAGCGCCCGGCTGCACCCCGAGCACCGTGGTGAAGGAGCAGCGATATCGGGAGAGCGCTCGGCGGCACTCGGAGGCGCGCTGTGGTACCGCGGCGAGATCCCGAGAGTGCCCGCTGGCACTTGACGGCGCACGGTGGTAGCGCGGAGAGCTCAGCAGAGCGCCCGGCGGCATACCGAGGAGCGGGATGAGCGTGCGTCGGGTCGACCGGACATACAACGGCACCTGGAGGCGCACGGTGGTAGTGCGGCAAGCTCGGGAAAGCGCCCGGCGGCACCCAGACAAGCAGGGTGAAGGAGCAACGATATCGGGAGAGAGTTGAGCGGCACTCGGAGGCGCGCTGTGGTACCGCGGCGAGATCCCGAGAGTGCCCGCTGGCACTTGCCGGCGCACGGTGGTAGCGCGGAGAGCTCAGCAGAGCGCCCGGCAGCACCCCGAGGAGCGGAATGAGCGTGCGTCGGGTCGACTGGACGCACAGCGGCACCTGGAGGCGCACGGTGGTAGTGCGGCGAGCTCGGGAGAGCGCCCGGCGGCACCCCGAGGAGCGGGATGAGCGTGCGTCGGGTCGACTGGACGCACAGCGGCACCTGGAGGCGCACGGTGGTAGTGCGGCAAGCTCGGGAAAGCGCCCGGCGGCACCCAGACAAGCAGGGTGAAGGAGCGGCGATATCGGGAGAGCGTTCGGCGGCACTCGGAGGCGCGCTGTGGTACCGCGGCGAGATCCCGAGAGTGCCCGCTGGCACTTGTCGGCGCACGGTGGTAGCGCGGAGAGCTCAGCAGAGCGCCCGGCAGCACCCCGAGGAGCGGGATGAGCGTGCGTCGGGTCGACCGGACGCACAGCGGCACCTGGAGGCGCACGGTGGTAGTGCGGCAAGCTCGGGAGAGCGCCCGGCGGCACCCCGAGCACTGTGGTGAAGGAGCGGCGATATCGGGAGAGCGCGTGGCGGCACCCCGACGTGCGGGGTCAACGAGTGTCGATACCGGGAGAGCGCTCGGCGGCACTCAGAGGCGCACGGTGGTAACGCGGCGAGCTCGGCAGAGCACCTGGCGGCATCCCGAGCACCGTGGTGAAGGAGCGGCGATATCGGGAGAGGGCTCGCCGGCACTCGGAGGCGCACGGTGGTACCGCGGCGAGATCCCGAGAGCACCCAGCGGCACTCGCATGCGCAGGGTGGAGCGCGAAGAGCTCGGGAGAGCGTCCGGCGGCACCCCGAGGAGCGGGATGAGCATGCGTCGGGTCGACCGGACGCACAGCGGCACCTGGAGGCGCACGGTGGTAGTGCGGCGAGCTCGGGAGAGCGCCCGGCGGCACCCCGAGGAGCGGGATGAGCGTGCGTCGGGTCGACCGGACGCACAGCGGCACCTGGAGGCGCACGGTGGTAGTGCGGCGAGCTCGGGAGAGCGCCCGGCGGCACCCCGAGGAGCGGGATGAGCGTGCGTCGGGTCGACTGGACGCACAGCGCCACCTGGAGGCGCACGGTGGTTGTGCGGCGAGCTCGGGAAAGCGCCCGGCGGCACCCAGACAAGCAGGGTGAAGGAGCGGCGATATCGGGAGAGCGCTCAGCGGCACTCGGAGGCACGCGGTGGTATCGCTGTGAGCTCGGCAGTGCGCCCGGCGGCACCCCAGGCACTGTGGTGAAGGAGCAGCGATATCGGGAGAGCGCTCGGCGGCACTCGGAGGCGCGCTGTGGTACCGCGGCGAGATCCCGAGAGTGCCCGCTGGCACTTCTCAGCGCACGGTGGTAGCGCGGAGAGCTCAGCAGAGCGCCCGGCAGCACCCCGAGGAGCGGGATGAGCGTGCGTCGGGTCGACTGGACGCACAGCGGCACCTGGAGGCGCACGGTGGTATTGCGGCAAGCTCGGGAGAGCGCCCGGCGGCACCCAGACAAGCAGGGTGAAGGAGCGGCAATATCGAGAGAGCGCTCGGCGGCACTCAGAGGCGCGCTGTGGTACCGCGGCGAGATCCCGAGAGCACCCAGCGGCACTCACATGCGCAGGGTGGAGCGCGAAGAGCTCGGGAGAGCGTCCGGCGGCACCCCGAGGAGCGGGATGAGCGTGCGTCGGGTGGACCGGACGCACAGCGGCACCTGGAGGCGCACGGTGGTAGCGCGACGAGCTCGGGAGAGCGCCCGGTGGCACCCCGAGAAGTGGGATGAGCGTGCGTCGGGTCGACCGGACGTACAGCGGCACCAGGAGGCGCACGGTGGTATTGCGGCAAGGTCGGGAGAGCGCCCGGCGGCACCCCGAGCACTGTGGTGAAGGAGCGGCGATATCGGGAGAGCGCGTGGCGGCACCCCGACGTGCGGGGTCAACGAGTGTCGATACCGGGAGAGCGCTCGGCGGCACTCAGAGGCGCACGGTGGTAACGCGGCGAGCTCGGCAGAGCACCTGGAGGCACCCCGAGCACCGTGGTGAAGGAGCGGCGATATCGGGAGAGGGCTCGCCGGCACTCAGAGGCGCGCTGTGGTACCGCGGCGAGATCCCGAGAGCACCCAGCGGCACTCGCATGCGCAGGATGGAGCGCGAAGAGCTCGGGAGAGCGTCCGGCGGCACCCCGAGGAGCGGGATGAGCATGCGTCGGGTCGACCGGACGCACAGCGGCACCTGGAGGCGCATGGTGGTAGTGCGGCGAGCTCGGGAGAGCGCCCGGCGGCACCCAGACAAGCAGGGTGAAGGAGCAACGATATCGGGAGAGCGTTGAGCGGAATTCGGAGGCGCGCTGTGGTACCGCGGCGAGATCCCGAGAGTGCCCGCTGGCACTTGCCGGCGCACGGTGGTAGCGCGGAGAGCTCAGCAGAGCGCCCGGCAGCACCCCGAGGAGCGGGATGAGCGTGCGTCGGGTCGACCGGACGCACAGCGGCACCTGGAGGCGCACGGTGGTAGCGCGACGAGCTCGGGAAAGCGCCCGGCGGCACCCAGACAAGCAGGGTGAAGGAGCGGCGATATCGGGAGAGCGCTCGGCGGCACTCGGAGGCGCGCTGTGGTATCGCGGCGAGATCCCGAGAGCACCCAGCGGCACTCGCATGCGCAGGGTGGAGCGCGAAGAGCTCGGGAGAGCGTCCGGCGGCACCCCGAGGAGCAGGATGAGCGTGCGTCGGGTCGACCGGACGCACAGCGGCACCTGGAGGCGCATGGTGGTAGTGCGGCAAGCTCGGGAAAGCGCCCGGCGGCACCCAGACAAGCAGGGTGAAGGAGCGGCGATATCGGGAGAGCGTTGAGCGGCACTCGGAGGCACGCGGTGGTACCGCTGTGAGCTCGGCAGTGCGCCCGGCGGCACCCCAGGCACTGTGGTGAAGGAGCGGCGATATCGGGAGAGCGCCTGGCGGCACCCCGACGTGCGGGGTCAACGAGTGGCGATACCGGGAGAGCGCTCGGCGGCACTCGGAGGCGCACGGTGGTACCGCTGCGAGCTCAGGAGAGCGCCCGGCGGCACCCCGAGCACCGTGGTGAAGGAGCGGCGATATCGGGAGAGCGCCTGGCGGCACCCCGACGTGCGGGGTCAACGAGTGGCGATACCGGGAGAGCGCTCGGCGGCACTCGGAGGCGCGCTGTGGTACCGCGGCGAGATCCCGAGAGTGCCCGCTGGCACTTCTCAGCGCACGGTGGTAGCGCGGAGAGCTCAGCAGAGCGCCCGGCGGCACCCCGAGGAGCGGGATGACGTGCGTCGGGTGGACCGGACGCACAGCGGCACCTGGAGGCGCACGGTGGTAGTGCGGCGAGCTCGGGAAAGCGCCCGGCGGCACCCAGACAAGCAGGGTGAAGGAGCGGCGATATCGGGAGAGCGCTCGGCGGCACTCGGAGGCGCGCTGTGGTATCGCGGCGAGATCCCGAGAGCACCCAGCGGCACTCGCATGCGCAGGGTGGAGCGCGAAGAGCTCGGGAGAGCGTCCGGCGGCACCCCGAGGAGCGGGATGAGCGTGCGTCGGGTAGACCGGACGCACAGCGGCACCTGGAGGCGCACGGTGGTAGCGCGACGAGCTCGGGAGAGCGCCCGGTGGCACCCCGAGAAGTGGGATGAGCGTGCGTCGGGTCGACCGGACGTACAGCGGCACCTGGAGGCGCACGGTGGTAGTGCGGCAAGCTCGGGAGAGCGCCCGGCGGCACCCAGACAAGCAAGGTGAAGGAGCGGCGATATCGGGAGAGCGCTCGGCGGCACTCGGAGGCGCGCTGTGGTATCGCGGCGAGATCCCGAGAGCACCCAGCGGCACTCGCATGCGCAGGGTGGAGCGCGAAGAGCTCGGGAGATCATCCGGCGGCACCCCGAGGAGCGGGATGAGCGTGCGTCGGGTCGACTGGACGCACAGCGGCACCTGGAGGCGCGCTGTGGTATCGCGGCGAGATCCCGAGAGCACCCAGCGGCACTCGCATGCGCAGGGTGGAGCGCGAAGAGCTCGGGAGAGCGTCCGGCGGCACCCCGAGGAGCAGGATGAGCGTGCGTCGGGTCGACCGGACGCACAGCGGCACCTGGAGGCGCACGGTGGTAGTGCGGCAAGCTCGGGAAAGCGCCCGGCGGCACCCAGACAAGCAGGGTGAAGGAGCGGCGATATCGGGAGAGCGCCTGGCGGCACCCCGACGTGCGGGGTCAACGAGTGGCGATACTGGGAGAGCGCTCGACGGCACTCGGAGGCGCACGGTGGTACCGCTGCGAGCTCAGGAGAGCGCCCGGCGGCACCCCGAGCACCGTGGTGAAGGAGCGGCGATATCGGGAGAGCGCCTGGCGGCACCCCGACGTGCGGGGTCAACGAGTGTCGATACCGGGAGAGCGCTCGGCGGCACTCGGAGGCGCACGGTGGTACCGCTGCGAGCTCAGGAGAGCGCCCGGCGGCACCCCGAGCACCGTGGTGAAGGAGCGGCGATATCGGGAGAGCGCCTGGCGGCACCCCGACGTGCGGGGTCAACGAGTGGCGATACCGGGAGAGCGCTCGGCGGCACTCGGAGGCGCGCTGTGGTACCGCGGCGAGATCCCGAGAGTGCCCGCTGGCACTTCTCAGCGCACGGTGGTAGCGCGGAGAGCTCAGCAGAGCGCCCGGCGGCACCCCGAGGAGCGGGATGAGCGTGCGTCGGGTGGACCGGACGCACAGCGGCACCTGGAGGCGCACGGTGGTAGTGCGGCAAGCTCGGGAAAGCGCCCGGCGGCACCCAGACAAGCAGGGTGAAGGAGCGGCGATATCGGGAGAGCGCTCGGCGGCACTCGGAGGCGCGCTGTGGTACCGCGGCGAGATCCCGAGAGTGCCCGCTGGCACTTGCCGGCGCACGGTGGTAGCGCGGAGAGCTCAGCAGAGCGCCCGGCAGCACCCCGAGGAGCGGGATGAGCGTGCGTCGGGTCGACTGGACGCACAGCGGCACCTGGAGGCGCACGGTGGTATTGCGGCAAGCTCGGGAGAGCGCCCGGCGGCACCCAGACAAGAAGGGTGAAGGAGCGGCGATATCGGGAGAGCGCGTGGCGGCACCCCAACGTGCGGGGTCAACGAGTGGCAATACCGGGAGAGCGCTCGGCGGCACTCGGCGGCGCACGGTGGTACCGCTGCGAGCTCAGGAGAGCGCCCGGCTGCACCCCGAGCACCGTGGTGAAGGAGCGGCAATATCGAGAGAGCGCTCGGCGGCACTCAGAGGCGCGCTGTGGTAGCGCGGCGAGATCCCGAGAGCACCCAGCGGCACTCACATGCGCAGGGTGGAGCGCGAAGAGCTCGGGAGAGCGTCCGGCGGCACCCCGAGGAGCGGGATGAGCGTGCGTCGGGTGGACCGGACGCACAGCGGCACCTGGAGGCGCACGGTGGTAGCGCGACGAGCTCGGGAGAGCGCCCGGCGGCACCCCGAGGAGCGGGATGAGCGTGCGTCGGGTCGACTGGACGCACAGCGCCACCTGGAGGCGCACGGTGGTAGTGCGGCAAGCTCGGGAAAGCGCCCGGCGGCACCCAGACAAGCAGGGTGAAGGAGCGGCGATATCGGGAGAGCGTTCAGCGGCACTCGGAGGCACGCGGTGGTATCGCTGTGAGCTCGGCAGTGCGCCCGGCGGCACCCCAGGCACTGTGGTGAAGGAGCAGCGATATCGGGAGAGCGCTCGGCGGCACTCGGAGGCGCGCTGTGGTACCGCGGCGAGATCCCGAGAGTGCCCGCTGGCACTTCTCAGCGCACGGTGGTAGCGCGGAGAGCTCAGCAGAGCGCCCGGTGGCACCCCGAGGAGCGGGATGAGCGTGCGTCGGGTCGACTGGACGCACAGCGGCACCTGGAGGCGCACGGTGGTATTGCGGCAAGCTCGGGAGAGCGCCCGGCGGCACCCCGAGCACTGTGGTGAAGGAGCGGCGATATCGGGAGAGCGTTCAGCGGCACTCGGAGGCACGCGGTGGTACCGCTGTGAGCTCGGCAGTGCGCCCGGCGGCACCCCAGGCACTGTGGTGAAGGAGCAGCGATATCGGGAGAGCGCTCGGCGGCACTCGGAGGCGCGCTGTGGTACCGCGGCGAGATCCCGAGAGTGCCCGCTGGCACTTGCTGGCGCACGGTGGTACCGCTGCGAGCTCAGGAGAGCGCCCGGCGGCACCCCGAGCACCGTGGTGAAGGAGCGGCGATATCGGGAGAGCGCCTGGCGGCACCCCGACGTGCGGGGTCAACGAGTGGCGATACTGGGAGAGCGCTCGACGGCACTCGGAGGCGCACGGTGGTACCGCTGCGAGCTCAGGAGAGCGCCCGGCGGCACCCCGAGCACCGTGGTGAAGGAGCGGCGATATCGGGAGAGCGCCTGGCGGCACCCCGACGTGCGGGGTCAACGAGTGGCGATACCGGGAGAGCGCTCGGCGGCACTCGGAGGCGCACGGTGGTACCGCTGCGAGCTCAGGAGAGCGCCCGGCGGCACCCCGAGCACCGTGGTGAAGGAGCGGCGATATCGGGAGAGCGCCTGGCGGCACCCCGACGTGCGGGGTCAACGAGTGGCGATACCGGGAGAGCGCTCGGCGGCACTCGGAGGCGCGCTGTGGTACCGCGGCGAGATCCCGAGAGTGCCCGCTGGCACTTCTCAGCGCACGGTGGTAGCGCGGAGAGCTCAGCAGAGCGCCCGGCGGCACCCCGAGGAGCGGGATGAGCGTGCGTCGGGTCGACCGGACGCACAGCGGCACCTGGAGGCGCACGGTGGTAGTGCGGCAAGCTCGGGAAAGCGCCCGGCGGCACCCAGACAAGCAGGGTGAAGGAGCGGCGATATCGGGAGAGCGCTCGGCGGCACTCGGAGGCGCGCTGTGGTACCGCGGCGAGATCCCGAGAGTGCCCGCTGGCACTTGCCGGCGCACGGTGGTAGCGCGGAGAGCTCAGCAGAGCGCCCGGCAGCACCCCGAGGAGCGGGATGAACGTGCGTCGGGTCGACTGGACGCACAGCAGCACCTGGAGGCGCACGGTGGTAGTGCGGCAAGCTCGGGAGAGCGCCTGGCGGCACCCAGACAAGCAGGGTGAAGGAGCGGCGATATCGGGAGAGCGCGTGGCGGCACCCCGACGTGCGGGGTCAACGAGTGTCGATATCGGGAGAGCGTTCAGCGGCACTCGGAGGCACGCGGTGGTATCGCTGTGAGCTCGGCAGTGCGCCCGGCGGCACCCCAGGCACTGTGGTGAAGGAGCAGCGATATCGGGAGAGCGCTCGGCGGCACTCGGAGGCGCGCTGTGGTACCGCGGCGAGATCCCGAGAGTGCCAGCTGGCACTTGCCGGCGCACGGTGTTACCGCTGCGAGCTCAGGAGAGCGCCCGGCGGCACCCCGAGCACCGTGGTGAAGGAGCGGCGATATCGGGAGAGCGCGTGGCGGCACCCCGACGTGCGGGGTCAACGAGTGGCGATACTGGGAGAGCGCTCGGCGGCACTCGGAGGCGCACGGTGGTACCGCTGCGAGCTCAGGAGAGCGCCCGGCGGCACCCCGAGTACCGTGGTGAAGGAGCGGCGATATCGGGAGAGCGCCTGGCGGCATCACGACGTGCGGGGTCAACGAGTGGCGATACCGGGAGAGCGCTCGGCGGCACTCGGAGGCGCACGGTGGTACCGCTGCGAGATCAGGAGAGCGCCCGGCGGCACCCCGAGCACCGTGGTGAAGGAGCGGCGATATCGGGAGAGCGCCTGGCGGCACCCCGACGTGCGGGGTCAACGAGTGGCGATACCGGGAGAGCGCTCGGCGGCACTCGGAGGCGCGCTGTGGTACCGCGGCGAGATCCCGAGAGCACCCAGCGGCACTCACATGCGCAGGGTGGAGCGCGAAGAGCTCGGGAGAGCGTCCGGCGGCACCCCGAGGAGCGGGATGAGCGTGCGTCGGGTGGACCGGACGCACAGCGGAACCTGGAGGCGCACGGTGGTAGCGCGACGAGCTCGGGAGAGCGCCCGGCGGCACCCCGAGGAGCGGGATGAGCGTGCGTCGGGTCGACCGGACGCACAGCGGCACCTGGAGGCGCACGGTGGTAGCGCGACGAGCTCGGGAGAGCGTCCGGCGGCACCCCGAGGAGCGGGATGAGAATGTGTCAAGTCGACCGGACGCACAGCGGCACCTGGAGGCGCACGGTGGTAGTGCGGCGAGCTCGGGAGAGCGCCCGGCGGCACCCAGACAAGCAGGGTGAAGGAGCGGCGATATCGGGAGAGCGTTCAGCGGCACTCGGAGGCACGCGGTGGTATCGCTGTGAGCTCGGAAGTGCGCCCGGCGGCACCCCAGGCACTGTGGTGAAGGAGCAGCGATATCGGGAGTGCTCTCGGCGGCACTCGGAGGCGCGCTGTGGTGCCGCGGCGAGATCCCGAGAGTGCCCGCTGGCACTTGCCGGCGCACGGTGTTACCGCTGCGAGCTCAGGAGAGCGCCCGGCGGCACCCCGAGCACCGTGGTGAAGGAGCGGCGATATCGGGAGAGCGCCTGGCGGCACCCCGACGTGCGGGGTCAACGAGTGGCGATACCGGGAGAGCGCTCGGCGGCACTCGGAGGCGCACGGTGGTACCGCGGCGAGATTCCCGAGAGCACCCAGCGGCACTCGCATGCGCAGGGTGGAGCGCGAAGAGCTCGGGAGAGCGTCCGGCGGCACCCCGAGGAGCGGGATGAGCGTGCGTCCGGTGGACCGGACGCACAGCGGCACCTGGAGGCGCACGGTGGTAGTGCGGCAAGCTCGGGAAAGCGCCCGGCAGCACCCAGACAAGCAGGGTGAAGGAGCGGCGATATCGGGAGAGCGCTCGGCGGCACTCGGAGGCGCACGGTGGTGCCGCGGCGAGATCCCGAGAGTGCCCGCTGGCACTTGCCGGCACACGGTGGTAGCGCGGAGAGCTCAGCAGAGCGCCCGGCAGCACCCCGAGGAGCGGGATGAGCGTGCGTCGGGTCGACCGGACGCACAGCGGCACCTGGAGGCGCACGGTGGTAGTGCGGCAAGCTCGGGAGAGCGCCCGGCGGCACCCAGACAAGCAGGGTGAAGGAGCGGCGATATCGGGAGAGCGCTCGGCGGCACTCGGAGGCGCGCTGTGGTATCGCGGCGAGATCCCGAGAGCACCCAGCGGCACTCGCATGCGCAGGGTGGAGCGCGAAGAGCTCGGGAGAGCGTCCGGCGGCACCCCGAGGAGCGGGATGAGCGTGCGTCGGGTCGACCGGACGCACAGCGGCACCTGGAGGCGCACGGTGGTAGTGCGGCAAGCTCGGGAGAGCGCCTGGCGGCACCCAGACAAGCAGGGTGAAGGAGCGGTGATATCGGGAGAGCGCGTGGCGGCACCCCGACGTGCGGGGTCAACGAGTGTCGATATCGGGAGAGCGTTCAGCGGCACTCGGAGGCACGCGGTGGTATCGCTGTGAGCTCGGCAGTGCGCCCGGCGGCACCCCAGGCACTGTGGTGAAGGAGCAGCGATATCGGGAGAGCGCTCGGCGGCACTCGGAGGCGCGCTGTGGTACCGCGGCGAGATCCCGAGAGTGCCCGCTGGCACTTGCCGGCGCACGGTGTTACCGCTGCGAGCTCAGGAGAGCGCCCGGCGGCACCCCGAGCACCGTGGTGAAGGAGCGGCGATATCGGGAGAGCGCGTGGCGGCACCCCGACGTGCGGGGTCAACGAGTGGCGATACTGGGAGAGCGCTCGGCGGCACTCGGAGGTGCACGGTGGTACCGCTGCGAGCTCAGGAGAGCGCCCGGCGGCACCCCGAGTACCGTGGTGAAGGAGCGGCGATATCGGGAGAGCGCCTGGCGGCATCACGACGTGCGGGGTCAACGAGTGGCGATACCGGGAGAGCGCTCGGCGGCACTCGGAGGCGCACGGTGGTACCGCTGCGAGCTCAGGAGAGCGCCCGGCTGCACCCCGAGCACCGTGGTGAAGGAGCGGCGATATCGGGAGAGCGCCTGGCGGCACCCCGACGTGCGGGGTCAACGAGTGGCGATACCGGGAGAGCGCTCGGCGGCACTCGGAGGCGCGCTGTGGTACAGCGGCGAGATCCCGAGAGTGCCCGCTGGCACTTCTCAGCGCACGGTGGTAGCGCGGAGAGCTCAGCAGAGCGCCCGGCGGCACCCCGAGGAGCGGGATGAGCGTGCGTCGGGTCGACCGGACGCACAGCGGCACCTGGAGGCGCACGGTGGTAGTGCGGCAAGCTCGGGAAAGCGCCCGGCGGCACCCAGACAAGCAGGGTGAAGGAGCGGCGATATCGGGAGAGCGCTCGGCGGCACTCGGAGGCGCGCTGTGGTATCGCGGCGAGATCCCGAGAGCACCCAGCGGCACTCGCATGCGCAGGGTGGAGCGCGAAGAGCTCGGGAGAGCGTCCGGCGGCACCCCGAGGAGCGGGATGAGCGTGCGTCGGGTCGACCGGACGCACAGCGGCACCTGGAGGCGCACGGTGGTAGCGCGACGAGCTCGGTAGAGCGCCCGGTGGCACCCCGAGAAGTGGGATGAGCGTGCGTCGGGTCGGCCGGACGTACAGCGGCACCTGGAGGCGCACGGTGGTAGTGCGGCAAGCTCGGGAGAGCGCCCGGCGGCACCCAGACAAGCAAGGTGAAGGAGCGGCGATATCGGGAGAGTGCTCGGCGGCACTCGGAGGCGCGCTGTGGTATCGCGGCGAGATCCCGAGAGCACCCAGCGGCACTCGCATGCGCAGGGTGGAGCGCGAAGAGCTCGGGAGATCATCCGGCGGCACCCCGAGGAGCGGGATGAGCGTGCGTCGGGTCGACTGGACGCACAGCGGCACCTGGAGGCGCGCTGTGGTATCGCGGCGAGATCCCGAGAGCACCCAGCGGCACTCGCATGCGCAGGGTGGAGCGCGAAGAGCTCGGGAGAGCGTCCGGCGGCACCCCGAGGAGCGGAATGAGCGTGCGTCGGGTCGACCGGACGCACAGCGGCACCTGGAGGCGCACGGTGGTAGCGCGACGAGCTCGGGAGAGCGCCCGGCGGCACCCCGAGGAGCGGGATGAGCGTGCGTCGGGTCGACCGGACGCACAGCGGCACCTGGAGGCGCACGGTGGTAGTGCGGCGAGCTCGGGAGATCATCCGGCGGCACCCCGAGGAGCGGGATGAGCGTGCGTCGGGTCGACTGGACGCACAGCGGCACCTGGAGGCGCACGGTTGTATCGCGGCGAGATCCCGAGAGCACCCAGCGGCACTCGCATGCGCAGGGTGGAGCGCGAAGAGCTCGGGAGAGCGTCCGGCGGCACCCCGAGGAGCAGGATGAGCGTGCGTCGGGTCGACCGGACGCACAGCGGCACCTGGAGGCGCATGGTGGTAGTGCGGCAAGCTCGGGAAAGCGCCCGGCGGCACCCAGACAAGCAGGGTGAAGGAGCGGCGATATCGGGAGAGCGTTGAGCGGCACTCGGAGGCACGCGGTGGTACCGCTGTGAGCTCGGCAGTGCGCCCGGCGGCACCCCAGGCACTGTGGTGAAGGAGCGGCGATATCGGGAGAGCGCCTGGCGGCACCCCGACGTGCGGGGTCAACGAGTGGCGATACCGGGAGAGCGCTCGGCGGCACTCGGAGGCGCACGGTGGTACCGCTGCGAGCTCAGGAGAGCGCCCGGCGGCACCCCGAGCACCGTGGTGAAGGAGCGGCGATATCGGGAGAGCGCCTGGCGGCACCCCGACGTGCGGGGTCAACGAGTGGCGATACCGGGAGAGCGCTCGGCGGCACTCGGAGGCGCGCTGTGGTACCGCGGCGAGATCCCGAGAGTGCCCGCTGGCACTTCTCAGCGCACGGTGGTAGCGCGGAGAGCTCAGCAGAGCGCCCGGCGGCACCCCGAGGAGCGGGATGAGCGTGCGTCGGGTGGACCGGACGCACAGCGGCACCTGGAGGCGCACGGTGGTAGTGCGGCGAGCTCGGGAAAGCGCCCGGCGGCACCCAGACAAGCAGGGTGAAGGAGCGGCGATATCGGGAGAGCGCTCGGCGGCACTCGGAGGCGCGCTGTGGTATCGCGGCGAGATCCCGAGAGCACCCAGCGGCACTCGCATGCGCAGGGTGGAGCGCGAAGAGCTCGGGAGAGCGTCCGGCGGCACCCCGAGGAGCGGGATGAGCGTGCGTCGGGTCGACCGGACGCACAGCGGCACCTGGAGGCGCACGGTGGTAGCGCGACGAGCTCGGGAGAGCGCCCGGTGGCACCCCGAGAAGTGGGATGAGCGTGCGTCGGGTCGACCGGACGTACAGCGGCACCTGGAGGCGCACGGTGGTAGTGCGGCAAGCTCGGGAGAGCGCCCGGCGGCACCCAGACAAGCAAGGTGAAGGAGCGGCGATATCGGGAGAGCGCTCGGCGGCACTCGGAGGCGCGCTGTGGTATCGCGGCGAGATCCCGAGAGCACCCAGCGGCACTCGCATGCGCAGGGTGGAGCGCGAAGAGCTCGGGAGATCATCCGGCGGCACCCCGAGGAGCGGGATGAGCGTGCGTCGGGTCGACTGGACGCACAGCGGCACCTGGAGGCGCGCTGTGGTATCGCGGCGAGATCCCGAGAGCACCCAGCGGCACTCGCATGCGCAGGGTGGAGCGCGAAGAGCTCGGGAGAGCGTCCGGCGGCACCCCGAGGAGCAGGATGAGCGTGCGTCGGGTCGACCGGACGCACAGCGGCACCTGGAGGCGCACGGTGGTAGTGCGGCAAGCTCGGGAAAGCGCCCGGCGGCACCCAGACAAGCAGGGTGAAGGAGCGGCGATATCGGGAGAGCGCCTGGCGGCACCCCGACGTGCGGGGTCAACGAGTGGCGATACTGGGAGAGCGCTCGACGGCACTCGGAGGCGCACGGTGGTACCGCTGCGAGCTCAGGAGAGCGCCCGGCGGCACCCCGAGCACCGTGGTGAAGGAGCGGCGATATCGGGAGAGCGCCTGGCGGCACCCCGACGTGCGGGGTCAACGAGTGTCGATACCGGGAGAGCGCTCGGCGGCACTCGGAGGCGCACGGTGGTACCGCTGCGAGCTCAGGAGAGCGCCCGGCGGCACCCCGAGCACCGTGGTGAAGGAGCGGCGATATCGGGAGAGCGCCTGGCGGCACCCCGACGTGCGGGGTCAACGAGTGGCGATACCGGGAGAGCGCTCGGCGGCACTCGGAGGCGCGCTGTGGTACCGCGGCGAGATCCCGAGAGTGCCCGCTGGCACTTCTCAGCGCACGGTGGTAGCGCGGAGAGCTCAGCAGAGCGCCCGGCGGCACCCCGAGGAGCGGGATGAGCGTGCGTCGGGTGGACCGGACGCACAGCGGCACCTGGAGGCGCACGGTGGTAGTGCGGCAAGCTCGGGAAAGCGCCCGGCGGCACCCAGACAAGCAGGGTGAAGGAGCGGCGATATCGGGAGAGCGCTCGGCGGCACTCGGAGGCGCGCTGTGGTACCGCGGCGAGATCCCGAGAGTGCCCGCTGGCACTTGCCGGCGCACGGTGGTAGCGCGGAGAGCTCAGCAGAGCGCCCGGCAGCACCCCGAGGAGCGGGATGAGCGTGCGTCGGGTCGACTGGACGCACAGCGGCACCTGGAGGCGCACGGTGGTATTGCGGCAAGCTCGGGAGAGCGCCCGGCGGCACCCAGACAAGAAGGGTGAAGGAGCGGCGATATCGGGAGAGCGCGTGGCGGCACCCCAACGTGCGGGGTCAACGAGTGGCAATACCGGGAGAGCGCTCGGCGGCACTCGGCGGCGCACGGTGGTACCGCTGCGAGCTCAGGAGAGCGCCCGGCTGCACCCCGAGCACCGTGGTGAAGGAGCGGCAATATCGAGAGAGCGCTCGGCGGCACTCAGAGGCGCGCTGTGGTAGCGCGGCGAGATCCCGAGAGCACCCAGCGGCACTCACATGCGCAGGGTGGAGCGCGAAGAGCTCGGGAGAGCGTCCGGCGGCACCCCGAGGAGCGGGATGAGCGTGCGTCGGGTGGACCGGACGCACAGCGGCACCTGGAGGCGCACGGTGGTAGCGCGACGAGCTCGGGAGAGCGCCCGGCGGCACCCCGAGGAGCGGGATGAGCGTGCGTCGGGTCGACTGGACGCACAGCGCCACCTGGAGGCGCACGGTGGTAGTGCGGCAAGCTCGGGAAAGCGCCCGGCGGCACCCAGACAAGCAGGGTGAAGGAGCGGCGATATCGGGAGAGCGTTCAGCGGCACTCGGAGGCACGCGGTGGTATCGCTGTGAGCTCGGCAGTGCGCCCGGCGGCACCCCAGGCACTGTGGTGAAGGAGCAGCGATATCGGGAGAGCGCTCGGCGGCACTCGGAGGCGCGCTGTGGTACCGCGGCGAGATCCCGAGAGTGCCCGCTGGCACTTGCTGGCGCACGGTGGTACCGCTGCGAGCTCAGGAGAGCGCCCGGCGGCACCCCGAGCACCGTGGTGAAGGAGCGGCGATATCGGGAGAGCGCGTGGCGGCACCCCGACGTGCGGGGTCAACGAGTGGCGATACTGGGAGAGCGCTCGACGGCACTCGGAGGCGCACGGTGGTACCGCTGCGAGCTCAGGAGAGCGCCCGGCGGCACCCCGAGCACCGTGGTGAAGGAGCGGCGATATCGGGAGAGCGCCTGGCGGCACCCCGACGTGCGGGGTCAACGAGTGGCGATACCGGGAGAGCGCTCGGCGGCACTCGGAGGCGCACGGTGGTACCGCTGCGAGCTCAGGAGAGCGCCCGGCGGCACCCCGAGCACCGTGGTGAAGGAGCGGCGATATCGGGAGAGCGCCTGGCGGCACCCCGACGTGCGGGGTCAACGAGTGGCGATACCGGGAGAGCGCTCGGCGGCACTCGGAGGCGCGCTGTGGTACCGCGGCGAGATCCCGAGAGTGCCCGCTGGCACTTCTCAGCGCACGGTGGTAGCGCGGAGAGCTCAGCAGAGCGCCCGGCGGCACCCCGAGGAGCGGGATGAGCGTGCGTCGGGTCGACCGGACGCACAGCGGCACCTGGAGGCGCACGGTGGTAGTGCGGCAAGCTCGGGAAAGCGCCCGGCGGCACCCAGACAAGCAGGGTGAAGGAGCGGCGATATCGGGAGAGCGCTCGGCGGCACTCGGAGGCGCGCTGTGGTACCGCGGCGAGATCCCGAGAGTGCCCGCTGGCACTTGCCGGCGCACGGTGGTAGCGCGGAGAGCTCAGCAGAGCGCCCGGCAGCACCCCGAGGAGCGGGATGAACGTGCGTCGGGTCGACTGGACGCACAGCGGCACCTGGAGGCGCACGGTGGTAGTGCGGCAAGCTCGGGAGAGCGCCTGGCGGCACCCAGACAAGCAGGGTGAAGGAGCGGCGATATCGGGAGAGCGCGTGGCGGCACCCCGACGTGCGGGGTCAACGAGTGTCGATATCGGGAGAGCGTTCAGCGGCACTCGGAGGCACGCGGTGGTATCGCTGTGAGCTCGGCAGTGCGCCCGGCGGCACCCCAGGCACTGTGGTGAAGGAGCAGCGATATCGGGAGAGCGCTCGGCGGCACTCGGAGGCGCGCTGTGGTACCGCGGCGAGATCCCGAGAGTGCCCGCTGGCACTTGCCGGCGCACGGTGTTACCGCTGCGAGCTCAGGAGAGCGCCCGGCGGCACCCCGAGCACCGTGGTGAAGGAGCGGCGATATCGGGAGAGCGCGTGGCGGCACCCCGACGTGCGGGGTCAACGAGTGGCGATACTGGGAGAGCGCTCGGCGGCACTCGGAGGCGCACGGTGGTACCGCTGCGAGCTCAGGAGAGCGCCCGGCGGCACCCCGAGTACCGTGGTGAAGGAGCGGCGATATCGGGAGAGCGCCTGGCGGCATCACGACGTGCGGGGTCAACGAGTGGCGATACCGGGAGAGCGCTCGGCGGCACTCGGAGGCGCACGGTGGTACCGCTGCGAGCTCAGGAGAGCGCCCGGCTGCACCCCGAGCACCGTGGTGAAGGAGCGGCGATATCGGGAGAGCGCCTGGCGGCACCCCGACGTGCGGGGTCAACGAGTGGCGATACCGGGAGAGCGCTCGGCGGCACTCGGAGGCGCGCTGTGGTACCGCGGCGAGATCCCGAGAGTGCCCGCTGGCACTTCTCAGCGCACGGTGGTAGCGCGGAGAGCTCAGCAGAGCGCCCGGCGGCACCCCGAGGAGCGGGATGAGCGTGCGTCGGGTCGACCGGACGCACAGCGGCACCTGGAGGCGCACGGTGGTAGTGCGGCAAGCTCGGGAAAGCGCCCGGCGGCACCCAGACAAGCAGGGTGAAGGAGCGGCGATATCGGGAGAGCGCTCGGCGGCACTCGGAGGCGCGCTGTGGTATCGCGGCGAGATCCCGAGAGCACCCAGCGGCACTCGCATGCGCAGGGTGGAGCGCGAAGAGCTCGGGAGAGCGTCCGGCGGCACCCCGAGGAGCGGGATGAGCGTGCGTCGGGTCGACCGGACGCACAGCGGCACCTGGAGGCGCACGGTGGTAGCGCGACGAGCTCGGTAGAGCGCCCGGTGGCACCCCGAGAAGTGGGATGAGCGTGCGTCGGGTCGACCGGACGTACAGCGGCACCTGGAGGCGCACGGTGGTAGTGCGGCAAGCTCGGGAGAGCGCCCGGCGGCACCCAGACAAGCAAGGTGAAGGAGCGGCGATATCGGGAGAGTGCTCGGCGGCACTCGGAGGCGCGCTGTGGTATCGCGGCGAGATCCCGAGAGCACCCAGCGGCACTCGCATGCGCAGGGTGGAGCGCGAAGAGCTCGGGAGATCATCCGGCGGCACCCCGAGGAGCGGGATGAGCGTGCGTCGGGTAGACTGGACGCACAGCGGCACCTGGAGGCGCACGGTGGTATCGCGGCGAGATCCCGAGAGCACCCAGCGGCACTCGCATGCGCAGGGTGGAGCGCGAAGAGCTCGGGAGAGCGTCCGGCGGCACCCCGAGGAGCAGGATGAGCGTGCGTCGGGTCGACCGGACGCACAGCGGCACCTGGAGGCGCACGGTGGTTGTGCGGCAAGCTCGGGAAAGCGCCCGGCGGCACCCAGACAAGCAGGGTGAAGGAGCGGCGATATCGGGAGAGCGTTCAGCGGCACTCGGAGGCACGCGGTGGTACCGCTGTGAGCTCGGCAGTGCGCCCGGCGGCACCCCAGGCACTGTGGTGAAGGAGCAGCGATATCGGGAGAGCGCCTGGCGGCACCCCGACGTGCGGGGTCAACGAGTGGCGATACCGGGAGAGCGCTCGGCGGCACTCGGAGGCGCGCTGTGGTACCGCGGCGAGATCCCGAGAGTGCCTGCTGGCACTTCTCAGCGCACGGTGGTAGCGCGGAGAGCTCAGCAGAGCGCCCGGCGGCACCCCGAGGAGCGGGATGAGCGTGCGTCGGGTCGACCGGACGCACAGCGGCACCTGGAGGCGCACGGTGGTAGTGCGGCAAGCTCGGGAAAGCGCCCGGCGGCACCCAGACAAGCAGGGTGAAGGAGCGGCGATATCGGGAGAGCGCTCGGCGGCACTCGGAGGCGCGCTGTGGTACCGCGGCGAGATCCCGAGAGTGCCCGCTGGCACTTGCCGGCGCACGGTGGTAGCGCGGAGAGCTCAGCAGAGCGCCCGGCAGCACCCCGAGGAGCGGGATGAGCGTGCGTCGGGTCGACTGGACGCTCGGCGGCACCTGGAGGCGCACGGTGGTATTGCGGCAAGCTCGGGAGAGCGCCCGGCGGCACCCAGACAAGCAGGGTGAAGGAGCGGCGATATCGGGAGAGCGCGTGGCGGCACCCCGACGTGCGGGGTCAACGAGTGGCAATACCGGGAGAGCGCTCGGCGGCACTCGGCGGCGCACGGTGGTACCGCTGCGAGCTCAGGAGAGCGCCCGGCTGCACCCCGAGCACCGTGGTGAAGGAGCGGCAATATCGAGAGAGCGCTCGGCGGCACTCAGAGGCGCGCTGTGGTACCGCGGCGAGATCCCGAGAGCACCCAGCGGCACTCACATGCGCAGGGTGGAGCGCGAAGAGCTCGGGAGAGCGTCCGGCGGCACCCCGAGGAGCGGGATGAGCGTGCGTCGGGTGGACCGGACGCACAGCGGCACCTGGAGGCGCACGGTGGTAGCGCGACGAGCTCGGGAGAGCGCCCGGCGGCACCCCGAGGAGCGGGATGAGCGTGCGTCGGGTCGACCGGACGCACAGCGCCACCTGGAGGCGCACGGTGGTAGTGCGGCAAGCTCGGGAAAGCGCCCGGCGGCACCCAGACAAGCAGGGTGAAGGAGCGGCGATATCGGGAGAGCGCTCGGCGGCACTCAGAGGCGCGCTGTGGTACCGCGGCGAGATCCCGAGAGCACCCAGCGGCACTCGCATGCGCAGGGTGGAGCGCGAAGAGCTCGGGAGAGCGTCCGGCGGCACCCCGCGGAGCGGGATGAGCGTGCGTCGGGTCGACCGGACGCACAGCGGCACCTGGAGGCGCACGGTGGTAGCGCGACGAGCTCGGGAGAGCGTCCGGCGGCACCCCGAGGAGCGGGATGAGCATGCGTCGGGTGGACCGGACGCACAGCGGCACCTGGAGGCGCACGGTGGTAGTGCGGCGAGCTCGGGAGAGCGCCCGGCGGCACCCCGAGGAGCGGGATGAGCGTGCGTCGGGTCGACCGGACGCACAGCGGCACCTGGAGGCGCACGGTGGTAGTGCGGCGAGCTCGGGAGAGCGCCCGGTGGCACCCCGAGGAGCGGGATGAGCGTGCGTCGGGTCGACTGGACGCACAGCGGCACCTGGAGGCGCACGGTGGTAGTGCGGCAAGCTCGGGAAAGCGCCCGGCGGCACCCCGACAAGCAGGGTGAAGGAGCGGCGATATCGGGAGAGCGTTCAGCGGCACTCGGAGGCACGCGGTGGTATCGCTGTGAGCTCGGCAGTGCGCCCGGCGGCACCCCAGGCACTGTGGTGAAGGAGCAGCGATATCGGGAGAGCGCTCGGCGGCACTCGGAGGCGCGCTGTGGTACCGCGGCGAGATCCCGAGAGTGCCCGCTGGCACTTGCCGGCGCACGGTGTTACCGCTGCGAGCTCAGGAGAGCGCCCGGCGGCACCCCGAGCACCGTGGTGAAGGAGCGGCGATATCGGGAGAGCGCGTGGCGGCACCCCGACGTGCGGGGTCAACGAGTGTCGATACCGGGAGAGCGCTCGGCGGCACTCGGAGGCGCACGGTGGTACCGCTGCGAGCTCAGGAGAGCGCCCGGCGGCACCCCGAGTACCGTGGTGAAGGAGCGGCGATATCGGGAGAGCGCCTGGCGGCATCACGACGTGCGGGGTCAACGAGTGGCGATACCGGGAGAGCGCTCGGCGGCACTCGGAGGCGCACGGTGGTACCGCTGCGAGCTCAGGAGAGCGCCCGGCTGCACCCCGAGCACCGTGGTGAAGGAGCGGCGATATCGGGAGAGCGCCTGGCGGCACCCCGACGTGCGGGGTCAACGAGTGGCGATACCGGGAGAGCGCTCGGCGGCACTCGGAGGCGCGCTGTGGTACCGCGGCGAGATCCCGAGAGTGCCCACTGGCACTTCTCAGCGCACGGTGGTAGCGCGGAGAGCTCAGCAGAGCGCCCGGCGGCACCCCGAGGAGCGGGATGAGCGTGCGTCGGGTCGACCGGACGCACAGCGGCACCTGGAGGCGCACGGTGGTAGTGCAGCGAGCTCGGGAGAGCGCCCGGCGGCACCCAGACAAGCAGGGTGAAGGAGCGGCGATATCGGGAGAGCGCTCGGCGGCACTCGGAGGCGCGCTGTGGTACCGCGGCGAGATCCCGAGAGTGCCCGCTGGCACTTGCCGGCGCACGGTGGTAGCGCGGAGAGCTCAGCAGAGCGCCCGGCAGCACCCCGAGGAGCGGGATGAGCGTGCGTCGGGTCGACTGGACGCACAGCGGCACCTGGAGGCGCACGGTGGTATTGCGGCAAGCTCGGGAGAGCGCCCGGCGGCACCCAGACAAGAAGGGTGAAGGAGCGGCGATATCGGGAGAGCGCGTGGCGGCACCCCAACGTGCGGGGTCAACGAGTGGCAATACCGGGAGAGCGCTCGGCGGCACTCGGCGGCGCACGGTGGTACCGCTGCGAGCTCAGGAGAGCGCCCGGCTGCACCCCGAGCACCGTGGTGAAGGAGCGGCAATATCGAGAGAGCGCTCGGCGGCACTCAGAGGCGCGCTGTGGTACCGCGGCGAGATCCCGAGAGCACCCAGCGGCACTCACATGCGCAGGGTGGAGCGCGAAGAGCTCGGGAGAGCGTCCGGCGGCACCCCGAGGAGCGGGATGAGCGTGCGTCGGGTGGACCGGACGCACAGCGGAACCTGGAGGCGCACGGTGGTAGCGCGACGAGCTCGGGAGAGCGCCCGGCGGCACCCCGAGGAGCGGGATGAGCGTGCGTCGGGTCGACCGGACGCACAGCGCCACCTGGAGGCGCACGGTGTAGTGCGGCAAGCTCGGGAAAGCGCCCGGCGGCACCCAGACAAGCAGGGTGAAGGAGCGGCGATATCGGGAGAGCGTTCAGCGGCACTCGGAGGCACGCGGTGGTATCGCTGTGAGCTCGGCAGTGCGCCCGGCGGCACCCCAGGCACTGTGGTGAAGGAGCAGCGATATCGGGAGAGCGCTCGGCGGCACTCGGAGGCGCGCTGTGGTACCGCGGCGAGATCCCGAGAGTGCCCGCTGGCACTTCTCAGCGCACGGTGGTAGCGCGGAGAGCTCAGCAGAGCGCCCGGCGGCACCCCGAGGAGCGGGATGAGCGTGCGTCGGGTCGACTGGACGCACAGCGGCACCTGGAGGCGCACGGTGGTAGTGCGGCAAGCTCGGGAGAGCGCCCGGCGGCACCCCGAGCACTGTGGTGAAGGAGCGGCGATATCGGGAGAGCGCGTGGCGGCACCCCGACGTGCGGGGTCAACGAGTGTCGATACCGGGAGAGCGCTCGGCGGCACTCGGAGGCGCACGGTGGTACCGCTGCGAGCTCAGGAGAGCGCCCGGCTGCACCCCGAGCACCGTGGTGAAGGAGCGGCGATATCGGGAGAGCGCTCGGCGGCACTCAGAGGCGCGCTGTGGTACCGCGGCGAGATCCCGAGAGCACCCAGCGGCACTCGCATGCGCAGGGTGGAGCGCGAAGAGCTCGGGAGAGCGTCCGGCGGCACCCCGAGGAGCGGGATGAGCGTGCGTCGGGTCGACCGGACGCACAGCGGCACCTGGAGGCGCACGGTGGTAGCGCGACGAGCTCGGGAGAGCGTCCGGCGGCACCCCGAGGAGCGGGATGAGAATGTGTCAAGTCGACCGGACGCACAGCGGCACCTGGAGGCGCACGGTGGTAGTGCGGCGAGCTCGGGAGAGCGCCCGGCGGCACCCAGACAAGCAGGGTGAAGGAGCGGCGATATCGGGAGAGCGTTCAGCGGCACTCGGAGGCACGCGGTGGTATCGCTGTGAGCTCGGAAGTGCGCCCGGCGGCACCCCAGGCACTGTGGTGAAGGAGCAGCGATATCGGGAGTGCTCTCGGCGGCACTCGGAGGCGCGCTGTGGTGCCGCGGCGAGATCCCGAGAGTGCCCGCTGGCACTTGCCGGCGCACGGTGTTACCGCTGCGAGCTCAGGAGAGCGCCCGGCGGCACCCCGAGCACCGTGGTGAAGGAGCGGCGATATCGGGAGAGCGCCTGGCGGCACCCCGACGTGCGGGGTCAACGAGTGGCGATACCGGGAGAGCGCTCGGCGGCACTCGGAGGCGCACGGTGGTACCGCGGCGAGATTCCCGAGAGCACCCAGCGGCACTCGCATGCGCAGGGTGGAGCGCGAAGAGCTCGGGAGAGCGTCCGGCGGCACCCCGAGGAGCGGGATGAGCGTGCGTCGGGTCGACTGGACGCACAGCGGCACCTGGAGGCGCACGGTGGTAGTGCGGCAAGCTCGGGAAAGCGCCCGGCAGCACCCAGACAAGCAGGGTGAAGGAGCGGCGATATCGGGAGAGCGTTCAGCGGCACTCGGAGGCACGCGGTGGTACCGCTGTGAGCTCGGCAGTGCGCCCGGCGGCACCCCAGGCACTGTGGTGAAGGAGCAGCGATATCGGGAGTGCTCTCGGCGGCACTCGTAGGCGCGCTGTGGTACCGCGGCGAGATCCCGAGAGTGCCCGCTGGCACTTGCCGGCACACGGTGGTAGCGCGGAGAGCTCAGCAGAGCGCCCGGCAGCACCCCGAGGAGCGGGATGAGCGTGCGTCGGGTCGACCGGACGCACAGCGGCACCTGGAGGCGCACGGTGGTAGTGCGGCAAGCTCGGGAGAGCGCCCGGCGGCACCCAGACAAGCAGGGTGAAGGAGCGGCGATATCGGGAGAGCGCTCGGCGGCACTCGGAGGCGCGCTGTGGTATCGCGGCGAGATCCCGAGAGCACCCAGCGGCACTCGCATGCGCAGGGTGGAGCGCGAAGAGCTCGGGAGAGCGTCCGGCGGCACCCCGAGGAGCGGGATGAGCGTGCGTCGGGTCGACCGGACGCACAGCGGCACCTGGAGGCGCACGGTGGTAGTGCGGCAAGCTCGGGAGAGCGCCTGGCGGCACCCAGACAAGCAGGGTGAAGGAGCGGTGATATCGGGAGAGCGCGTGGCGGCACCCCGACGTGCGGGGTCAACGAGTGTCGATATCGGGAGAGCGTTCAGCGGCACTCGGAGGCACGCGGTGGTATCGCTGTGAGCTCGGCAGTGCGCCCGGCGGCACCCCAGGCACTGTGGTGAAGGAGCAGCGATATCGGGAGAGCGCTCGGCGGCACTCGGAGGCGCGCTGTGGTACCGCGGCGAGATCCCGAGAGTGCCCGCTGGCACTTGCCGGCGCACGGTGTTACCGCTGCGAGCTCAGGAGAGCGCCCGGCGGCACCCCGAGCACCGTGGTGAAGGAGCGGCGATATCGGGAGAGCGCGTGGCGGCACCCCGACGTGCGGGGTCAACGAGTGGCGATACTGGGAGAGCGCTCGGCGGCACTCGGAGGTGCACGGTGGTACCGCTGCGAGCTCAGGAGAGCGCCCGGCGGCACCCCGAGTACCGTGGTGAAGGAGCGGCGATATCGGGAGAGCGCCTGGCGGCATCACGACGTGCGGGGTCAACGAGTGGCGATACCGGGAGAGCGCTCGGCGGCACTCGGAGGCGCACGGTGGTACCGCTGCGAGCTCAGGAGAGCGCCCGGCTGCACCCCGAGCACCGTGGTGAAGGAGCGGCGATATCGGGAGAGCGCCTGGCGGCACCCCGACGTGCGGGGTCAACGAGTGGCGATACCGGGAGAGCGCTCGGCGGCACTCGGAGGCGCGCTGTGGTACCGCGGCGAGATCCCGAGAGTGCCCGCTGGCACTTCTCAGCGCACGGTGGTAGCGCGGAGAGCTCAGCAGAGCGCCCGGCGGCACCCCGAGGAGCGGGATGAGCGTGCGTCGGGTCGACCGGACGCACAGCGGCACCTGGAGGCGCACGGTGGTAGTGCGGCAAGCTCGGGAAAGCGCCCGGCGGCACCCAGACAAGCAGGGTGAAGGAGCGGCGATATCGGGAGAGCGCTCGGCGGCACTCGGAGGCGCGCTGTGGTATCGCGGCGAGATCCCGAGAGCACCCAGCGGCACTCGCATGCGCAGGGTGGAGCGCGAAGAGCTCGGGAGAGCGTCCGGCGGCACCCCGAGGAGCGGGATGAGCGTGCGTCGGGTCGACCGGACGCACAGCGGCACCTGGAGGCGCACGGTGGTAGCGCGACGAGCTCGGTAGAGCGCCCGGTGGCACCCCGAGAAGTGGGATGAGCGTGCGTCGGGTCGACCGGACGTACAGCGGCACCTGGAGGCGCACGGTGGTAGTGCGGCAAGCTCGGGAGAGCGCCCGGCGGCACCCAGACAAGCAAGGTGAAGGAGCGGCGATATCGGGAGAGTGCTCGGCGGCACTCGGAGGCGCGCTGTGGTATCGCGGCGAGATCCCGAGAGCACCCAGCGGCACTCGCATGCGCAGGGTGGAGCGCGAAGAGCTCGGGAGAGCGTCCGGCGGCACCCCGAGGAGCAGGATGAGCGTGCGTCGGGTCGACCGGACGCACAGCGGCACCTGGAGGCGCACGGTGGTTGTGCGGCAAGCTCGGGAAAGCGCCCGGCGGCACCCAGACAAGCAGGGTGAAGGAGCGGCGATATCGGGAGAGCGTTCAGCGGCACTCGGAGGCACGCGGTGGTACCGCTGTGAGCTCGGCAGTGCGCCCGGCGGCACCCCAGGCACTGTGGTGAAGGAGCAGCGATATCGGGAGAGCGCCTGGCGGCACCCCGACGTGCGGGGTCAACGAGTGGCGATACCGGGAGAGCGCTCGGCGGCACTCGGAGGCGCGCTGTGGTACCGCGGCGAGATCCCGAGAGTGCCTGCTGGCACTTCTCAGCGAACGGTGGTAGCGCGGAGAGCTCAGCAGAGCGCCCGGCGGCACCCCGAGGAGCGGGATGAGCGTGCGTCGGGTCGACCGGACGCACAGCGGCACCTGGAGGCGCACGGTGGTAGTGCGGCAAGCTCGGGAAAGCGCCCGGCGGCACCCAGACAAGAAGGGTGAAGGAGCGGCGATATCAGGAGAGCGCGTGGCGGCACCCCAACGTGCGGGGTCAACGAGTGGCAATACCGGGAGAGCGCTCGGCGGCACTCGGAGGCGCACGGTGGTACCGCTGCGAGCTCAGGAGAGCGCCCGGCTGCACCCCGAGCACCGTGGTGAAGGAGCGGCAATATCGAGAGAGCGCTCGGCGGCACTCAGAGGCGCGCTGTGGTACCGCGGCGAGATCCCGAGAGCACCCAGCGGCACTCACATGCGCAGGGTGGAGCGCGAAGAGCTCGGGAGAGCGTCCGGCGGCACCCCGAGGAGCGGGATGAGCGTGCGTCGGGTGGACCGGACGCACAGCGGAACCTGGAGGCGCACGGTGGTAGCGCGACGAGCTCGGGAGAGCGCCCGGCGGCACCCCGAGGAGCGGGATGAGCGTGCGTCGGGTCGACCGGACGCACAGCGCCACCTGGAGGCGCACGGTGTAGTGCGGCAAGCTCGGGAAAGCGCCCGGCGGCACCCAGACAAGCAGGGTGAAGGAGCGGCGATATCGGGAGAGCGTTCAGCGGCACTCGGAGGCACGCGGTGGTATCGCTGTGAGCTCGGCAGTGCGCCCGGCGGCACCCCAGGCACTGTGGTGAAGGAGCAGCGATATCGGGAGAGCGCTCGGCGGCACTCGGAGGCGCGCTGTGGTACCGCGGCGAGATCCCGAGAGTGCCCGCTGGCACTTCTCAGCGCACGGTGGTAGCGCGGAGAGCTCAGCAGAGCGCCCGGCGGCACCCCGAGGAGCGGGATGAGCGTGCGTCGGGTCGACTGGACGCACAGCGGCACTCGGAGGCGCACGGTGGTACCGCTGCGAGCTCAGGAGAGCGCCCGGCTGCACCCCGAGCACCGTGGTGAAGGAGCGGCGATATCGGGAGAGCGCTCGGCGGCACTCAGAGGCGCGCTGTGGTACCGCGGCGAGATCCCGAGAGCACCCAGCGGCACTCGCATGCGCAGGGTGGAGCGCGAAGAGCTCGGGAGAGCGTCCGGCGGCACCCCGAGGAGCGGGATGAGCGTGCGTCGGGTCGACCGGACGCACAGCGGCACCTGGAGGCGCACGGTGGTAGCGCGACGAGCTCGGGAGAGCGTCCGGCGGCACCCCGAGGAGCGGGATGAGAATGTGTCAAGTCGACCGGACGCACAGCGGCACCTGGAGGCGCACGGTGGTAGTGCGGCGAGCTCGGGAGAGCGCCCGGCGGCACCCAGACAAGCAGGGTGAAGGAGCGGCGATATCGGGAGAGCGTTCAGCGGCACTCGGAGGCACGCGGTGGTATCGCTGTGAGCTCGGAAGTGCGCCCGGCGGCACCCCAGGCACTGTGGTGAAGGAGCAGCGATATCGGGAGTGCTCTCGGCGGCACTCGGAGGCGCGCTGTGGTGCCGCGGCGAGATCCCGAGAGTGCCCGCTGGCACTTGCCGGCGCACGGTGTTACCGCTGCGAGCTCAGGAGAGCGCCCGGCGGCACCCCGAGCACCGTGGTGAAGGAGCGGCGATATCGGGAGAGCGCCTGGCGGCACCCCGACGTGCGGGGTCAACGAGTGGCGATACCGGGAGAGCGCTCGGCGGCACTCGGAGGCGCACGGTGGTACCGCGGCGAGATTCCCGAGAGCACCCAGCGGCACTCGCATGCGCAGGGTGGAGCGCGAAGAGCTCGGGAGAGCGTCCGGCGGCACCCCGAGGAGCGGGATGAGCGTGCGTCCGGTGGACCGGACGCACAGCGGCACCTGGAGGCGCACGGTGGTAGTGCGGCAAGCTCGGGAAAGCGCCCGGCAGCACCCAGACAAGCAGGGTGAAGGAGCGGCGATATCGGGAGAGCGTTCAGCGGCACTCGGAGGCACGCGGTGGTACCGCTGTGAGCTCGGCAGTGCGCCCGGCGGCACCCCAGGCACTGTGGTGAAGGAGCAGCGATATCGGGAGTGCTCTCGGCGGCACTCGGAGGCGCGCTGTGGTACCGCGGCGAGATCCCGAGAGTGCCCGCTGGCACTTGCCGGCACACGGTGGTAGCGCGGAGAGCTCAGCAGAGCGCCCGGCAGCACCCCGAGGAGCGGGATGAGCGTGCGTCGGGTCGACCGGACGCACAGCGGCACCTGGAGGCGCACGGTGGTAGTGCGGCAAGCTCGGGAGAGCGCCCGGCGGCACCCAGACAAGCAGGGTGAAGGAGCGGCGATATCGGGAGAGCGCTCGGCGGCACTCGGAGGCGCGCTGTGGTATCGCGGCGAGATCCCGAGAGCACCCAGCGGCACTCGCATGCGCAGGGTGGAGCGCGAAGAGCTCGGGAGAGCGTCCGGCGGCACCCCGAGGAGCGGGATGAGCGTGCGTCGGGTCGACCGGACGCACAGCGGCACCTGGAGGCGCACGGTGGTAGTGCGGCAAGCTCGGGAGAGCGCCTGGCGGCACCCAGACAAGCAGGGTGAAGGAGCGGTGATATCGGGAGAGCGCGTGGCGGCACCCCGACGTGCGGGGTCAACGAGTGTCGATATCGGGAGAGCGTTCAGCGGCACTCGGAGGCACGCGGTGGTATCGCTGTGAGCTCGGCAGTGCGCCCGGCGGCACCCCAGGCACTGTGGTGAAGGAGCAGCGATATCGGGAGAGCGCTCGGCGGCACTCGGAGGCGCGCTGTGGTACCGCGGCGAGATCCCGAGAGTGCCCGCTGGCACTTGCCGGCGCACGGTGTTACCGCTGCGAGCTCAGGAGAGCGCCCGGCGGCACCCCGAGCACCGTGGTGAAGGAGCGGCGATATCGGGAGAGCGCGTGGCGGCACCCCGACGTGCGGGGTCAACGAGTGGCGATACTGGGAGAGCGCTCGGCGGCACTCGGAGGTGCACGGTGGTACCGCTGCGAGCTCAGGAGAGCGCCCGGCGGCACCCCGAGCACCGTGGTGAAGGAGCGGCGATATCGGGAGAGCGCCTGGCGGCATCACGACGTGCGGGGTCAACGAGTGGCGATACCGGGAGAGCGCTCGGCGGCACTCGGAGGCGCACGGTGGTACCGCTGCGAGCTCAGGAGAGCGCCCGGCTGCACCCCGAGCACCGTGGTGAAGGAGCGGCGATATCGGGAGAGCGCCTGGCGGCACCCCGACGTGCGGGGTCAACGAGTGGCGATACCGGGAGAGCGCTCGGCGGCACTCGGAGGCGCGCTGTGGTACAGCGGCGAGATCCCGAGAGTGCCCGCTGGCACTTCTCAGCGCACGGTGGTAGCGCGGAGAGCTCAGCAGAGCGCCCGGCGGCACCCCGAGGAGCGGGATGAGCGTGCGTCGGGTCGACCGGACGCACAGCGGCACCTGGAGGCGCACGGTGGTAGTGCGGCAAGCTCGGGAAAGCGCCCGGCGGCACCCAGACAAGCAGGGTGAAGGAGCGGCGATATCGGGAGAGCGCTCGGCGGCACTCGGAGGCGCGCTGTGGTATCGCGGCGAGATCCCGAGAGCACCCAGCGGCACTCGCATGCGCAGGGTGGAGCGCGAAGAGCTCGGGAGAGCGTCCGGCGGCACCCCGAGGAGCGGGATGAGCGTGCGTCGGGTCGACCGGACGCACAGCGGCACCTGGAGGCGCACGGTGGTAGCGCGACGAGCTCGGTAGAGCGCCCGGTGGCACCCCGAGAAGTGGGATGAGCGTGCGTCGGGTCGACCGGACGTACAGCGGCACCTGGAGGCGCACGGTGGTAGTGCGGCAAGCTCGGGAGAGCGCCCGGCGGCACCCAGACAAGCAAGGTGAAGGAGCGGCGATATCGGGAGAGTGCTCGGCGGCACTCGGAGGCGCGCTGTGGTATCGCGGCGAGATCCCGAGAGCACCCAGCGGCACTCGCATGCGCAGGGTGGAGCGCGAAGAGCTCGGGAGATCATCCGGCGGCACCCCGAGGAGCGGGATGAGCGTGCGTCGGGTCGACTGGACGCACAGCGGCACCTGGAGGCGCGCTGTGGTATCGCGGCGAGATCCCGAGAGCACCCAGCGGCACTCGCATGCGCAGGGTGGAGCGCGAAGAGCTCGGGAGAGCGTCCGGCGGCACCCCGAGGAGCGGAATGAGCGTGCGTCGGGTCGACCGGACGCACAGCGGCACCTGGAGGCGCACGGTGGTAGCGCGACGAGCTCGGGAGAGCGCCCGGCGGCACCCCGAGGAGCGGGATGAGCGTGCGTCGGGTCGACCGGACGCACAGCGGCACCTGGAGGCGCACGGTGGTAGTGCGGCGAGCTCGGGAGATCATCCGGCGGCACCCCGAGGAGCGGGATGAGCGTGCGTCGGGTCGACTGGACGCACAGCGGCACCTGGAGGCGCACGGTTGTATCGCGGCGAGATCCCGAGAGCACCCAGCGGCACTCGCATGCGCAGGGTGGAGCGCGAAGAGCTCGGGAGAGCGTCCGGCGGCACCCCGAGGAGCAGGATGAGCGTGCGTCGGGTCGACCGGACGCACAGCGGCACCTGGAGGCGCATGGTGGTAGTGCGGCAAGCTCGGGAAAGCGCCCGGCGGCACCCAGACAAGCAGGGTGAAGGAGCGGCGATATCGGGAGAGCGTTGAGCGGCACTCGGAGGCACGCGGTGGTACCGCTGTGAGCTCGGCAGTGCGCCCGGCGGCACCCCAGGCACTGTGGTGAAGGAGCGGCGATATCGGGAGAGCGCCTGGCGGCACCCCGACGTGCGGGGTCAACGAGTGGCGATACCGGGAGAGCGCTCGGCGGCACTCGGAGGCGCACGGTGGTACCGCTGCGAGCTCAGGAGAGCGCCCGGCGGCACCCCGAGCACCGTGGTGAAGGAGCGGCGATATCGGGAGAGCGCCTGGCGGCACCCCGACGTGCGGGGTCAACGAGTGGCGATACCGGGAGAGCGCTCGGCGGCACTCGGAGGCGCGCTGTGGTACCGCGGCGAGATCCCGAGAGTGCCCGCTGGCACTTCTCAGCGCACGGTGGTAGCGCGGAGAGCTCAGCAGAGCGCCCGGCGGCACCCCGAGGAGCGGGATGAGCGTGCGTCGGGTGGACCGGACGCACAGCGGCACCTGGAGGCGCACGGTGGTAGTGCGGCGAGCTCGGGAAAGCGCCCGGCGGCACCCAGACAAGCAGGGTGAAGGAGCGGCGATATCGGGAGAGCGCTCGGCGGCACTCGGAGGCGCGCTGTGGTATCGCGGCGAGATCCCGAGAGCACCCAGCGGCACTCGCATGCGCAGGGTGGAGCGCGAAGAGCTCGGGAGAGCGTCCGGCGGCACCCCGAGGAGCGGGATGAGCGTGCGTCGGGTCGACCGGACGCACAGCGGCACCTGGAGGCGCACGGTGGTAGCGCGACGAGCTCGGGAGAGCGCCCGGTGGCACCCCGAGAAGTGGGATGAGCGTGCGTCGGGTCGACCGGACGTACAGCGGCACCTGGAGGCGCACGGTGGTAGTGCGGCAAGCTCGGGAGAGCGCCCGGCGGCACCCAGACAAGCAAGGTGAAGGAGCGGCGATATCGGGAGAGCGCTCGGCGGCACTCGGAGGCGCGCTGTGGTATCGCGGCGAGATCCCGAGAGCACCCAGCGGCACTCGCATGCGCAGGGTGGAGCGCGAAGAGCTCGGGAGATCATCCGGCGGCACCCCGAGGAGCGGGATGAGCGTGCGTCGGGTCGACTGGACGCACAGCGGCACCTGGAGGCGCGCTGTGGTATCGCGGCGAGATCCCGAGAGCACCCAGCGGCACTCGCATGCGCAGGGTGGAGCGCGAAGAGCTCGGGAGAGCGTCCGGCGGCACCCCGAGGAGCAGGATGAGCGTGCGTCGGGTCGACCGGACGCACAGCGGCACCTGGAGGCGCACGGTGGTAGTGCGGCAAGCTCGGGAAAGCGCCCGGCGGCACCCAGACAAGCAGGGTGAAGGAGCGGCGATATCGGGAGAGCGCCTGGCGGCACCCCGACGTGCGGGGTCAACGAGTGGCGATACTGGGAGAGCGCTCGACGGCACTCGGAGGCGCACGGTGGTACCGCTGCGAGCTCAGGAGAGCGCCCGGCGGCACCCCGAGCACCGTGGTGAAGGAGCGGCGATATCGGGAGAGCGCCTGGCGGCACCCCGACGTGCGGGGTCAACGAGTGTCGATATCGGGAGAGCGTTCAGCGGCACTCGGAGGCACGCGGTGGTATCGCTGTGAGCTCGGCAGTGCGCCCGGCGGCACCCCAGGCACTGTGGTGAAGGAGCAGCGATATCGGGAGAGCGCTCGGCGGCACTCGGAGGCGCGCTGTGGTACCGCGGCGAGATCCCGAGAGTGCCCGCTGGCACTTGCCGGCGCACGGTGTTACCGCTGCGAGCTCAGGAGAGCGCCCGGCGGCACCCCGAGCACCGTGGTGAAGGAGCGGCGATATCGGGAGAGCGCGTGGCGGCACCCCGACGTGCGGGGTCAACGAGTGGCGATACTGGGAGAGCGCTCGGCGGCACTCGGAGGTGCACGGTGGTACCGCTGCGAGCTCAGGAGAGCGCCCGGCGGCACCCCGAGTACCGTGGTGAAGGAGCGGCGATATCGGGAGAGCGCCTGGCGGCATCACGACGTGCGGGGTCAACGAGTGGCGATACCGGGAGAGCGCTCGGCGGCACTCGGAGGCGCACGGTGGTACCGCTGCGAGCTCAGGAGAGCGCCCGGCGGCACCCCGAGCACCGTGGTGAAGGAGCGGCGATATCGGGAGAGCGCCTGGCGGCACCCCGACGTGCGGGGTCAACGAGTGGCGATACCGGGAGAGCGCTCGGCGGCACTCGGAGGCGCGCTGTGGTACAGCGGCGAGATCCCGAGAGTGCCCGCTGGCACTTCTCAGCGCACGGTGGTAGCGTGGAGAGCTCAGCAGAGCGCCCGGCGGCACCCCGAGGAGCGGGATGAGCGTGCGTCGGGTCGACCGGACGCACAGCGGCACCTGGAGGCGCACGGTGGTAGTGCGGCAAGCTCGGGAAAGCGCCCGGCGGCACCCAGACAAGCAGGGTGAAGGAGCGGCGATATCGGGAGAGCGCTCGGCGGCACTCGGAGGCGCGCTGTGGTATCGCGGCGAGATCCCGAGAGCACCCAGCGGCACTCGCATGCGCAGGGTGGAGCGCGAAGAGCTCGGGAGAGCGTCCGGCGGCACCCCGAGGAGCGGGATGAGCGTGCGTCGGGTCGACCGGACGCACAGCGGCACCTGGAGGCGCACGGTGGTAGCGCGACGAGCTCGGGAGAGCGCCCGGTGGCACCCCGAGAAGTGGGATGAGCGTGCGTCGGGTCGACCGGACGTACAGCGGCACCTGGAGGCGCACGGTGGTAGTGCGGCAAGCTCGGGAGAGCGCCTGGCGGCACCCAGACAAGCAGGGTGAAGGAGCGGTGATATCGGGAGAGCGCGTGGCGGCACCCCGACGTGCGGGGTCAACGAGTGTCGATATCGGGAGAGCGTTCAGCGGCACTCGGAGGCACGCGGTGGTATCGCTGTGAGCTCGGCAGTGCGCCCGGCGGCACCCCAGGCACTGTGGTGAAGGAGCAGCGATATCGGGAGAGCGCTCGGCGGCACTCGGAGGCGCGCTGTGGTACCGCGGCGAGATCCCGAGAGTGCCCGCTGGCACTTCTCAGCGCACGGTGTTACCGCTGCGAGCTCAGGAGAGCGCCCGGCGGCACCCCGAGCACCGTGGTGAAGGAGCGGCGATATCGGGAGAGCGCGTGGCGGCACCCCGACGTGCGGGGTCAACGAGTGGCGATACTGGGAGAGCGCTCGGCGGCACTCGGAGGTGCACGGTGGTACCGCTGCGAGCTCAGGAGAGCGCCCGGCGGCACCCCGAGTACCGTGGTGAAGGAGCGGCGATATCGGGAGAGCGCCTGGCGGCATCACGACGTGCGGGGTCAACGAGTGGCGATACCGGGAGAGCGCTCGGCGGCACTCGGAGGCGCACGGTGGTACCGCTGCGAGCTCAGGAGAGCGCCCGGCTGCACCCCGAGCACCGTGGTGAAGGAGCGGCGATATCGGGAGAGCGCCTGGCGGCACCCCGACGTGCGGGGTCAACGAGTGGCGATACCGGGAGAGCGCTCGGCGGCACTCGGAGGCGCGCTGTGGTACCGCGGCGAGATCCCGAGAGTGCCCGCTGGCACTTCTCAGCGCACGGTGGTAGCGCGGAGAGCTCAGCAGAGCGCCCGGCGGCACCCCGAGGAGCGGGATGAGCGTGCGTCGGGTCGACCGGACGCACAGCGGCACCTGGAGGCGCACGGTGGTAGTGCGGCAAGCTCGGGAAAGCGCCCGGCGGCACCCAGACAAGCAGGGTGAAGGAGCGGCGATATCGGGAGAGCGCTCGGCGGCACTCGGAGGCGCGCTGTGGTATCGCGGCGAGATCCCGAGAGCACCCAGCGGCACTCGCATGCGCAGGGTGGAGCGCGAAGAGCTCGGGAGAGCGTCCGGCGGCACCCCGAGGAGCGGGATGAGCGTGCGTCGGGTCGACCGGACGCACAGCGGCACCTGGAGGCGCACGGTGGTAGCGCGACGAGCTCGGTAGAGCGCCCGGTGGCACCCCGAGAAGTGGGATGAGCGTGCGTCGGGTCGACCGGACGTACAGCGGCACCTGGAGGCGCACGGTGGTAGTGCGGCAAGCTCGGGAGAGCGCCCGGCGGCACCCAGACAAGCAAGGTGAAGGAGCGGCGATATCGGGAGAGTGCTCGGCGGCACTCGGAGGCGCGCTGTGGTATCGCGGCGAGATCCCGAGAGCACCCAGCGGCACTCGCATGCGCAGGGTGGAGCGCGAAGAGCTCGGGAGAGCGTCCGGCGGCACCCCGAGGAGCAGGATGAGCGTGCGTCGGGTCGACCGGACGCACAGCGGCACCTGGAGGCGCACGGTGGTTGTGCGGCAAGCTCGGGAAAGCGCCCGGCGGCACCCAGACAAGCAGGGTGAAGGAGCGGCGATATCGGGAGAGCGTTCAGCGGCACTCGGAGGCACGCGGTGGTACCGCTGTGAGCTCGGCAGTGCGCCCGGCGGCACCCCAGGCACTGTGGTGAAGGAGCAGCGATATCGGGAGAGCGCCTGGCGGCACCCCGACGTGCGGGGTCAACGAGTGGCGATACCGGGAGAGCGCTCGGCGGCACTCGGAGGCGCGCTGTGGTACCGCGGCGAGATCCCGAGAGTGCCTGCTGGCACTTCTCAGCGAACGGTGGTAGCGCGGAGAGCTCAGCAGAGCGCCCGGCGGCACCCCGAGGAGCGGGATGAGCGTGCGTCGGGTCGACCGGACGCACAGCGGCACCTGGAGGCGCACGGTGGTAGTGCGGCAAGCTCGGGAAAGCGCCCGGCGGCACCCAGACAAGAAGGGTGAAGGAGCGGCGATATCAGGAGAGCGCGTGGCGGCACCCCAACGTGCGGGGTCAACGAGTGGCAATACCGGGAGAGCGCTCGGCGGCACTCGGCGGCGCACGGTGGTACCGCTGCGAGCTCAGGAGAGCGCCCGGCTGCACCCCGAGCACCGTGGTGAAGGAGCGGCAATATCGAGAGAGCGCTCGGCGGCACTCAGAGGCGCGCTGTGGTACCGCGGCGAGATCCCGAGAGCACCCAGCGGCACTCACATGCGCAGGGTGGAGCGCGAAGAGCTCGGGAGAGCGTCCGGCGGCACCCCGAGGAGCGGGATGAGCGTGCGTCGGGTGGACCGGACGCACAGCGGAACCTGGAGGCGCACGGTGGTAGCGCGACGAGCTCGGGAGAGCGCCCGGCGGCACCCCGAGGAGCGGGATGAGCGTGCGTCGGGTCGACCGGACGCACAGCGCCACCTGGAGGCGCACGGTGTAGTGCGGCAAGCTCGGGAAAGCGCCCGGCGGCACCCAGACAAGCAGGGTGAAGGAGCGGCGATATCGGGAGAGCGTTCAGCGGCACTCGGAGGCACGCGGTGGTATCGCTGTGAGCTCGGCAGTGCGCCCGGCGGCACCCCAGGCACTGTGGTGAAGGAGCAGCGATATCGGGAGAGCGCTCGGCGGCACTCGGAGGCGCGCTGTGGTACCGCGGCGAGATCCCGAGAGTGCCCGCTGGCACTTCTCAGCGCACGGTGGTAGCGCGGAGAGCTCAGCAGAGCGCCCGGCGGCACCCCGAGGAGCGGGATGAGCGTGCGTCGGGTCGACTGGACGCACAGCGGCACTCGGAGGCGCACGGTGGTACCGCTGCGAGCTCAGGAGAGCGCCCGGCTGCACCCCGAGCACCGTGGTGAAGGAGCGGCGATATCGGGAGAGCGCTCGGCGGCACTCAGAGGCGCGCTGTGGTACCGCGGCGAGATCCCGAGAGCACCCAGCGGCACTCGCATGCGCAGGGTGGAGCGCGAAGAGCTCGGGAGAGCGTCCGGCGGCACCCCGAGGAGCGGGATGAGCGTGCGTCGGGTCGACCGGACGCACAGCGGCACCTGGAGGCGCACGGTGGTAGCGCGACGAGCTCGGGAGAGCGTCCGGCGGCACCCCGAGGAGCGGGATGAGAATGTGTCAAGTCGACCGGACGCACAGCGGCACCTGGAGGCGCACGGTGGTAGTGCGGCGAGCTCGGGAGAGCGCCCGGCGGCACCCAGACAAGCAGGGTGAAGGAGCGGCGATATCGGGAGAGCGTTCAGCGGCACTCGGAGGCACGCGGTGGTATCGCTGTGAGCTCGGAAGTGCGCCCGGCGGCACCCCAGGCACTGTGGTGAAGGAGCAGCGATATCGGGAGTGCTCTCGGCGGCACTCGGAGGCGCGCTGTGGTGCCGCGGCGAGATCCCGAGAGTGCCCGCTGGCACTTGCCGGCGCACGGTGTTACCGCTGCGAGCTCAGGAGAGCGCCCGGCGGCACCCCGAGCACCGTGGTGAAGGAGCGGCGATATCGGGAGAGCGCCTGGCGGCACCCCGACGTGCGGGGTCAACGAGTGGCGATACCGGGAGAGCGCTCGGCGGCACTCGGAGGCGCACGGTGGTACCGCGGCGAGATTCCCGAGAGCACCCAGCGGCACTCGCATGCGCAGGGTGGAGCGCGAAGAGCTCGGGAGAGCGTCCGGCGGCACCCCGAGGAGCGGGATGAGCGTGCGTCCGGTGGACCGGACGCACAGCGGCACCTGGAGGCGCACGGTGGTAGTGCGGCAAGCTCGGGAAAGCGCCCGGCAGCACCCAGACAAGCAGGGTGAAGGAGCGGCGATATCGGGAGAGCGTTCAGCGGCACTCGGAGGCACGCGGTGGTACCGCTGTGAGCTCGGCAGTGCGCCCGGCGGCACCCCAGGCACTGTGGTGAAGGAGCAGCGATATCGGGAGTGCTCTCGGCGGCACTCGGAGGCGCGCTGTGGTACCGCGGCGAGATCCCGAGAGTGCCCGCTGGCACTTGCCGGCACACGGTGGTAGCGCGGAGAGCTCAGCAGAGCGCCCGGCAGCACCCCGAGGAGCGGGATGAGCGTGCGTCGGGTCGACCGGACGCACAGCGGCACCTGGAGGCGCACGGTGGTAGTGCGGCAAGCTCGGGAGAGCGCCCGGCGGCACCCAGACAAGCAGGGTGAAGGAGCGGCGATATCGGGAGAGCGCTCGGCGGCACTCGGAGGCGCGCTGTGGTATCGCGGCGAGATCCCGAGAGCACCCAGCGGCACTCGCATGCGCAGGGTGGAGCGCGAAGAGCTCGGGAGAGCGTCCGGCGGCACCCCGAGGAGCGGGATGAGCGTGCGTCGGGTCGACCGGACGCACAGCGGCACCTGGAGGCGCACGGTGGTAGTGCGGCAAGCTCGGGAGAGCGCCTGGCGGCACCCAGACAAGCAGGGTGAAGGAGCGGTGATATCGGGAGAGCGCGTGGCGGCACCCCGACGTGCGGGGTCAACGAGTGTCGATATCGGGAGAGCGTTCAGCGGCACTCGGAGGCACGCGGTGGTATCGCTGTGAGCTCGGCAGTGCGCCCGGCGGCACCCCAGGCACTGTGGTGAAGGAGCAGCGATATCGGGAGAGCGCTCGGCGGCACTCGGAGGCGCGCTGTGGTACCGCGGCGAGATCCCGAGAGTGCCCGCTGGCACTTGCCGGCGCACGGTGTTACCGCTGCGAGCTCAGGAGAGCGCCCGGCGGCACCCCGAGCACCGTGGTGAAGGAGCGGCGATATCGGGAGAGCGCGTGGCGGCACCCCGACGTGCGGGGTCAACGAGTGGCGATACTGGGAGAGCGCTCGGCGGCACTCGGAGGTGCACGGTGGTACCGCTGCGAGCTCAGGAGAGCGCCCGGCGGCACCCCGAGTACCGTGGTGAAGGAGCGGCGATATCGGGAGAGCGCCTGGCGGCATCACGACGTGCGGGGTCAACGAGTGGCGATACCGGGAGAGCGCTCGGCGGCACTCGGAGGCGCACGGTGGTACCGCTGCGAGCTCAGGAGAGCGCCCGGCTGCACCCCGAGCACCGTGGTGAAGGAGCGGCGATATCGGGAGAGCGCCTGGCGGCACCCCGACGTGCGGGGTCAACGAGTGGCGATACCGGGAGAGCGCTCGGCGGCACTCGGAGGCGCGCTGTGGTACAGCGGCGAGATCCCGAGAGTGCCCGCTGGCACTTCTCAGCGCACGGTGGTAGCGCGGAGAGCTCAGCAGAGCGCCCGGCGGCACCCCGAGGAGCGGGATGAGCGTGCGTCGGGTCGACCGGACGCACAGCGGCACCTGGAGGCGCACGGTGGTAGTGCGGCAAGCTCGGGAAAGCGCCCGGCGGCACCCAGACAAGCAGGGTGAAGGAGCGGCGATATCGGGAGAGCGCTCGGCGGCACTCGGAGGCGCGCTGTGGTATCGCGGCGAGATCCCGAGAGCACCCAGCGGCACTCGCATGCGCAGGGTGGAGCGCGAAGAGCTCGGGAGAGCGTCCGGCGGCACCCCGAGGAGCGGGATGAGCGTGCGTCGGGTCGACCGGACGCACAGCGGCACCTGGAGGCGCACGGTGGTAGCGCGACGAGCTCGGTAGAGCGCCCGGTGGCACCCCGAGAAGTGGGATGAGCGTGCGTCGGGTCGACCGGACGTACAGCGGCACCTGGAGGCGCACGGTGGTAGTGCGGCAAGCTCGGGAGAGCGCCCGGCGGCACCCAGACAAGCAAGGTGAAGGAGCGGCGATATCGGGAGAGTGCTCGGCGGCACTCGGAGGCGCGCTGTGGTATCGCGGCGAGATCCCGAGAGCACCCAGCGGCACTCGCATGCGCAGGGTGGAGCGCGAAGAGCTCGGGAGATCATCCGGCGGCACCCCGAGGAGCGGGATGAGCGTGCGTCGGGTCGACTGGACGCACAGCGGCACCTGGAGGCGCGCTGTGGTATCGCGGCGAGATCCCGAGAGCACCCAGCGGCACTCGCATGCGCAGGGTGGAGCGCGAAGAGCTCGGGAGAGCGTCCGGCGGCACCCCGAGGAGCGGAATGAGCGTGCGTCGGGTCGACCGGACGCACAGCGGCACCTGGAGGCGCACGGTGGTAGCGCGACGAGCTCGGGAGAGCGCCCGGCGGCACCCCGAGGAGCGGGATGAGCGTGCGTCGGGTCGACCGGACGCACAGCGGCACCTGGAGGCGCACGGTGGTAGTGCGGCGAGCTCGGGAGATCATCCGGCGGCACCCCGAGGAGCGGGATGAGCGTGCGTCGGGTCGACTGGACGCACAGCGGCACCTGGAGGCGCACGGTTGTATCGCGGCGAGATCCCGAGAGCACCCAGCGGCACTCGCATGCGCAGGGTGGAGCGCGAAGAGCTCGGGAGAGCGTCCGGCGGCACCCCGAGGAGCAGGATGAGCGTGCGTCGGGTCGACCGGACGCACAGCGGCACCTGGAGGCGCATGGTGGTAGTGCGGCAAGCTCGGGAAAGCGCCCGGCGGCACCCAGACAAGCAGGGTGAAGGAGCGGCGATATCGGGAGAGCGTTGAGCGGCACTCGGAGGCACGCGGTGGTACCGCTGTGAGCTCGGCAGTGCGCCCGGCGGCACCCCAGGCACTGTGGTGAAGGAGCGGCGATATCGGGAGAGCGCCTGGCGGCACCCCGACGTGCGGGGTCAACGAGTGGCGATACCGGGAGAGCGCTCGGCGGCACTCGGAGGCGCACGGTGGTACCGCTGCGAGCTCAGGAGAGCGCCCGGCGGCACCCCGAGCACCGTGGTGAAGGAGCGGCGATATCGGGAGAGCGCCTGGCGGCACCCCGACGTGCGGGGTCAACGAGTGGCGATACCGGGAGAGCGCTCGGCGGCACTCGGAGGCGCGCTGTGGTACCGCGGCGAGATCCCGAGAGTGCCCGCTGGCACTTCTCAGCGCACGGTGGTAGCGCGGAGAGCTCAGCAGAGCGCCCGGCGGCACCCCGAGGAGCGGGATGAGCGTGCGTCGGGTGGACCGGACGCACAGCGGCACCTGGAGGCGCACGGTGGTAGTGCGGCGAGCTCGGGAAAGCGCCCGGCGGCACCCAGACAAGCAGGGTGAAGGAGCGGCGATATCGGGAGAGCGCTCGGCGGCACTCGGAGGCGCGCTGTGGTATCGCGGCGAGATCCCGAGAGCACCCAGCGGCACTCGCATGCGCAGGGTGGAGCGCGAAGAGCTCGGGAGAGCGTCCGGCGGCACCCCGAGGAGCGGGATGAGCGTGCGTCGGGTCGACCGGACGCACAGCGGCACCTGGAGGCGCACGGTGGTAGCGCGACGAGCTCGGGAGAGCGCCCGGTGGCACCCCGAGAAGTGGGATGAGCGTGCGTCGGGTCGACCGGACGTACAGCGGCACCTGGAGGCGCACGGTGGTAGTGCGGCAAGCTCGGGAGAGCGCCCGGCGGCACCCAGACAAGCAAGGTGAAGGAGCGGCGATATCGGGAGAGCGCTCGGCGGCACTCGGAGGCGCGCTGTGGTATCGCGGCGAGATCCCGAGAGCACCCAGCGGCACTCGCATGCGCAGGGTGGAGCGCGAAGAGCTCGGGAGATCATCCGGCGGCACCCCGAGGAGCGGGATGAGCGTGCGTCGGGTCGACTGGACGCACAGCGGCACCTGGAGGCGCGCTGTGGTATCGCGGCGAGATCCCGAGAGCACCCAGCGGCACTCGCATGCGCAGGGTGGAGCGCGAAGAGCTCGGGAGAGCGTCCGGCGGCACCCCGAGGAGCAGGATGAGCGTGCGTCGGGTCGACCGGACGCACAGCGGCACCTGGAGGCGCACGGTGGTAGTGCGGCAAGCTCGGGAAAGCGCCCGGCGGCACCCAGACAAGCAGGGTGAAGGAGCGGCGATATCGGGAGAGCGCCTGGCGGCACCCCGACGTGCGGGGTCAACGAGTGGCGATACTGGGAGAGCGCTCGACGGCACTCGGAGGCGCACGGTGGTACCGCTGCGAGCTCAGGAGAGCGCCCGGCGGCACCCCGAGCACCGTGGTGAAGGAGCGGCGATATCGGGAGAGCGCCTGGCGGCACCCCGACGTGCGGGGTCAACGAGTGTCGATACCGGGAGAGCGCTCGGCGGCACTCGGAGGCGCACGGTGGTACCGCTGCGAGCTCAGGAGAGCGCCCGGCGGCACCCCGAGCACCGTGGTGAAGGAGCGGCGATATCGGGAGAGCGCCTGGCGGCACCCCGACGTGCGGGGTCAACGAGTGGCGATACCGGGAGAGCGCTCGGCGGCACTCGGAGGCGCGCTGTGGTACCGCGGCGAGATCCCGAGAGTGCCCGCTGGCACTTCTCAGCGCACGGTGGTAGCGCGGAGAGCTCAGCAGAGCGCCCGGCGGCACCCCGAGGAGCGGGATGAGCGTGCGTCGGGTGGACCGGACGCACAGCGGCACCTGGAGGCGCACGGTGGTAGTGCGGCAAGCTCGGGAAAGCGCCCGGCGGCACCCAGACAAGCAGGGTGAAGGAGCGGCGATATCGGGAGAGCGCTCGGCGGCACTCGGAGGCGCGCTGTGGTACCGCGGCGAGATCCCGAGAGTGCCCGCTGGCACTTGCCGGCGCACGGTGGTAGCGCGGAGAGCTCAGCAGAGCGCCCGGCAGCACCCCGAGGAGCGGGATGAGCGTGCGTCGGGTCGACTGGACGCACAGCGGCACCTGGAGGCGCACGGTGGTATTGCGGCAAGCTCGGGAGAGCGCCCGGCGGCACCCAGACAAGAAGGGTGAAGGAGCGGCGATATCGGGAGAGCGCGTGGCGGCACCCCAACGTGCGGGGTCAACGAGTGGCAATACCGGGAGAGCGCTCGGCGGCACTCGGCGGCGCACGGTGGTACCGCTGCGAGCTCAGGAGAGCGCCCGGCTGCACCCCGAGCACCGTGGTGAAGGAGCGGCAATATCGAGAGAGCGCTCGGCGGCACTCAGAGGCGCGCTGTGGTAGCGCGGCGAGATCCCGAGAGCACCCAGCGGCACTCACATGCGCAGGGTGGAGCGCGAAGAGCTCGGGAGAGCGTCCGGCGGCACCCCGAGGAGCGGGATGAGCGTGCGTCGGGTGGACCGGACGCACAGCGGCACCCGGAGGCGCACGGTGGTAGCGCGACGAGCTCGGGAGAGCGCCCGGCGGCACCCCGAGGAGCGGGATGAGCGTGCGTCGGGTCGACTGGACGCACAGCGCCACCTGGAGGCGCACGGTGGTAGTGCGGCAAGCTCGGGAAAGCGCCCGGCGGCACCCAGACAAGCAGGGTGAAGGAGCGGCGATATCGGGAGAGCGTTCAGCGGCACTCGGAGGCACGCGGTGGTATCGCTGTGAGCTCGGCAGTGCGCCCGGCGGCACCCCAGGCACTGTGGTGAAGGAGCAGCGATATCGGGAGAGCGCTCGGCGGCACTCGGAGGCGCGCTGTGGTACCGCGGCGAGATCCCGAGAGTGCCCGCTGGCACTTCTCAGCGCACGGTGGTAGCGCGGAGAGCTCAGCAGAGCGCCCGGTGGCACCCCGAGGAGCGGGATGAGCGTGCGTCGGGTCGACTGGACGCACAGCGGCACCTGGAGGCGCACGGTGGTATTGCGGCAAGCTCGGGAGAGCGCCCGGCGGCACCCCGAGCACTGTGGTGAAGGAGCGGCGATATCGGGAGAGCGTTCAGCGGCACTCGGAGGCACGCGGTGGTACCGCTGTGAGCTCGGCAGTGCGCCCGGCGGCACCCCAGGCACTGTGGTGAAGGAGCAGCGATATCGGGAGAGCGCTCGGCGGCACTCGGAGGCGCGCTGTGGTACCGCGGCGAGATCCCGAGAGTGCCCGCTGGCACTTGCTGGCGCACGGTGGTACCGCTGCGAGCTCAGGAGAGCGCCCGGCGGCACCCCGAGCACCGTGGTGAAGGAGCGGCGATATCGGGAGAGCGCGTGGCGGCACCCCGACGTGCGGGGTCAACGAGTGGCGATACTGGGAGAGCGCTCGACGGCACTCGGAGGCGCACGGTGGTACCGCTGCGAGCTCAGGAGAGCGCCCGGCGGCACCCCGAGCACCGTGGAGAAGGAGCGGCGATATCGGGAGAGCGCCTGGCGGCACCCCGACGTGCGGGGTCAACGAGTGGCGATACCGGGAGAGCGCTCGGCGGCACTCGGAGGCGCACGGTGGTACCGCTGCGAGCTCAGGAGAGCGCCCGGCGGCACCCCGAGCACCGTGGTGAAGGAGCGGCGATATCGGGAGAGCGCGTGGCGGCACCCCGACGTGCGGGGTCAACGAGTGGCGATACCGGGAGAGCGCTCGGCGGCACTCGGAGGCGCGCTGTGGTACCGCGGCGAGATCCCGAGAGTGCCCGCTGGCACTTCTCAGCGCACGGTGGTAGCGCGGAGAGCTCAGCAGAGCGCCCGGCGGCACCCCGAGGAGCGGGATGAGCGTGCGTCGGGTCGACCGGACGCACAGCGGCACCTGGAGGCGCACGGTGGTAGTGCGGCAAGCTCGGGAAAGCGCCCGGCGGCACCCAGACAAGCAGGGTGAAGGAGCGGCGATATCGGGAGAGCGCTCGGCGGCACTCGGAGGCGCGCTGTGGTACCGCGGCGAGATCCCGAGAGTGCCCGCTGGCACTTGCCGGCGCACGGTGGTAGCGCGGAGAGCTCAGCAGAGCGCCCGGCAGCACCCCGAGGAGCGGGATGAACGTGCGTCGGGTCGACTGGACGCACAGCGGCACCTGGAGGCGCACGGTGGTAGTGCGGCAAGCTCGGGAGAGCGCCTGGCGGCACCCAGACAAGCAGGGTGAAGGAGCGGCGATATCGGGAGAGCGCGTGGCGGCACCCCGACGTGCGGGGTCAACGAGTGTCGATATCGGGAGAGCGTTCAGCGGCACTCGGAGGCACGCGGTGGTATCGCTGTGAGCTCGGCAGTGCGCCCGGCGGCACCCCAGGCACTGTGGTGAAGGAGCAGCGATATCGGGAGAGCGCTCGGCGGCACTCGGAGGCGCGCTGTGGTACCGCGGCGAGATCCCGAGAGTGCCCGCTGGCACTTGCCGGCGCACGGTGTTACCGCTGCGAGCTCAGGAGAGCGCCCGGCGGCACCCCGAGCACCGTGGTGAAGGAGCGGCGATATCGGGAGAGCGCGTGGCGGCACCCCGACGTGCGGGGTCAACGAGTGGCGATACTGGGAGAGCGCTCGGCGGCACTCGGAGGCGCACGGTGGTACCGCTGCGAGCTCAGGAGAGCGCCCGGCGGCACCCCGAGTACCGTGGTGAAGGAGCGGCGATATCGGGAGAGCGCCTGGCGGCATCACGACGTGCGGGGTCAACGAGTGGCGATACCGGGAGAGCGCTCGGCGGCACTCGGAGGCGCACGGTGGTACCGCTGCGAGCTCAGGAGAGCGCCCGGCTGCACCCCGAGCACCGTGGTGAAGGAGCGGCGATATCGGGAGAGCGCCTGGCGGCACCCCGACGTGCGGGGTCAACGAGTGGCGATACCGGGAGAGCGCTCGGCGGCACTCGGAGGCGCGCTGTGGTACCGCGGCGAGATCCCGAGAGTGCCCGCTGGCACTTCTCAGCGCACGGTGGTAGCGCGGAGAGCTCAGCAGAGCGCCCGGCGGCACCCCGAGGAGCGGGATGAGCGTGCGTCGGGTCGACCGGACGCACAGCGGCACCTGGAGGCGCACGGTGGTAGTGCGGCAAGCTCGGGAAAGCGCCCGGCGGCACCCAGACAAGCAGGGTGAAGGAGCGGCGATATCGGGAGAGCGCTCGGCGGCACTCGGAGGCGCGCTGTGGTATCGCGGCGAGATCCCGAGAGCACCCAGCGGCACTCGCATGCGCAGGGTGGAGCGCGAAGAGCTCGGGAGAGCGTCCGGCGGCACCCCGAGGAGCGGGATGAGCGTGCGTCGGGTCGACCGGACGCACAGCGGCACCTGGAGGCGCACGGTGGTAGCGCGACGAGCTCGGTAGAGCGCCCGGTGGCACCCCGAGAAGTGGGATGAGCGTGCGTCGGGTCGACCGGACGTACAGCGGCACCTGGAGGCGCACGGTGGTAGTGCGGCAAGCTCGGGAGAGCGCCCGGCGGCACCCAGACAAGCAAGGTGAAGGAGCGGCGATATCGGGAGAGTGCTCGGCGGCACTCGGAGGCGCGCTGTGGTATCGCGGCGAGATCCCGAGAGCACCCAGCGGCACTCGCATGCGCAGGGTGGAGCGCGAAGAGCTCGGGAGATCATCCGGCGGCACCCCGAGGAGCGGGATGAGCGTGCGTCGGGTCGACTGGACGCACAGCGGCACCTGGAGGCGCGCTGTGGTATCGCGGCGAGATCCCGAGAGCACCCAGCGGCACTCGCATGCGCAGGGTGGAGCGCGAAGAGCTCGGGAGAGCGTCCGGCGGCACCCCGAGGAGCAGGATGAGCGTGCGTCGGGTCGACCGGACGCACAGCGGCACCTGGAGGCGCACGGTGGTTGTGCGGCAAGCTCGGGAAAGCGCCCGGCGGCACCCAGACAAGCAGGGTGAAGGAGCGGCGATATCGGGAGAGCGTTCAGCGGCACTCGGAGGCACGCGGTGGTACCGCTGTGAGCTCGGCAGTGCGCCCGGCGGCACCCCAGGCACTGTGGTGAAGGAGCAGCGATATCGGGAGAGCGCCTGGCGGCACCCCGACGTGCGGGGTCAACGAGTGGCGATACCGGGAGAGCGCTCGGCGGCACTCGGAGGCGCGCTGTGGTACCGCGGCGAGATCCCGAGAGTGCCTGCTGGCACTTCTCAGCGCACGGTGGTAGCGCGGAGAGCTCAGCAGAGCGCCCGGCGGCACCCCGAGGAGCGGGATGAGCGTGCGTCGGGTCGACCGGACGCACAGCGGCACCTGGAGGCGCACGGTGGTAGTGCGGCAAGCTCGGGAAAGCGCCCGGCGGCACCCAGACAAGAAGGGTGAAGGAGCGGCGATATCGGGAGAGCGCTCGGCGGCACTCGGCGGCGCACGGTGGTACCGCTGCGAGCTCAGGAGAGCGCCCGGCTGCACCCCGAGCACCGTGGTGAAGGAGCGGCAATATCGAGAGAGCGCTCGGCGGCACTCAGAGGCGCGCTGTGGTACCGCGGCGAGATCCCGAGAGCACCCAGCGGCACTCACATGCGCAGGGTGGAGCGCGAAGAGCTCGGGAGAGCGTCCGGCGGCACCCCGAGGAGCGGGATGAGCGTGCGTCGGGTGGACCGGACGCACAGCGGAACCTGGAGGCGCACGGTGGTAGCGCGACGAGCTCGGGAGAGCGCCCGGCGGCACCCCGAGGAGCGGGATGAGCGTGCGTCGGGTCGACCGGACGCACAGCGCCACCTGGAGGCGCACGGTGTAGTGCGGCAAGCTCGGGAAAGCGCCCGGCGGCACCCAGACAAGCAGGGTGAAGGAGCGGCGATATCGGGAGAGCGTTCAGCGGCACTCGGAGGCACGCGGTGGTATCGCTGTGAGCTCGGCAGTGCGCCCGGCGGCACCCCAGGCACTGTGGTGAAGGAGCAGCGATATCGGGAGAGCGCTCGGCGGCACTCGGAGGCGCGCTGTGGTACCGCGGCGAGATCCCGAGAGTGCCCGCTGGCACTTCTCAGCGCACGGTGGTAGCGCGGAGAGCTCAGCAGAGCGCCCGGCGGCACCCCGAGGAGCGGGATGAGCGTGCGTCGGGTCGACTGGACGCACAGCGGCACCTGGAGGCGCACGGTGGTATTGCGGCAAGCTCGGGAGAGCGCCCGGCGGCACCCCGAGCACTGTGGTGAAGGAGCGGCGATATCGGGAGAGCGCGTGGCGGCACCCCGACGTGCGGGGTCAACGAGTGTCGATACCGGGAGAGCGCTCGGCGGCACTCGGAGGCGCACGGTGGTACCGCTGCGAGCTCAGGAGAGCGCCCGGCTGCACCCCGAGCACCGTGGTGAAGGAGCGGCGATATCGGGAGAGCGCTCGGCGGCACTCAGAGGCGCGCTGTGGTACCGCGGCGAGATCCCGAGAGCACCCAGCGGCACTCGCATGCGCAGGGTGGAGCGCGAAGAGCTCGGGAGAGCGTCCGGCGGCACCCCGAGGAGCGGGATGAGCGTGCGTCGGGTCGACCGGACGCACAGCGGCACCTGGAGGCGCAGGGTGGTAGCGCGACGAGCTCGGGAGAGCGTCCGGCGGCACCCCGAGGAGCGGGATGAGAATGTGTCAAGTCGACCGGACGCACAGCGGCACCTGGAGGCGCACGGTGGTAGTGCGGCGAGCTCGGGAGAGCGCCCGGCGGCACCCAGACAAGCAGGGTGAAGGAGCGGCGATATCGGGAGAGCGTTCAGCGGCACTCGGAGGCACGCGGTGGTATGGCTGTGAGCTCGGAAGTGCGCCCGGCGGCACCCCAGGCACTGTGGTGAAGGAGCAGCGATATCGGGAGTGCTCTCGGCGGCACTCGGAGGCGCGCTGTGGTGCCGCGGCGAGATCCCGAGAGTGCCCGCTGGCACTTGCCGGCGCACGGTGTTACCGCTGCGAGCTCAGGAGAGCGCCCGGCGGCACCCCGAGCACCGTGGTGAAGGAGCGGCGATATCGGGAGAGCGCCTGGCGGCACCCCGACGTGCGGGGTCAACGAGTGTCGATACCGGGAGAGCGCTCGGCGGCACTCGGAGGCGCACGGTGGTACCGCGGCGAGATTCCCGAGAGCACCCAGCGGCACTCGCATGCGCAGGGTGGAGCGCGAAGAGCTCGGGAGAGCGTCCGGCGGCACCCCGAGGAGCGGGATGAGCGTGCGTCCGGTGGACCGGACGCACAGCGGCACCTGGAGGCGCACGGTGGTAGTGCGGCAAGCTCGGGAAAGCGCCCGGCAGCACCCAGACAAGCAGGGTGAAGGAGCGGCGATATCGGGAGAGCGTTCAGCGGCACTCGGAGGCACGCGGTGGTACCGCTGTGAGCTCGGCAGTGCGCCCGGCGGCACCCCAGGCACTGTGGTGAAGGAGCAGCGATATCGGGAGTGCTCTCGGCGGCACTCGGAGGCGCGCTGTGGTACCGCGGCGAGATCCCGAGAGTGCCCGCTGGCACTTGCCGGCACACGGTGGTAGCGCGGAGAGCTCAGCAGAGCGCCCGGCAGCACCCCGAGGAGCGGGATGAGCGTGCGTCGGGTCGACCGGACGCACAGCGGCACCTGGAGGCGCACGGTGGTAGTGCGGCAAGCTCGGGAGAGCGCCCGGCGGCACCCAGACAAGCAGGGTGAAGGAGCGGCGATATCGGGAGAGCGCTCGGCGGCACTCGGAGGCGCGCTGTGGTATCGCGGCGAGATCCCGAGAGCACCCAGCGGCACTCGCATGCGCAGGGTGGAGCGCGAAGAGCTCGGGAGAGCGTCCGGCGGCACCCCGAGGAGCGGGATGAGCGTGCGTCGGGTCGACCGGACGCACAGCGGCACCTGGAGGCGCACGGTGGTAGCGCGACGAGCTCGGGAGAGCGCCCGGTGGCACCCCGAGGAGCGGGATGAGCGTGCGTCGGGTCGACCGGACGCACAGCGGCACCTGGAGGCGCACGGTGGTAGTGCGGCAAGCTCGGGAAAGCGCCCGGCGGCACCCAGACAAGCAGAGTGAAGGAGCGGCGATATCGGGAGAGCGTTCAGCGGCACTCGGAGGCACGCGGTGGTACCGCTATGAGCTCGGCAGTGCGCCCGGCTGCACCCCAGGCACTGTGGTGAAGGAGCAGCGATATCGGGAGTGCTCTCGGCGGCACTCGGAGGCGCGCTGTGGTACCGCGGCGAGATCCCGAGAGTGCCCGCTGGCACTTGCCGGCACACGGTGGTAGCGCGGAGAGCTCAGCAGAGCGCCCGGCAGCACCCCGAGGAGCGGGATGAGCGTGCGTCGGGTCGACCGGACGCACAGCGGCACCTGGAGGCGCACGGTGGTAGTGCGGCAAGCTCGGGAGAGCGCCCGGCGGCACCCAGACAAGCAGGGTGAAGGAGCGGCGATATCGGGAGAGCGCTCGGCGGCACTCGGAGGCGCGCTGTGGTATCGCGGCGAGATCCCGAGAGCACCCAGCGGCACTCGCATGCGCAGGGTGGAGCGCGAAGAGCTCGGGAGAGCGTCCGGCGGCACCCCGAGGAGCGGGATGAGCGTGCGTCGGGTCGACCGGACGCACAGCGGCACCTGGAGGCGCACGGTGGTAGCGCGACGAGCTCGGGAGAGCGCCCGGTGGCACCCCGAGGAGCGGGATGAGCGTGCGTCGGGTCGACCGGACGCACAGCGGCACCTGGAGGCGCACGGTGGTAGTGCGGCAAGCTCGGGAAAGCGCCCGGCGGCACCCAGACAAGCAGGGTGAAGGAGCGGCGATATCGGGAGAGCGTTCAGCGGCACTCGGAGGCACGCGGTGGTACCGCTATGAGCTCGGCAGTGCGCCCGGCGGCACCCCAGGCACTGTGGTGAAGGAGCAGCGATATCGGGAGAGCGCTCGGCGGCACTCGGAGGCGCACGGTGGTAGCACTGCGAGCTCAGGAGAGCGCCTGGCGGCACCCCGAGCACCGTGGTGAAGGAGCGGCGAAATCGGGAGAGCGCCTGGTGGCATCCCGACGTGCGGGGTCAACGAGTGGCGATACCGGGAGAGCGCTCGGCGGCACTCGGAGGCGCACGGTGGTACCGCGGCGAGATCCCGAGAGCACCCAGCGGCACTCGCATGCGCAGGGTGGAGCGCGAAGAGCTCGGGAGAGCGTCCGGCGGCACCCCGAGGAGCAGGATGAGCGTGCGTCGGGTCGACCGGACGCACAGCGGCACCTGGAGGCGCACGGTGGTAGCGCGACGAGCTCGGGAGAGCGCCCGGTGGCACCCGAGAAGTGGGATGAGCGTGCGTCGGGTCGACCGGACGTACAGCGGCACCTGGAGGCGCACGGTGGTAGTGCGGCGAGCTCGGGAGAGCGCCCGGCGGCACCCAGACAAGCAAGGTGAAGGAGCGGCGATATCGGGAGAGCGCTCGGCGGCACTCGGAGGCGCGCTGTGGTACCGCGGCGAGATCCCGAGAGCACCCAGCGGCACTCGCATGCGCAGGGTGGAGCGCGAAGAGCTCGGGAGAGCATCCGGCGGCACCCCGAGGAGCGGGATGAGCGTGCGTCGGGTCGACTGGACGCACAGCGGCACCTGGAGGCGCGCTGTGGTATCGCGGCGAGATCCCGAGAGCACCCAGCGGCACTCGCATGCGCAGGGTGGAGCGCGAAGAGCTCGGGAGATCGTCCGGCGGCACCCCGAGGAGCAGGATGAGCGTGCGTCGGGTCGACCGGACGCACAGCGGCACCTGGAGGCGCACGGTGGTTGTGCGGCAAGCTCGGGAAAGCGCCCGGCGGCACCCAGACAAGCAGGGTGAAGGAGCGGCGATATCGGGAGAGCGTTCAGCGGCACTCGGAGGCACGCGGTGGTACCGCTGTGAGCTCGGCAGTGCGCCCGGCGGCACCCCAGGCACTGTGGTGAAGGAGCAGCGATATCGGGAGAGCGCTCGGCGGCACTCGGAGGCGCGCTGTGGTACCGCGGCGAGATCCCGAGAGTGCCCGCTGGCACTTCTCAGCGCACGGTGGTAGCGCGGAGAGCTCAGCAGAGCGCCCGGCGGCACCCCGAGGAGCGGGATGAGCGTGCGTCGGGTGGACCGGACGCACAGCGGCACCTGGAGGCGCACGGTGGTAGTGCGGCGAGCTCGGGAAAGCGCCCGGCGGCACCCAGACAAGCAGGGTGAAGGAGCGGCGATATCGGGAGAGCGCTCGGCGGCACTCGGAGGCGCGCTGTGGTATCGCGGCGAGATCCCGAGAGCACCCAGCGGCACTCGCATGCGCAGGGTGGAGCGCGAAGAGCTCGGGAGAGCGTCCGGCGGCACCCCGAGGAGCGGGATGAGCGTGCGTCGGGTGGACCGGACGCACAGCGGCACCTGGAGGCGCACGGTGGTAGTGCGGCAAGCTCGGGAGAGCGCCTGGCGGCACCCAGACAAGCAGGGTGAAGGAGCGGCGATATCGGGAGAGCGCCTGGCGGCACCCAGACAAGCAGGGTGAAGGAGCGGCGATACCGGGAGAGCGCTCGGCGGCACTCGGAGGCGCACGGTGGTACCGCTGCGAGCTCAGGAGAGCGCCCGGCTGCACCTCGAGCACCGTGGTGAAGGAGCGGCGATATCGGGAGAGCGCTCGGCGGCACTCAGAGGCGCGCTGTGGTACCGCGGCGAGATCCCGAGAGCACCCAGCGGCACTCGCATGCGCAGGGTGGAGCGCGACGAGCTCGGGAGAGCGTCCGGCGGCACCCCGAGGAGCGGGATGAGCGTGCATCGGGTCGACCGGACGCACAGCGGCACCTGGAGGCGCACGGTGGTAGCGCGACGAGCTCGGGAGAGCGTCCGGCGGCACCCCGAGGAGCGGGATGAGCGTGCATCGGGTCGACCGGACGCACAGCGGCACCTGGAGGCGCACGGTGGTAGTGCGGCGAGCTCGGGAGAGCGCCCGGCGGCACCCCGAGGAGCGGGATGAGCGTGCGTCGGGTCGACTGGACGCACAGCGGCACCTGGAGGCGCACGGTGGTAGTGCGGCAAGCTCGGGAAAGCGCCCGGCGGCACCCAGACAAGCAGGGTGAAGGAGCGGCGATATCGGGAGAGCGCTCAGCGGCACTCGGAGGCACGCGGTGGTACCGCTGTGAGCTCGGCAGTGCGCCCGGCGGCACCCCAGGCACTGTGGTGAAGGAGCAGCGATATCGGGAGAGCGCTCGGCGGCACTCGGAGGCGCGCTGTGGTACCGCAGCGAGATCCCGAGAGTGCCCGCTGGCACTTGCCGGCGCACGGTGGTACCGGTGCGAGCTCAGGAGAGCGCCCGGCGGCACCCCGAGCACCGTGGTGAAGGAGCGGCGATATCGGGAGAGCGCTCGGCGGCACTCAGAGGCGCGTTGTGGTACCGCGGCGAGATCCCGAGAGCACCCAGCGGCACTCACATGCGCAGGGTGGAGCGCGAAGAGCTCGGGAGAGCGTCCGGCGGCACCCCGAGGAGCGGGATGAGCGTGCGTCGGGTGGACCGGACGAACAACGGCACCTGGAGACGCACGGTGGTAGCGCGACGAGCTCGGGAGAGCGCCCGGTGGCACCCCGAGAAGTGGGATGAGCGTGCGTCGGGTCGACCGGACGTACAGCGGCACCAGGAGGCGCACGGTGGTAGTGCGGCAAGCTCGGGAGAGCGCCCGGCGGCACCCCGAGCACTGTGGTGAAGGAGCGGCGATATCGGGAGAGCGCCTGGCGGCACCCCGACGTGCGGGGTCAACGAGTGTCGATACCGGGAGAGCGCTCGGCGGCACTCAGAGGCGCACGGTGGTAACGCGGCGAGCTCGGCAGAGCACCTGGCGGCACCCCGAGCACCGTGGTGAAGGAGCGGCGATATCGGGAGAGGGCTCGCCGGCACTCAGAGGCGCGCTGTGGTACCGCGGCGAGATCCCGAGAGCACCCAGCGGCACTCGCATGCGCAGGGTGGAGCGCGAAGAGCTCGGGAGAGCGTCCGGCGGCACCCCGAGGAGCGGGATGAGCATGCGTCGGGTGGACCGGACGCACAGCGGCACCTGGAGGCGCACGGTGGTAGTGCGGCGAGCTCGGGAGAGCGCCCGGCGGCACCCCGAGGAGCGGGATGAGCGTGCGTCGGGTCGACTGGACGCACAGCGGCACCTGGAGGCGCACGGTGGTAGTGCGGCAAGCTCGGGAAAGCGCCCGGCGGCACCCAGACAAGCAGGGTGAAGGAGCGGCGATATCGGGAGAGCGTTCGGCGGCACTCGGAGGCGCGCTGTGGTACCGCGGCGAGATCCCGAGAGTGCCCGCTGGCACTTGCCGGCGCACGGTGGTAGCGCGGAGAGCTCAGCAGAGCGCCCGGCAGCACCCCGAGGAGCGGGATGAGCGTGCGTCGGGTCGACCGGACGCACAGCGGTACCTGGAGGCGCACGGTGGTAGTGCGGCAAGCTCGGGAGAGCGCCCGGCGGCACCCCGAGCACTGTGGTGAAGGAGCGGCGATATCGGGAGAGCGCGTGGCGGCACCCCGACGTGCGGGGTCAACGAGTGTCGATACCGGGAGAGCGCTCGGCGGCACTCGGAGGCGCACGGTGGTAACGCGGCGAGCTCGGCAGAGCACCTGGCGGCAACCCGAGCACCGTGGTGAAGGAGCGGCGATATCGGGAGAGGGCTCGGCGGCACTCGGAGGCGCGCTGTGGTACCGCGGCGAGATCCCGAGAGCACCCAGCGGCACTCGCATGCGCAGGGTAGAGCGCGAAGAGCTCGGGAGAGCGTCCGGCGGCACCCGAGGAGCGGGATGAGCATGCGTCGGGTCGACCGGACGCACAGCGGCACCTGGAGACGCACGGTGGTAGCGCGACGAGCTCGGGAGAGCGCCCGGTGGCACCCCGAGAAGTGGGATGAGCGTGCGTCGGGTCGACCGGACGTACAGCGGCACCTGGAGGCGCACGGTGGTAGTGCGGCGAGCTCGGGAAAGCGCCCGGCGGCACCCAGACAAGCAAGGTGAAGGAGCGGCGATATCGGGAGAGCGCTCGGCGGCACTCGGAGGCGCGCTGTGGTATCGCGGCGAGATCCCGAGAGCACCCAGCGGCACTCGCATGCGCAGGGTGGAGCGCGAAGAGCTCGGGAGAGCATCCGGCGGCACCCCGAGGAGCGGGATGAGCGTGCGTCGGGTCGACTGGACGCACAGCGGCACCTGGAGGCGCGCTGTGGTATCGCGGCGAGATCCCGAGAGCACCCAGCGGCACTCGCATGCGCAGGGTGGAGCGCGAAGAGCTCGGGAGAGCGTCCGGCGGCACCCCGAGGAGCACGATGAGCGTGCGTCGGGTCGACCGGACGCACAGCGGCACCTGGAGGCGCACGGTGGTAGTGCGGCAAGCTCGGGAAAGCGCCCGGCGGCACCCAGACAAGCAGGGTGAAGGAGCGGCGATATCGGGAGAGCGTTCAGCGGCACTCGGAGGCACGCGGTGGTACCGCTGTGAGCTCGGCAGTGCGCCCGGCGGCACCCCAGGCACTGTGGTGAAGGAGCAGCGATATCGGGAGAGCGCTCGGCGGCACTCGGAGGCGCGCTGTGTTACCGCGGCGAGATCCCGAGAGTGCCCGCTGGCACTTGCCGGCGCACGGTGGTACCGCTGCGCGCTCAGGAGAGCGCCCGGCGGCACCCCGAGCACCGTGGTGAAGGAGCGGCGATATCGGGAGAGCGCTCGGCGGCACCCCGACGTGCGGGGTCAACGAGTGGCGATACCGGGAGAGCGCTCGGCGGCACTCGGAGGCGCATGGTGGTACCGCTGCGAGCTCAGGAGAGCGCCCGGCGGCACCCCGAGCACCGTGGTGAAGGAGCGGCGATATCGGGAGAGCGCCTGGCGGCACCCCGACGTGCGGGGTCAACGAGTGGCGATACCGGGAGAGCGCTCGGCGGCACTCGGAGGCGCACGGTGGTACCGCTGCGAGCTCAGGAGAGCGCCCGGCGGCACCCCGAGCACCGTGGTGAAGGAGCGGCGATATCGGGAGAGCGCCTGGCGGCACCCCGACGTGCGGGGTCAACGAGTGGCGATACCGGGAGAGCGCTCGGTGGGACTCGGAGGCGCGCTGTGGTACCGCGGCGAGATCCTGAGAGTGCCCGCTGGCACTTGCCGGCGCACGGTGGTAGCGCGGAGAGCTCAGCAGAGCGCCCGGCGGCACCCCGAGGAGCGGGATGAGCGTGCGTCGGGTCGACTGGACGCACAGCGGCACCTGGAGGCGCACGGTGGTAGTGCGGCAAGCTCGGGAGAGCGCCCGGCGGCACCCAGACAAGCAGGGTGAAGGAGCGGCGATATCGGGAGAGCGCGTGGCGGCACCCCGACGTGCGGGGTCAACGAGTGTCGATACCGGGAGAGCGCTCGGCGGCACTCGGAGGCGCACGGTGGTACCGCTGCGAGCTCAGGAGAGCGCCCGGCTGCACCCCGAGCACCGTGGTGAAGGAGCGGCAATATCGAGAGAGCGCTCGGCGGCACTCAGAGGCGCGCTGTGGTACCGCGGCGAGATCCCGAGAGCACCCAGCGGCACTCACATGCGCAGGGTGGAGCGCGAAGAGCTCGGGAGAGCGTCCGGCGGCACCCCGAGGAGCGGGATGAGCGTGCGTCGGGTGGACCGGACGCACAGCGGCACCTGGAGGCGCACGGTGGTAGCGCGACGAGCTCGGGAGAGTGCCCAATGGCACCCCGAGAAGTGGGATGAGCGTGCGTCGGGTCGACCGGACGTACAGCGGCACCAGGAGGCGCACGGTGGTATTGCGGCAAGCTCGGGAGAGCGCCCGGCGGCACCCCGACGTGCGGGGTCAACGAGTGTCGATACCGGGAGAGCGCTCGGCGGCACTCAGAGGCGCACGGTGGTAACGCGGCGAGCTCGGCAGAGCACCTGGAGGCACCCCGAGCACCGTGGTGAAGGAGCGGCGATATCGGGAGAGGGCTCGCCGGCACTCGGAGGCGCGCTGTGGTACCGCGGCGAGATCCCGAGAGCACCCAGCGGCACTCGCATGCGCAGGGTGGAGCGCGAAGAGCTCGGGAGAGCGTCCGGCGGCACCCCGAGGAGCGGGATGAGCATGCGTCGGGTCGACCGGACGCACAGCGGCACCTGGAGGCGCACGGTGGTAGTGCGGCGAGCTCGGGAAAGCGCCCGGCGGCACCCAGACAAGCAAGGTGAAGGAGCGGCGATATCGGGAGAGCGCTCGGCGGCACTCGGAGGCGCGCTGTGGTATCGCGGCGAGATCCCGAGAGCACCCAGCGGCACTCGCATGCGCAGGGTGGAGCGCGAAGAGCTCGGGAGAGCATCCGGCGGCACCCCGAGGAGCGGGATGAGCGTGCGTCGGGTCGACTGGACGCACAGCGGCACCTGGAGGCGCGCTGTGGTATCGCGGCGAGATCCCGAGAGCACCCAGCGGCACTCGCATGCGCAGGGTGGAGCGCGAAGAGCTCGGGAGAGCGTCCGGCGGCACCCCGAGGAGCACGATGAGCGTGCGTCGGGTCGACCGGACGCACAGCGGCACCTGGAGGCGCACGGTGGTAGTGCGGCAAGCTCGGGAAAGCGCCCGGCGGCACCCAGACAAGCAGGGTGAAGGAGCGGCGATATCGGGAGAGCGTTCAGCGGCACTCGGAGGCACGCGGTGGTACCGCTGTGAGCTCGGCAGTGCGCCCGGCGGCACCCCAGGCACTGTGGTGAAGGAGCAGCGATATCGGGAGAGCGCTCGGCGGCACTCGGAGGCGCGCTGTGGTACCGCGGCGAGATCCCGAGAGTGCCCGCTGGCACTTGCCGGCGCACGGTGGTACCGCTGCGCGCTCAGGAGAGCGCCCGGCGGCACCCCGAGCACCGTGGTGAAGGAGCGGCGATATCGGGAGAGCGCTCGGCGGCACCCCGACGTGCGGGGTCAACGAGTGGCGATACCGGGAGAGCGCTCGGCGGCACTTGGAGGCGCATGGTGGTACCGCTGCGAGCTCAGGAGAGCGCCCGGCGGCACCCCGAGCACCGTGGTGAAGGAGCGGCGATATCGGGAGAGCGCCTGGCGGCACCCCGACGTGCGGGGTCAACGAGTGGCGATACCGGGAGAGCGCTCGGCGGCACTCGGAGGCGCACGGTGGTACCGCTGCGAGCTCAGGAGAGCGCCCGGCGGCACCCCGAGCACCGTGGTGAAGGAGCGGCGATATCGGGAGAGCGCCTGGCGGCACCCCGACGTGCGGGGTCAACGAGTGGCGATACCGGGAGAGCGCTCGGTGGGACTCGGAGGCGCGCTGTGGTACCGCGGCGAGATCCTGAGAGTGCCCGCTGGCACTTGCCGGCGCACGGTGGTAGCGCGGAGAGCTCAGCAGAGCGCCCGGCGGCACCCCGAGGAGCGGGATGAGCGTGCGTCGGGTCGACTGGACGCACAGCGGCACCTGGAGGCGCACGGTGGTAGTGCGGCAAGCTCGGGAGAGCGCCCGGCGGCACCCAGACAAGCAGGGTGAAGGAGCGGCGATATCGGGAGAGCGCGTGGCGGCACCCCGACGTGCGGGGTCAACGAGTGTCGATACCGGGAGAGCGCTCGGCGGCACTCGGAGGCGCACGGTGGTACCGCTGCGAGCTCAGGAGAGCGCCCGGCTGCACCCCGAGCACCGTGGTGAAGGAGCGGCAATATCGAGAGAGCGCTCGGCGGCACTCAGAGGCGCGCTGTGGTACCGCGGCGAGATCCCGAGAGCACCCAGCGGCACTCACATGCGCAGGGTGGAGCGCGAAGAGCTCGGGAGAGCGTCCGGCGGCACCCCGAGGAGCGGGATGAGCGTGCGTCGGGTGGACCGGACGCACAGCGGCACCTGGAGGCGCACGGTGGTAGCGCGACGAGCTCGGGAGAGTGCCCAATGGCACCCCGAGAAGTGGGATGAGCGTGCGTCGGGTCGACCGGACGTACAGCGGCACCAGGAGGCGCACGGTGGTATTGCGGCAAGCTCGGGAGAGCGCCCGGCGGCACCCCGACGTGCGGGGTCAACGAGTGTCGATACCGGGAGAGCGCTCGGCGGCACTCAGAGGCGCACGGTGGTAACGCGGCGAGCTCGGCAGAGCACCTGGAGGCACCCCGAGCACCGTGGTGAAGGAGCGGCGATATCGGGAGAGGTCTCGCCGGCACTCGGAGGCGCGCTGTGGTACCGCGGCGAGATCCCGAGAGCACCCAGCGGCACTCGCATGCGCAGGGTGGAGCGCGAAGAGCTCGGGAGAGCGTCCGGCGGCACCCCGAGGAGCGGGATGAGCATGCGTCGGGTCGACCGGACGCACAGCGGCACCTGGAGGCGCACGGTGGTAGTGCGGCGAGCTCGGGAGAGCGCCCGGCGGCACCCAGACAAGCAGGGTGAAGGAGCGGCGATATCGGGAGAGCGCTCGGCGGCACTCGGAGGCGCGCTGTGGTACCGCGGCGAGATCCCGAGAGTGCCCGCTGGCACTTGCCGGCGCACGGTGGTAGCGCGGAGAGCTCAGCAGAGCGCCCGGCAGCACCCCGAGGAGCGGGATGAGCGTGCGTCGGGTCGACTGGACGCACAGCGGCACCTGGAGGCGCACGGTGGTATTGCGGCAAGCTCGGGAGAGCGCCCGGCGGCACCCAGACAAGAAGGGTGAAGGAGCGGCGATATCGGGAGAGCGCGTGGCGGCACCCCAACGTGCGGGGTCAACGAGTGGCAATACCGGGAGAGCGCTCGGCGGCACTCGGCGGCGCACGGTGGTACCGCTGCGAGCTCAGGAGAGCGCCCGGCTGCACCCCGAGCACCGTGGTGAAGGAGCGGCAATATCGAGAGAGCGCTCGGCGGCACTCAGAGGCGCGCTGTGGTACCGCGGCGAGATCCCGAGAGCACCCAGCGGCACTCACATGCGCAGGGTGGAGCGCGAAGAGCTCGGGAGAGCGTCCGGCGGCACCCCGAGGAGCGGGATGAGCGTGCGTCGGGTGGACCGGACGCACAGCGGCACCTGGAGGCGCACGGTGGTAGCGCGACGAGCTCGGGAGAGCGCCCGGCGGCACCCCGAGGAGCGGGATGAGCGTGCGTCGGGTCGACTGGACGCACAGCGCCACCTGGAGGCGCACGGTGGTAGTGCGGCAAGCTCGGGAAAGCGCCCGGCGGCACCCAGACAAGCAGGGTGAAGGAGCGGCGATATCGGGAGAGCGTTCAGCGGCACTCGGAGGCACGCGGTGGTATCGCTGTGAGCTCGGCAGTGCGCCCGGCGGCACCCCAGGCACTGTGGTGAAGGAGCAGCGATATCGGGAGAGCGCTCGGCGGCACTCGGAGGCGCGCTGTGGTACCGCGGCGAGATCCCGAGAGTGCCCGCTGGCACTTCTCAGCGCACGGTGGTAGCGCGGAGAGCTCAGCAGAGCGCCCGGCGGCACCCCGAGGAGCGGGATGAGCGTGCGTCGGGTCGACTGGACGCACAGCGGCACCTGGAGGCGCACGGTGGTATTGCGGCAAGCTCGGGAGAGCGCCCGGCGGCACCCCGAGCACTGTGGTGAAGGAGGGGCGATATCGGGAGAGCGCTTGGCGGCACCCCGACGTGCGGGGTCAACGAGTGTCGATACCGGGAGAGCGCTCGGCGGCACTCGGAGGCGCACGGTGGTACCGCTGCGAGCTCAGGAGAGCGCCCGGCTGCACCCCGAGCACCGTGGTGAAGGAGCGGCGATATCGGGAGAGCGCTCGGCGGCACTCAGAGGCGCGCTGTGGTACCGCGGCGAGATCCCGAGAGCACCCAGCGGCACTCGCATGCGCAGGGTGGAGCGCGAAGAGCTCGGGAGAGCGTCCGGCGGCACCCCGAGGAGCGGGATGAGCATGCGTCGGGTGGACCGGACGCACAGCGGCACCTGGAGGCGCACGGTGGTAGTGCGGCGAGCTCGGGAGAGCGCCCGGCGGCACCCCGAGGAGCGGGATGAGCGTGCGTCGGGTCGACCGGACGCACAGCGGCACCTGGAGGCGCACGGTGGTAGTGCGGCGAGCTCGGGAGAGCGCCCGGTGGCACCCCGAGGAGCGGGATGAGCGTGCGTCGGGTCGACTGGACGCACAGCGGCACCTGGAGGCGCACGGTGGTAGTGCGGCAAGCTCGGGAAAGCGCCCGGCGGCACCCAGACAAGCAGGGTGAAGGAGCGGCGATATCGGGAGAGCGCTCGGCGGCACTCGGAGGCGCGCTGTGGTACCGCGGCGAGATCCCGAGAGTGCCCGCTGGCACTTGCCGGCGCACGGTGGTAGCGCGGAGAGCTCAGCAGAGCGCCCGGCAGCACCCCGAGGAGCGGGATGAGCGTGCGTCGGGTCGACTGGACGCACAGCGGCACCTGGAGGCGCACGGTGGTATTGCGGCAAGCTCGGGAGAGCGCCCGGCGGCACCCAGACAAGAAGGGTGAAGGAGCGGCGATATCGGGAGAGCGCGTGGCGGCACCCCAACGTGCGGGGTCAACGAGTGGCAATACCGGGAGAGCGCTCGGCGGCACTCGGCGGCGCACGGTGGTACCGCTGCGAGCTCAGGAGAGCGCCCGGCTGCACCCCGAGCACCGTGGTGAAGGAGCGGCAATATCGAGAGAGCGCTCGGCGGCACTCAGAGGCGCGCTGTGGTACCGCGGCGAGATCCCGAGAGCACCCAGCGGCACTCACATGCGCAGGGTGGAGCGCGAAGAGCTCGGGAGAGCGTCCGGCGGCACCCCGAGGAGCGGGATGAGCGTGCGTCGGGTCGACCGGACGCACAGCGGCACCTGGAGGCGCACGGTGGTAGCGCGACGAGCTCGGGAGAGCGCCCGGCGGCACCCCGAGGAGCGGGATGAGCGTGCGTCGGGTCGACTGGACGCACAGCGGCACCTGGAGGCGCACGGTGGTAGTGCGGCAAGCTCGGGAAAGCGCCCGGCGGCACCCCGACAAGCAGGGTGAAGGAGCGGCGATATCGGGAGAGCGTTCAGCGGCACTCGGAGGCACGCGGTGGTATCGCTGTGAGCTCGGCAGTGCGCCCGGCGGCACCCCAGGCACTGTGGTGAAGGAGCAGCGATATCGGGAGAGCGCTCGGCGGCACTCGGAGGCGCGCTGTGGTACCGCGGCGAGATCCCGAGAGTGCCCGCTGGCACTTGCCGGCGCACGGTGGTACCGCTGCGCGCTCAGGAGAGCGCCCGGCGGCACCCCGAGCACCGTGGTGAAGGAGCGGCGATATCGGGAGAGCGCTCGGCGGCACCCCGACGTGCGGGGTCAACGAGTGGCGATACCGGGAGAGCGCTCGGCGGCACTTGGAGGCGCATGGTGGTACCGCTGCGAGCTCAGGAGAGCGCCCGGCGGCACCCCGAGCACCGTGGTGAAGGAGCGGCGATATCGGGAGAGCGCCTGGCGGCACCCCGACGTGCGGGGTCAACGAGTGGCGATACCGGGAGAGCGCTCGGCGGCACTCGGAGGCGCACGGTGGTACCGCTGCGAGCTCAGGAGAGCGCCCGGCGGCACCCCGAGCACCGTGGTGAAGGAGCGGCGATATCGGGAGAGCGCCTGGCGGCACCCCGACGTGCGGGGTCAACGAGTGGCGATACCGGGAGAGCGCTCGGTGGGACTCGGAGGCGCGCTGTGGTACCGCGGCGAGATCCTGAGAGTGCCCGCTGGCACTTGCCGGCGCACGGTGGTAGCGCGGAGAGCTCAGCAGAGCGCCCGGCAGCACCCCGAGGAGCGGGATGAGCGTGCGTCGGGTCGACTGGACGCACAGCGGCACCTGGAGGCGCACGGTGGTAGTGCGGCAAGCTCGGGAGAGCGCCCGGCGGCACCCAGACAAGCAGGGTGAAGGAGCGGCGATATCGGGAGAGCGCGTGGCGGCACCCCGACGTGCGGGGTCAACGAGTGTCGATACCGGGAGAGCGCTCGGCGGCACTCGGAGGCGCACGGTGGTACCGCTGCGAGCTCAGGAGAGCGCCCGGCTGCACCCCGAGCACCGTGGTGAAGGAGCGGCAATATCGAGAGAGCGCTCGGCGGCACTCAGAGGCGCGCTGTGGTACCGCGGCGAGATCCCGAGAGCACCCAGCGGCACTCACATGCGCAGGGTGGAGCGCGAAGAGCTCGGGAGAGCGTCCGGCGGCACCCCGAGGAGCGGGATGAGCGTGCGTCGGGTGGACCGGACGCACAGCGGCACCTGGAGGCGCACGGTGGTAGCGCGACGAGCTCGGGAGAGTGCCCAATGGCACCCCGAGAAGTGGGATGAGCGTGCGTCGGGTCGACCGGACGTACAGCGCCACCTGGAGGCGCACGGTGGTAGTGCGGCAAGCTCGGGAAAGCGCCCGGCGGCACCCAGACAAGCAGGGTGAAGGAGCGGCGATATCGGGAGAGCGTTCAGCGGCACTCGGAGGCACGCGGTGGTACCGCTGTGAGCTCGGCAGTGCGCCCGGCGGCACCCCAGGCACTGTGGTGAAGGAGCAGCGATATCGGGAGAGCGCTCGGCGGCACTCGGAGGCGCGCTGTGGTACCGCGGCGAGATCCCGAGAGTGCCCGCTGGCACTTCTCAGCGCACGGTGGTAGCGCGGAGAGCTCAGCAGAGCGCCCGGCGGCACCCCGAGGAGCGGGATGAGCGTGCGTCGGGTCGACTGGACGCACAGCGGCACCTGGAGGCGCACGGTGGTATTGCGGCAAGCTCGGGAGAGCGCCCGGCGGCACCCCGAGCACTGTGGTGAAGGAGGGGCGATATCGGGAGAGCGCTTGGCGGCACCCCGACGTGCGGGGTCAACGAGTGTCGATACCGGGAGAGCGCTCGGCGGCACTCGGAGGCGCACGGTGGTACCGCTGCGAGCTCAGGAGAGCGCCCGGCTGCACCCCGAGCACCGTGGTGAAGGAGCGGCGATATCGGGAGAGCGCTCGGCGGCACTCAGAGGCGCGCTGTGGTACCGCGGCGAGATCCCGAGAGCACCCAGCGGCACTCGCATGCGCAGGGTGGAGCGCGAAGAGCTCGGGAGAGCGTCCGGCGGCACCCCGAGGAGCGGGATGAGCATGCGTCGGGTGGACCGGACGCACAGCGGCACCTGGAGGCGCACGGTGGTAGTGCGGCGAGCTCGGGAGAGCGCCCGGCGGCACCCCGAGGAGCGGGATGAGCGTGCGTCGGGTCGACCGGACGCACAGCGGCACCTGGAGGCGCACGGTGGTAGTGCGGCGAGCTCGGGAGAGCGCCCGGTGGCACCCCGAGGAGCGGGATGAGCGTGCGTCGGGTCGACTGGACGCACAGCGGCACCTGGAGGCGCACGGTGGTAGTGCGGCAAGCTCGGGAAAGCGCCCGGCGGCACCCAGACAAGCAGGGTGAAGGAGCGGCGATATCGGGAGAGCGCTCGGCGGCACTCGGAGGCGCGCTGTGGTACCGCGGCGAGATCCCGAGAGTGCCCGCTGGCACTTGCCGGCGCACGGTGGTAGCGCGGAGAGCTCAGCAGAGCGCCCGGCAGCACCCCGAGGAGCGGGATGAGCGTGCGTCGGGTCGACTGGACGCACAGCGGCACCTGGAGGCGCACGGTGGTATTGCGGCAAGCTCGGGAGAGCGCCCGGCGGCACCCAGACAAGAAGGGTGAAGGAGCGGCGATATCGGGAGAGCGCGTGGCGGCACCCCAACGTGCGGGGTCAACGAGTGGCAATACCGGGAGAGCGCTCGGCGGCACTCGGCGGCGCACGGTGGTACCGCTGCGAGCTCAGGAGAGCGCCCGGCTGCACCCCGAGCACCGTGGTGAAGGAGCGGCAATATCGAGAGAGCGCTCGGCGGCACTCAGAGGCGCGCTGTGGTACCGCGGCGAGATCCCGAGAGCACCCAGCGGCACTCACATGCGCAGGGTGGAGCGCGAAGAGCTCGGGAGAGCGTCCGGCGGCACCCCGAGGAGCGGGATGAGCGTGCGTCGGGTCGACCGGACGCACAGCGGCACCTGGAGGCGCACGGTGGTAGCGCGACGAGCTCGGGAGAGCGCCCGGCGGCACCCCGAGGAGCGGGATGAGCGTGCGTCGGGTCGACTGGACGCACAGCGGCACCTGGAGGCGCACGGTGGTAGTGCGGCAAGCTCGGGAAAGCGCCCGGCGGCACCCCGACAAGCAGGGTGAAGGAGCGGCGATATCGGGAGAGCGTTCAGCGGCACTCGGAGGCACGCGGTGGTATCGCTGTGAGCTCGGCAGTGCGCCCGGCGGCACCCCAGGCACTGTGGTGAAGGAGCAGCGATATCGGGAGAGCGCTCGGCGGCACTCGGAGGCGCGCTGTGGTACCGCGGCGAGATCCCGAGAGTGCCCGCTGGCACTTCTCAGCGCACGGTGGTAGCGCGGAGAGCTCAGCAGAGCGCCCGGCGGCACCCCGAGGAGCGGGATGAGCGTGCGTCGGGTCGACCGGACGCACAGCGGCACCTGGAGGCGCACGGTGGTATTGCGGCAAGCTCGGGAGAGCGCCCGGCGGCACCCCGAGCACCGTGGTGAAGGAGCGGCGATATCGGGAGAGCGCTTGGCGGCACCCCGACGTGCGGGGTCAACGAGTGTCGATACCGGGAGAGCGCTCGGCGGCACTCGGAGGCGCACGGTGGTACCGCTGCGAGCTCAGGAGAGCGCCCGGCTGCACCCCGAGCACCGTGGTGAAGGAGCGGCGATATCGGGAGAGCGCTCGGCGGTACTCAGAGGCGCGCTGTGGTACCGCGGCGAGATCCCGAGAGCACCCAGCGGCACTCGCATGCGCAGGGTGGAGCGCGAAGAGCTCGGGAGAGCGTCCGGCGGCACCCCGAGGAGCGGGATGAGCGTGCGTCGGGTCGACTGGACGCACAGCGGCACCTGGAGGCGCACGGTGGTAGTGCGGCAAGCTCGGGAAAGCGCCCGGCGGCACCCAGACAAGCAGGGTGAAGGAGCGGCGATATCGGGAGAGCGTTCAGCGGCACTCGGAGGCACGCGGTGGTATCGCTGTGAGCTCGGAAGTGCGCCCGGCGGCACCCCAGGCACTGTGGTGAAGGAGCAGCGATATCGGGAGTGCTCTCGGCGGCACTCGGAGGCGCGCTGTGGTACCGCGGCGAGATCCCGAGAGTGCCCGCTGGCACTTGCCGGCGCACGGTGTTACCGCTGCGAGCTCAGGAGAGCGCCCGGCGGCACCCCGAGCACCGTGGTGAAGGAGCGGCGATATCGGGAGAGCGCCTGGCGGCACCCCGACGTGCGGGGTCAACGAGTGGCGATACCGGGAGAGCGCTCGGCGGCACTCGGAGGCGCACGGTGGTACCGCGGCGAGATTCCCGAGAGCACCCAGCGGCACTCGCATGCGCAGGGTGGAGCGCGAACAGCTCGGGAGAGCGTCCGGCGGCACCCCGAGGAGCGGGATGAGCGTGCGTCGGGTGGACCGGACGCACAGCGGCACCTGGAGGCGCACGGTGGTAGTGCGGCAAGCTCGGGAAAGCGCCCGGCAGCACCCAGACAAGCAGGGTGAAGGAGCGGCGATATCGGGAGAGCGTTCAGCGGCACTCGGAGGCACGCGGTGGTACCGCTGTGAGCTCGGCAGTGCGCCCGGCGGCACCCCAGGCACTGTGGTGAAGGAGCAGCGATATCGGGAGTGCTCTCGGCGGCACTCGTAGGCGCGCTGTGGTACCGCGGCGAGATCCCGAGAGTGCCCGCTGGCACTTGCCGGCACACGGTGGTAGCGCGGAGAGCTCAGCAGAGCGCCCGGCAGCACCCCGAGGAGCGGGATGAGCGTGCGTCGGGTCGAACGGACATACAGCGGCACCTGGAGGCGCACGGTGGTAGTGCGGCAAGCTCGGGAGAGCGCCCGGCGGCACCCAGACAAGCAGGGTGAAGGAGCGGCGATATCGGGAGAGCGCTCGGCGGCACTCGGAGGCGCGCTGTGGTATCGCGGCGAGATCCCGAGAGCACCCAGCGGCACTCGCATGCGCAGGGTGGAGCGCGAAGAGCTCGGGAGAGCGTCCGGCGGCACCCCGAGGAGCGGGATGAGCGTGCGTCGGGTCGACCGGACGCACAGCGGCACCTGGAGGCGCACGGTGGTAGCGCGACGAGCTCGGGAGAGCGCCCGGTGGCACCCCGAGGAGCGGGATGAGCGTGCGTCGGGTCGACCGGACGCACAGCGGCACCTGGAGGCGCACGGTGGTAGTGCGGCAAGCTCGGGAAAGCGCCCGGCGGCACCCAGACAAGCAGGGTGAAGGAGCGGCGATATCGGGAGAGCGTTCAGCGGCACTCGGAGGCACGCGGTGGTACCGCTATGAGCTCGGCAGTGCGCCCGGCGGCACCCCAGGCACTGTGGTGAAGGAGCAGCGATATCGGGAGTGCTCTCGGCGGCACTCGGAGGCGCGCTGTGGTACCGCGGCGAGATCCCGAGAGTGCCCGCTGGCACTTGCCGTCACACGGTGGTAGCGCGGAGAGCTCAGCAGAGCGCCCGGCAGCACCCCGAGGAGCGGGATGAGCGTGCGTCGGGTCGACCGGACGCACAGCGGCACCTGGAGGCGCACGGTGGTAGTGCGGCGAGCTCGGGAGAGCGCCCGGCGGCACCCCGAGGAGCGGGATGAGCGTGCGTCGGGTCGACCGGACGCACAGCGGCACCTGGAGGCGCACGGTGGTAGTGCGGCAAGCTCGGGAAAGCGCCCGGCGGCACCCAGACAAGCAGGGTGAAGGAGCGGCGATATCGGGAGAGCGTTCAGCGGCACTCGGAGGCACGCGGTGGTACCGCTATGAGCTCGGCAGTGCGCCCGGCGGCACCCCAGGCACTGTGGTGAAGGAGCAGCGATATCGGGAGAGCGCTCGGCGGCACTCGGAGGCGCACGGTGGTAGCACTGCGAGCTCAGGAGAGCGCCTGGCGGCACCCCGAGCACCGTGGTGAAGGAGCGGCGAAATCGGGAGAGCGCCTGGTGGCATCCCGACGTGCGGGGTCAACGAGTGGCGATACCGGGAGAGCGCTCGGCGGCACTCGGAGGCGCACGGTGGTACCGCGGCGAGATCCCGAGAGCACCCAGCGGCACTCGCATGCGCAGGGTGGAGCGCGAAGAGCTCGGGAGAGCGTCCGGCGGCACCCCGAGGAGCAGGATGAGCGTGCGTCGGGTCGACTGGACGCACAGCGGCACCTGGAGGCGCACGGTGGTAGTGCGGCAAGCTCGGGAAAGCGCCCGGTGGCACCCAGACAAGCAGGGTGAAGGAGCGGCGATATCGGGAGAGCGCTCAGCGGCACTCGGAGGCACGCGGTGGTACCGCTGTGAGCTCGGCAGTGCGCCCGGCGGCACCCCAGGCACTGTGGTGAAGGAGCAGCGATATCGGGAGTGCTCTCGGCGGTACTCGGAGGCGCGCTGTGGTACCGCAGCGAGATCCCGAGAGTGCCCGCTGGCACTTGCCGGCGAAGGGTGGTACCGCTGCGAGCTCAGGAGAGCGCCCGGCGGCACCCAGACAAGCAGGGTGAAGGAGCGGCGATATCGGGAGAGCGCGTGGCGGCACCCCGACGTGCGGGGTCAACGAGTGGCAATACCGGGAGAGCGCTCGGCGGCACTCGGAGGCGCACGGTGGTACCGCTGCGAGCTCAGGAGAGCGCCCGGCTGCACCCCGAGGAGCGGGATGAGCGTGCGTCGGGTCGACCGGACGCACAGCGGCACCTGGAGGCGCACGGTGGTAGCGCGACGAGCTCGGGAGAGCGCCCGGTGGCACCCCGAGGAGCGGGATGAGCGTGCGTCGGGTCGACCGGACATACAGCGGCACCTGGAGGCGCATGGTGGTAGTGCGGCGAGCTCGGGAAAGCGCCCGGCGGCACCCAGACAAGCAGGGTGAAGGAGCGGCGATATCGGGAGAGCGCTCGGCGGCACTCGGAGGCGCGCTGTGGTATCGCGGCGAGATCCCGAGAGCACCCAGCGGCACTCGCATGCGCAGGGTGGAGCGCGAAGAGCTCGGGAGAGCGTCCGGCGGCACCCCGAGGAGCGGGATGAGCGTGCGTCGGGTCGACCGGACGCACAGCGGCACCTGGAGGCGCACGGTGGTAGCGCGACGAGCTCGGGAGAGCGCCCGGTGGCACCCCGAGAAGTGGGATGAGCGTGCGTCGGGTCGACCGGACGTACAGCGGCACCTGGAGGCGCACGGTGGTAGTGCGGCGAGCTCGGGAGAGCGCCCGGCGGCACCCAGACAAGCAAGGTGAAGGAGCGGCGATATCGGGAGAGCGCTCGGCGGCACTCGGAGGCGCGCTGTGGTACCGCGGCGAGATCCCGAGAGCACCCAGCGGCACTCGCATGCGCAGGGTGGAGCGCGAAGAGCTCGGGAGAGCATCCGGCGGCACCCCGAGGAGCGGGATGAGCGTGCGTCGGGTCGACTGGACGCACAGCGGCACCTGGAGGCGCGCTGTGGTATCGCGGCGAGATCCCGAGAGCACCCAGCGGCACTCGCATGCGCAGGGTGGAGCGCGAAGAGCTCGGGAGATCGTCCGGCGGCACCCCGAGGAGCAGGATGAGCGTGCGTCGGGTCGACCGGACGCACAGCGGCACCTGGAGGCGCACGGTGGTATTGCGGCAAGCTCGGGAAAGCGCCCGGCGGCACCCAGACAAGCAGGGTGAAGGAGCGGCGATATCGGGAGAGCGTTCAGCGGCACTCGGAGGCACGCGGTGGTACCGCTGTGAGCTCGGCAGTGCGCCCGGCGGCACCCCAGGCACTGTGGTGAAGGAGCAGCGATATCGGGAGAGCGCTCGGCGGCACTCGGAGGCGCGCTGTGGTACCGCGGCGAGATCCCGAGAGTGCCCGCTGGCACTTCTCAGCGCACGGTGGTAGCGCGGAGAGCTCAGCAGAGCGCCCGGCGGCACCCCGAGGAGCGGGATGAGCGTGCGTCGGGTGGACCGGACGCACAGCGGCACCTGGAGGCGCACGGTGGTAGTGCGGCGAGCTCGGGAAAGCGCCCGGCGGCACCCAGACAAGCAGGGTGAAGGAGCGGCGATATCGGGAGAGCGCTCGGCGGCACTCGGAGGCGCGCTGTGGTATCGCGGCGAGATCCCGAGAGCACCCAGCGGCACTCGCATGCGCAGGGTGGAGCGCGAAGAGCTCGGGAGAGCGTCCGGCGGCACCCCGAGGAGCGGGATGAGCGTGCGTCGAGTGGACCGGACGCACAGCGGCACCTGGAGGCGCACGGTGGTAGTGCGGCAAGCTCGGGAGAGCGCCTGGCGGCACCCAGACAAGCAGGGTGAAGGAGCGGCGATATCGGGAGAGCGCCTGGCGGCACCCAGACAAGCAGGGTGAAGGAGCGGCGATACCGGGAGAGCGCTCGGCGGCACTCGGAGGCGCACGGTGGTACCGCTGCGAGCTCAGGAGAGCGCCCGGCTGCACCCCGAGCACCGTGGTGAAGGAGTGGCGATATCGGGAGAGCGCTCGGCGGCACTCGGAGGCGCGCTGTGGTACCGCGGCGAGATCCCGAGAGCACCCAGCGGCACTCGCATGCGCAGGGTGGAGCGCGACGAGCTCGGGAGAGCGTCCGGCGGCACCCCGAGGAGCGGGATGAGCGTGCATCGGGTCGACCGGACGCACAGCGGCACCTGGAGGCGCACGGTGGTAGCGCGACGAGCTCGGGAGAGCGTCCGGCGGCACCCCGAGGAGCGGGATGAGCGTGCATCGGGTCGACCGGACGCACAGCGGCACCTGGAGGCGCACGGTGGTAGCGCGACGAGCTCGGGAGAGCGTCCGGCGGCACCCCGAGGAGCGGGATGAGCATGCGTCGGGTCGACCGGACGCACAGCGGCACCTGGAGGCGCACGGTGGTAGTGCGGCGAGCTCGGGAGAGCGCCCGGCGGCACCCCGAGGAGCGGGATGAGCGTGCGTCGGGTCGACTGGACGCACAGCGGCACCTGGAGGCGCACGGTGGTAGTGCGGCAAGCTCGGGAAATCGCCCGGCGGCACCCAGACAAGCAGGGTGAAGGAGCGGCGATATCGGGAGAGCGTTCAGCGGCACTCGGAGGCACGCGGTGGTATCGCTGTGAGCTCGGCAGTGCGCCCGGCGGCACCCCAGGCACTGTGGTGAAGGAGCAGCGATATCGGGAGAGCGCTCGGCGGCACTCGGAGGCGCGCTGTGGTACCGCGGCGAGATCCCGAGAGTGCCCGCTGGCACTTGCCGGCGCACGGTGGTACCGCTGCGAGCTCAGGAGAGCGCCCGGCGGCACCCCGAGCACCGTGGTGAAGGAGCGGCGATATCGGGAGAGCGCCTGGCGGCACCCCGACGTGCGGGGTCAACGAGTGGCGATACCGGGAGAGCGCTCGGCGGCACTCGGAGGCGCACGGTGGTACCGCGGCGAGATCCCGAGAGCACCCAGCGGCACTCGCATGCGCAGGGTGGAGCGCGAACAGCTCGGGAGAGCGTCCGGCGGCACCCCGAGGAGCAGGATGAGCGTGCGTCGGGTCGACTGGACGCACAGCGGCACCTGGAGGCGCACGGTGGTAGTGCGGCAAGCTCGGGAAAGCGCCCGGCGGCACCCAGACAAGCAGGGTGAAGGAGCAGCGATATCGGGAGAGCGCTCAGCGGCACTCGGAGGCACGCGGTGGTACCGCTGTGAGCTCGGCAGTGCGCCCGGCGGCACCCCAGGCACTGTGGTGAAGGAGCAGCGATATCGGGAGAGCGCTCGGCGGCACTCGGAGGCGCTCTGTGGTACCGCAGCGAGATCCCGAGAGTGCCCGCTGGCACTTGCCGGCGAAGGGTGGTACCGCTGCGAGCTCAGGAGAGCGCCCGGCGGCACCCCGAGCACCGTGGTGAAGGAGCGGCGATATCGGGAGAGCGCCTGGCGGCACCCCGACGTGCGGGGTCAACGAGTGGCGATACCGGGAGAGCGCTCGGCGGCACTCGGAGGCGCATGGTGGTACCGCGGCGAGATCCCGAGAGTGCCCGCTGGCACTTCTTAGCGCACGGTGGTAGCGCGGAGAGCTCAGCAGAGCGCCCGGCAGCACCCCGAGGAGCGGGATGAGCGTGCGTCGGGTCGACTGGACGCACAGCGGCACCTGGAGGCGCACGGTGGTATTGCGGCAAGCTCGGGAGAGCGCCCGGCGGCACCCAGACAAGCAGGGTGAAGGAGCGGCGATATCGGGAGAGCGTTCAGCGGCACTCGGAGGCACGCGGTGGTACCGCTGTGAGCTCGGCAGTGCGCCCGGCGGCACCCCAGGCACTGTGGTGAAGGAGCAGCGATATCGGGAGAGCGCTCGGCGGCACTCGGAGGCGCGCTGTGTTACCGCGGCGAGATCCCGAGAGTGCCCGCTGGCACTTGCCGGCGCACGGTGGTACCGCTGCGAGCTCAGGAGAGCGCCCGGCGGCACCCCGAGCACCGTGGTGAAGGAGCGGCGATATCGGGAGAGCGCCTGGCGGCACCCCGACGTGCGGGGTCAACGAGTGGCGATACCGGGAGAGCGCTCGGCGGCACTCGGAGGCGCATGGTGGTACCGCTGCGAGCTCAGGAGAGCGCCCGGCGGCACCCCGAGCACCGTGGTGAAGGAGCGGCGATATCGGGAGAGCGCCTGGCGGCACCCCGACGTGCGGGGTCAACGAGTGGCGATACCGGGAGAGCGCTCGGCGGCACTCGGAGGCGCACGGTGGTACCGCTGCGAGCTCAGGAGAGCGCCCGGCGGCACCCCGAGCACCGTGGTGAAGGAGCGGCGATATCGGGAGAGCGCCTGGAGGCACCCCGACGTGCGGGGTCAACGAGTGGCGATACCGGGAGAGCGCTCGGTGGCACTCGGAGGCGCGCTGTGGTACCGCGGCGAGATCCTGAGAGTGCTTGCTGGCACTTGCCGGCGCACGGTGGTAGCGCGGAGAGCTCAGCAGAGCGCCCGGCGGCACCCCGAGGAGCGGGATGAGCGTGCGTCGGGTCGAACGGACATACAGCGGCACCTGGAGGCGCACGGTGGTAGTGCGGCAAGCTCGGGAGAGCGCCCGGCGGCACCCAGACAAGCAGGGTGAAGGAGCGGCGATATCGGGAGAGCGCGTGGCGGCACCCCGACGTGCGGGGTCAACGAGTGTCGATACCGGGAGAGCGCTCGGCGGCACTCGGAGGCGCACGGTGGTACAGCTGCGAGCTCAGGAGAGCGCCCGGCTGCACCCCGAGCACCGTGGTGAAGGAGCGGCGATATCGGGAGAGCGCTCGGCGGCACTCAGAGGCGCGCTGTGGTACCGCGGCGAGATCCCGAGAGCACCCAGCGGCACTCACATGCGCAGGGTGGAGCGCGAAGAGCTCGGGAGAGCGTCCGGCGGCACCCCGAGGAGCGGGATGAGCGTGCGTCGGGTGGACCGGACGCACAGCGGCACCTGGAGGCGCACGGTGGTAGCGCGACGAGCTCGGGAGAGCGCCCAATGGCACCCCGAGAAGTGGGATGAGCGTGCGTCGGGTCGACCGGACGTACAGCGGCACCTGGAGGCGCACGGTGGTATTGCGGCAAGCTCGGGAGAGCGCCCGGCGGCACCCCGAGCACTGTGGTGAAGGAGCGGCGATATCGGGAGAGCGCGTGGCGGCACCCCGACGTGCGGGGTCAACGAGTGTCGATACCGGGAGAGCGCTCGGCGGCACTCAGAGGCGCACGGTGGTAACGCGGCGAGCTCGGCAGAGCACCTGGAGGCACCCCGAGCACCGTGGTGAAGGAGCGGCGATATCGGGAGAGGGCTCGCCGGCACTCAGAGGCGCGCTGTGGTACCGCGGCGAGATCCCGAGAGCACCCAGCGGCACTCGCATGCGCAGGGTGGAGCGCGAAGAGCTCGGGAGAGCGTCCGGCGGCACCCCGAGGAGCGGGATGAGCATGCGTCGGGTCGAACGGACGCACAGCGGCACCTGGAGGCGCACGGTGGTAGTGCGGCGAGCTCGGGAGAGCGCCCGGCGGCACCCAGACAAGCAGGGTGAAGGAGCGGCTGTATCGGGAGAGCGTTCAGCGGCACTCGGAGGCACGCGGTGGTATCGCTGTGAGCTCGGCAGTGCGCCCGGCGGCACCCCAGGCACTGTGGTGAAGGAGCAGCGATATCGGGAGAGCGCTCGGCGGCACTCGGAGGCGCGCTGTGGTACCGCGGCGAGATCCCGAGAGTGCCCGCTGGCACTTCTCAGCGCACGGTGGTAGCGCGGAGAGCTCAGCAGAGCGCCCGGCAGCACCCCGAGGAGCGGGATGAGCGTGCGTCGGGTCGACCGGACGCACAGCGGCACCTGGAGGCGCACGGTGGTAGTGCGGCAAGCTCGGGAAAGCGCCCGGCGGCACCCAGACAAGCAGGGTGAAGGAGCAACGATATCGGGAGAGCATTGAGCGGAACTCGGAGGCGCGCTGTGGTACCGCGGCGAGATCCCGAGAGTGCCCGCTGGCACTTGCCGGCGCACGGTGGTAGCGCGGAGAGCTCAGCAGAGCGCCCGGCAGCACCCCGAGGAGCGGGATGAGCGTGCGTCGGGTCGACCGGACGCACAGCGGCACCTGGAGGCGCACGGTGGTAGCGCGACGAGCTCGGGAGAGCGCCCGGTGGCACCCCGAGGAGCGGGATGAGCGTGCGTCGGGTCGACCGGACATACAGCGGCACCTGGAGGTGCACGGTGGTAGTGCGGCGAGCTCGGGAAAGCGCCCGGCGGCACCCAGACAAGCAGGGTGAAGGAGCGGCGATATCGGGAGAGCGCTCGGCGGCACTCGGAGGCGCGCTGTGGTACCGCGGCGAGATCCCGAGAGCACCCAGCGGCACTCGCATGCGCAGGGTGGAGCGCGAAGAGCTCGGGAGAGCGTCCGGCGGCACCCCGAGGAGCGGGATGAGCGTGCGTCGGGTGGACCGGACGCACAGCGGCACCTGGAGGCGCACGGTGGTAGCGCGACGAGCTCGGGAGAGCGCCCGGTGGCACCCCGAGGAGCGGGATGAGCGTGCGTCGGGTCGACCGAAGGCACAGCGGCACCTGGAGGCGCACGGTGGTAGTGCGGCGAGCTCGGGAGATCATCCGGCGGCACCCCGAGGAGCGGGATGAGCGTGCGTCGGGTCGACTGGACGCACAGCGGCACCTGGAGGCGCACGGTTGTATCGCGGCGAGATCCCGAGAGCACCCAGCGGCACTCGCATGCGCAGGGTGGAGCGCGAAGAGCTCGGGAGAGCGTCCGGCGGCACCCCGAGGAGCAGGTTGAGCGTGCGTCGGGTCGACCGGACGCACAGCGGCACCTGGAGGCGCACGGTGGTAGTGCGGCAAGCTCGGGAAAGCGCCCGGCGGCACCCAGACAAGCAGGGTGAAGGAGCGGCGATATCGGGAGAGCGTTCAGCGGCACTCGGAGGCACGCGGTGGTACCGCTGTGAGCTCGGCAGTGCGCCCGGCGGCACCCCAGGCACTGTGGTGAAGGAGCAGCGATATCGGGAGAGCGCTCGGCGGCACTCGGAGGCGCGCTGTGGTACCGCGGCGAGATTCCGAGAGTGCCCGCTGGCACTTGCTGGCGCACGGTGGTACCGCTGCGAGCTCAGGAGAGCGCCCGGCGGCACCCCGAGCACCGTGGTGAAGGAGCGGCGATATCGGGAGAGCGCGTGGCGGCACCCCGACGTGCGGGGTCAACGAGTGGCGATACTGGGAGAGCGCTCGACGGCACTCGGAGGCGCACGGTGGTACCGCTGCGAGCTCAGGAGAGCGCCCGGCGGCACCCCGAGCACCGTGGTGAAGGAGCGGCGATATCGGGAGAGCGCGTGGCGGCACCCCGACGTGCGGGGTCAACGAGTGTCGATACCGGGAGAGCGCTCGGCGGCACTCGGAGGCGCACGGTGGTACCGCTGCGAGCTCAGGAGAGCGCCCGGCGGCACCCCGAGCACCGTGGTGAAGGAGCGGCGATATCGGGAGAGCGCCTGGCGGCACCCCGACGTGCGGGGTCAACGAGTGGCGATACCGGGAGAGCGCTCGGCGGCACTCGGAGGCGCGCTGTGGTACCGCGGCGAGATCCCGAGAGTGCCCGCTGGCACTTCTCAGCGCACGGTGGTAGCGCGGAGAGCTCAGCAGAGCGCCCGGCGGCACCCCGAGGAGCGGGATGAGCGTGCGTCGGGTCGACTGGACGCACAGCGGCACCTGGAGGCGCACGGTGGTATTGCGGCAAGCTCGGGAGAGCGCCCGGCGGCACCCCGAGCACTGTGGTGAAGGAGCGGCGATATCGGGAGAGCGCTTGGCGGCACCCCGACGTGCGGGGTCAACGAGTGTCGATACCGGGAGAGCGCTCGGCGGCACTCGGAGGCGCACGGTGGTACCGCTGCGAGCTCAGGAGAGCGCCCGGCTGCACCCCGAGCACCGTGGTGAAGGAGCGGCGATATCGGGAGAGCGCTCGGCGGCACTCAGAGGCGCGCTGTGGTACCGCGGCGAGATCCCGAGAGCACCCAGCGGCACTCGCATGCGCAGGGTGGAGCGCGAAGAGCTCGGGAGAGCGTCCGGCGGCACCCCGAGGAGCGGGATGAGCGTGCGTCGGGTCGACTGGACGCACAGCGGCACCTGGAGGCGCACGGTGGTAGTGCGGCAAGCTCGGGAAAGCGCCCGGCGGCACCCAGACAAGCAGGGTGAAGGAGCGGCGATATCGGGAGAGCGTTCAGCGGCACTCGGAGGCACGCGGTGGTATCGCTGTGAGCTCGGAAGTGCGCCCGGCGGCACCCCAGGCACTGTGGTGAAGGAGCAGCGATATCGGGAGTGCTCTCGGCGGCACTCGGAGGCGCGCTGTGGTACCGCGGCGAGATCCCGAGAGTGCCCGCTGGCACTTGCCGGCGCACGGTGTTACCGCTGCGAGCTCAGGAGAGCGCCCGGCGGCACCCCGAGCACCGTGGTGAAGGAGCGGCGATATCGGGAGAGCGCCTGGCGGCACCCCGACGTGCGGGGTCAACGAGTGGCGATACCGGGAGAGCGCTCGGCGGCACTCGGAGGCGCACGGTGGTACCGCGGCGAGATTCCCGAGAGCACCCAGCGGCACTCGCATGCGCAGGGTGGAGCGCGAACAGCTCGGGAGAGCGTCCGGCGGCACCCCGAGGAGCGGGATGAGCGTGCGTCGGGTGGACCGGACGCACAGCGGCACCTGGAGGCGCACGGTGGTAGTGCGGCAAGCTCGGGAAAGCGCCCGGCAGCACCCAGACAAGCAGGGTGAAGGAGCGGCGATATCGGGAGAGCGTTCAGCGGCACTCGGAGGCACGCGGTGGTACCGCTGTGAGCTCGGCAGTGCGCCCGGCGGCACCCCAGGCACTGTGGTGAAGGAGCAGCGATATCGGGAGTGCTCTCGGCGGCACTCGTAGGCGCGCTGTGGTACCGCGGCGAGATCCCGAGAGTGCCCGCTGGCACTTGCCGGCACACGGTGGTAGCGCGGAGAGCTCAGCAGAGCGCCCGGCAGCACCCCGAGGAGCGGGATGAGCGTGCGTCGGGTCGAACGGACATACAGCGGCACCTGGAGGCGCACGGTGGTAGTGCGGCAAGCTCGGGAGAGCGCCCGGCGGCACCCAGACAAGCAGGGTGAAGGAGCGGCGATATCGGGAGAGCGCTCGGCGGCACTCGGAGGCGCGCTGTGGTACCGCGGCGAGATCCCGAGAGTGCCCGCTGGCACTTGCCGGCACACGGTGGTAGCGCGGAGAGCTCAGCAGAGCGCCCGGCAGCACCCCGAGGAGCGGGATGAGCGTGCGTCGGGTCGACCGGACGCACAGCGGCACCTGGAGGCGCACGGTGGTAGTGCGGCGAGCTCGGGAGAGCGCCCGGCGGCACCCCGAGGAGCGGGATGAGCGTGCGTCGGGTCGACCGGACGCACAGCGGCACCTGGAGGCGCACGGTGGTAGTGCGGCAAGCTCGGGAAAGCGCCCGGCGGCACCCAGACAAGCAGGGTGAAGGAGCGGCGATATCGGGAGAGCGTTCAGCGGCACTCGGAGGCACGCGGTGGTACCGCTATGAGCTCGGCAGTGCGCCCGGCGGCACCCCAGGCACTGTGGTGAAGGAGCAGCGATATCGGGAGAGCGCTCGGCGGCACTCGGAGGCGCACGGTGGTAGCACTGCGAGCTCAGGAGAGCGCCTGGCGGCACCCCGAGCACCGTGGTGAAGGAGCGGCGAAATCGGGAGAGCGCCTGGTGGCATCCCGACGTGCGGGGTCAACGAGTGGCGATACCGGGAGAGCGCTCGGCGGCACTCGGAGGCGCACGGTGGTACCGCGGCGAGATCCCGAGAGCACCCAGCGGCACTCGCATGCGCAGGGTGGAGCGCGAAGAGCTCGGGAGAGCGTCCGGCGGCACCCCGAGGAGCAGGATGAGCGTGCGTCGGGTCGACTGGACGCACAGCGGCACCTGGAGGCGCACGGTGGTAGTGCGGCAAGCTCGGGAAAGCGCCCGGTGGCACCCAGACAAGCAGGGTGAAGGAGCGGCGATATCGGGAGAGCGCTCAGCGGCACTCGGAGGCACGCGGTGGTACCGCTGTGAGCTCGGCAGTGCGCCCGGCGGCACCCCAGGCACTGTGGTGAAGGAGCAGCGATATCGGGAGAGCGCTCGGCGGCACTCGGAGGCGCGCTGTGGTACCGCAGCGAGATCCCGAGAGTGCCCGCTGGCACTTGCCGGCGAAGGGTGGTACCGCTGCGAGCTCAGGAGAGCGCCCGGCGGCACCCAGACAAGCAGGGTGAAGGAGCGGCGATATCGGGAGAGCGCGTGGCGGCACCCCGACGTGCGGGGTCAACGAGTGGCAATACCGGGAGAGCGCTCGGCGGCACTCGGAGGCGCACGGTGGTACCGCTGCGAGCTCAGGAGAGCGCCCGGCTGCACCCCGAGGAGCGGGATGAGCGTGCGTCGGGTCGACCGGACGCACAGCGGCACCTGGAGGCGCACGGTGGTAGCGCGACGAGCTCGGGAGAGCGCCCGGTGGCACCCCGAGGAGCGGGATGAGCGTGCGTCGGGTCGACCGGACATACAGCGGCACCTGGAGGCGCATGGTGGTAGTGCGGCGAGCTCGGGAAAGCGCCCGGCGGCACCCAGACAAGCAGGGTGAAGGAGCGGCGATATCGGGAGAGCGCTCGGCGGCACTCGGAGGCGCGCTGTGGTATCGCGGCGAGATCCCGAGAGCACCCAGCGGCACTCGCATGCGCAGGGTGGAGCGCGAAGAGCTCGGGAGAGCGTCCGGCGGCACCCCGAGGAGCGGGATGAGCGTGCGTCGGGTCGACCGGACGCACAGCGGCACCTGGAGGCGCACGGTGGTAGCGCGACGAGCTCGGGAGAGCGCCCGGTGGCACCCCGAGAAGTGGGATGAGCGTGCGTCGGGTCGACCGGACGTACAGCGGCACCTGGAGGCGCACGGTGGTAGTGCGGCGAGCTCGGGAGAGCGCCCGGCGGCACCCAGACAAGCAAGGTGAAGGAGCGGCGATATCGGGAGAGCGCTCGGCGGCACTCGGAGGCGCGCTGTGGTACCGCGGCGAGATCCCGAGAGCACCCAGCGGCACTCGCATGCGCAGGGTGGAGCGCGAAGAGCTCGGGAGAGCATCCGGCGGCACCCCGAGGAGCGGGATGAGCGTGCGTCGGGTGGACCGGACGCACAGCGGCACCTGGAGGCGCGCTGTGGTATCGCGGCGAGATCCCGAGAGCACCCAGCGGCACTCGCATGCGCAGGGTGGAGCGCGAAGAGCTCGGGAGATCGTCCGGCGGCACCCCGAGGAGCAGGATGAGCGTGCGTCGGGTCGACCGGACGCACAGCGGCACCTGGAGGCGCACGGTGGTATTGCGGCAAGCTCGGGAAAGCGCCCGGCGGCACCCAGACAAGCAGGGTGAAGGAGCGGCGATATCGGGAGAGCGTTCAGCGGCACTCGGAGGCACGCGGTGGTACCGCTGTGAGCTCGGCAGCGCGCCCGGCGGCACCCCAGGCACTGTGGTGAAGGAGCAGCGATATCGGGAGAGCGCTCGGCGGCACTCGGAGGCGCGCTGTGTTACCGCGGCGAGATCCCGAGAGTGCCCGCTGGCACTTCTCAGCGCACGGTGGTAGCGCGGAGAGCTCAGCAGAGCGCCCGGCGGCACCCCGAGGAGCGGGATGAGCGTGCGTCGGGTGGACCGGACGCACAGCGGCACCTGGAGGCGCACGGTGGTAGTGCGGCGAGCTCGGGAAAGCGCCCGGCGGCACCCAGACAAGCAGGGTGAAGGAGCGGCGATATCGGGAGAGCGCTCGGCGGCACTCGGAGGCGCGCTGTGGTATCGCGGCGAGATCCCGAGAGCACCCAGCGGCACTCGCATGCGCAGGGTGGAGCGCGAAGAGCTCGGGAGAGCGTCCGGCGGCACCCCGAGGAGCGGGATGAGCGTGCGTCGAGTGGACCGGACGCACAGCGGCACCTGGAGGCGCACGGTGGTAGTGCGGCAAGCTCGGGAAAGCGCCCGGCGGCACCCAGACAAGCAGGGTGAAGGAGCGGCGATATCGGGAGAGCGTTCAGCGGCACTCGGAGGCACGCGGTGGTATCGCTGTGAGCTCGGCAGTGCGCCCGGCGGCACCCCAGGCACTGTGGTGAAGGAGCAGCGATATCGGGAGAGCGCTCGGCGGCACTCGGAGGCGCGCTGTGGTACCGCGGCGAGATCCCGAGAGTGCCCGCTGGCACTTGCCGGCGCACGGTGGTACCGCTGCGAGCTCAGGAGAGCGCCCGGCGGCACCCCGAGCACCGTGGTGAAGGAGCGGCGATATCGGGAGAGCGCCTGGCGGCACCCCGACGTGCGGGGTCAACGAGTGGCGATACCGGGAGAGCGCTCGGCGGCACTCGGAGGCGCACGGTGGTACCGCGGCGAGATCCCGAGAGCACCCAGCGGCACTCGCATGCGCAGGGTGGAGCGCGAAGAGCTCGGGAGAGCGTCCGGCGGCACCCCGAGGAGCAGGATGAGCGTGCGTCGGGTCGACTGGACGCACAGCGGCACCTGGAGGCGCACGGTGGTAGTGCGGCAAGCTCGGGAAAGCGCCCGGCGGCACCCAGACAAGCAGGGTGAAGGAGCAGCGATATCGGGAGAGCGCTCAGCGGCACTCGGAGGCACGCGGTGGTACCGCTGTGAGCTCGGCAGTGCGCCCGGCGGCACCCCAGGCACTGTGGTGAAGGAGCAGCGATATCGGGAGAGCGCTCGGCGGCACTCGGAGGCGCGCTGTGTTACCGCGGCGAGATCCCGAGAGTGCCCGCTGGCACTTGCCGGCGCACGGTGGTACCGCTGCGAGCTCAGGAGAGCGCCCGGCGGCACCCCGAGCACCGTGGTGAAGGAGCGGCGATATCGGGAGAGCGCCTGGCGGCACCCCGACGTGCGGGGTCAACGAGTGGCGATACCGGGAGAGCGCTCGGCGGCACTCGGAGGCGCATGGTGGTACCGCTGCGAGCTCAGGAGAGCGCCCGGCGGCACCCCGAGCACCGTGGTGAAGGAGCGGCGATATCGGGAGAGCGCGTGGCGGCACCCCGACGTGCGGGGTCAACGAGTGGCGATACCGGGAGAGCGCTCGGCGGCACTCGGAGGCGCACGGTGGTACCGCTGCGAGCTCAGGAGAGCGCCCGGCGGCACCCCGAGCACCGTGGTGAAGGAGCGGCGATATCGGGAGAGCGCTCGGCGGCACTCAGAGGCGCGCTGTGGTACCGCGGCGAGATCCCGAGAGCACCCAGCGGCACTCACATGCGCAGGGTGGAGCGCGAAGAGCTCGGGAGAGCGTCCGGCGGCACCCCGAGGAGCGGGATGAGCGTGCGTCGGGTCGACCGGACGCACAGCGGCACCTGGAGGCGCACGGTGGTAGCGCGACGAGCTCGGGAGAGCGCCCAATGGCACCCCGAGAAGTGGGATGAGCGTGCGTCGGGTCGACCGGACGTACAGCGGCACCTGGAGGCGCACGGTGGTATTGCGGCAAGCTCGGGAGAGCGCCCGGCGGCACCCCGAGCACTGTGGTGAAGGAGCGGCGATATCGGGAGAGCGCGTGGCGGCACCCCGACGTGCGGGGTCAACGAGTGTCGATACCGGGAGAGCGCTCGGCGGCACTCAGAGGCGCACGGTGGTAACGCGGCGAGCTCGGCAGAGCACCTGGAGGCACCCCGAGCACCGTGGTGAAGGAGCGGCGATATCGGGAGAGGGCTCGCCGGCACTCAGAGGCGCGCTGTGGTACCGCGGCGAGATCCCGAGAGCACCCAGCGGCACTCGCATGCGCAGGGTGGAGCGCGAAGAGCTCGGGAGAGCGTCCGGCGGCACCCCGAGGAGCGGGATGAGCATGCGTCGGGTCGAACGGACGCACAGCGGCACCTGGAGGCGCACGGTGGTAGTGCGGCGAGCTCGGGAGAGCGCCCGGCGGCACCCAGACAAGCAGGGTGAAGGAGCGGCTGTATCGGGAGAGCGTTCAGCGGCACTCGGAGGCACGCGGTGGTATCGCTGTGAGCTCGGCAGTTCGCCCGGCGGCACCCCAGGCACTGTGGTGAAGGAGCAGCGATATCGGGAGAGCGCTCGGCGGCACTCGGAGGCGCGCTGTGGTACCGCGGCGAGATCCCGAGAGTGCCCGCTGGCACTTCTCAGCGCACGGTGGTAGCGCGGAGAGCTCAGCAGAGCGCCCGGCAGCACCCCGAGGAGCGGGATGAGCGTGCGTCGGGTCGACCGGACGCACAGCGGCACCTGGAGGCGCACGGTGGTAGTGCGGCAAGCTCGGGAAAGCGCCCGGCGGCACCCAGACAAGCAGGGTGAAGGAGCGGCGATATCGGGAGAGCGTTCAGCGGCACTCGGAGGCACGCGGTGGTATCGCTGTGAGCTCGGCAGTGCGCCCGGCGGCACCCCAGGCACTGTGGTGAAGGAGCAGCGATATCGGGAGTGCTCTCGGCGGCACTCGGAGGCGCGCTGTGGTACCGCGGCGAGATCCCGAGAGTGCCCGCTGGCACTTGCCGGCGCACGGTGTTACCGCTGCGAGCTCAGGAGAGCGCCCGGCGGCACCCCGAGCACCGTGGTGAAGGAGCGGCGATATCGGGAGAGCGCCTGGCGGCACCCCGACGTGCGGGGTCAACGAGTGGCGATACCGGGAGAGCGCTCGGCGGCACTCGGAGGCGCACGGTGGTACCGCGGCGAGATTCCCGAGAGCACCCAGCGGCACTCGCATGCGCAGGGTGGAGCGCGAACAGCTCGGGAGAGCGTCCGGCGGCACCCCGAGGAGCGGGATGAGCGTGCGTCGGGTGGACCGGACGCACAGCGGCACCTGGAGGCGCACGGTGGTAGTGCGGCAAGCTCGGGAAAGCGCCCGGCAGCACCCAGACAAGCAGGGTGAAGGAGCGGCGATATCGGGAGAGCGTTCAGCGGCACTCGGAGGCACGCGGTGGTACCGCTGTGAGCTCGGCAGTGCGCCCGGCGGCACCCCAGGCACTGTGGTGAAGGAGCAGCGATATCGGGACTGCTCTCGGCGGCACTCGTAGGCGCGCTGTGGTACCGCGGCGAGATCCCGAGAGTGCCCGCTGGCACTTGCCGGCACACGGTGGTAGCGCGGAGAGCTCAGCAGAGCGCCCGGCAGCACCCCGAGGAGCGGGATGAGCGTGCGTCGGGTCGAACGGACATACAGCGGCACCTGGAGGCGCACGGTGGTAGTGCGGCAAGCTCGGGAGAGCGCCCGGCGGCACCCAGACAAGCAGGGTGAAGGAGCGGCGATATCGGGAGAGCGCTCGGCGGCACTCGGAGGCGCGCTGTGGTATCGCGGCGAGATCCCGAGAGCACCCAGCGGCACTCGCATGCGCAGGGTGGAGCGCGAAGAGCTCGGGAGAGCGTCCGGCGGCACCCCGAGGAGCGGGATGAGCGTGCGTCGGGTCGACCGGACGCACAGCGGCACCTGGAGGCGCACGGTGGTAGCGCGACGAGCTCGGGAGAGCGCCCGGTGGCACCCCGAGGAGCGGGATGAGCGTGCGTCGGGTCGACCGGACGCACAGCGGCACCTGGAGGCGTACGGTGGTAGTGCGGCAAGCTCGGGAAAGCGCCCGGCGGCACCCAGACAAGCAGGGTGAAGGAGCGGCGATATCGGGAGAGCGTTCAGCGGCACTCGGAGGCACGCGGTGGTACCGCTATGAGCTCGGCAGTGCGCCCGGCGGCACCCCAGGCACTGTGGTGAAGGAGCAGCGATATCGGGAGTGCTCTCGGCGGCACTCGGAGGCGCGCTGTGGTACCGCGGCGAGATCCCGAGAGTGCCCGCTGGCACTTGCCGGCACACGGTGGTAGCGCGGAGAGCTCAGCAGAGCGCCCGGCAGCACCCCGAGGAGCGGGATGAGTGTGCGTCGGGTCGACCGGACGCACAGCGGCACCTGGAGGCGCACGGTGGTAGTGCGGCGAGCTCGGGAGAGCGCCCGGCGGCACCCCGAGGAGCGGGATGAGCGTGCGTCGGGTCGACCGGACGCAAAGCGGCACCTGGAGGCGCACGGTGGTAGTGCGGCAAGCTCGGGAAAGCGCCCGGCGGCACCCAGACAAGCAGGGTGAAGGAGCGGCGATATCGGGAGAGCGTTCAGCGGCACTCGGAGGCACGCGGTGGTACCGCTATGAGCTCGGCAGTGCGCCCGGCGGCACCCCAGGCACTGTGGTGAAGGAGCAGCGATATCGGGAGAGCGCTCGGCGGCACTCGGAGGCGCACGGTGGTAGCACTGCGAGCTCAGGAGAGCGCCTGGCGGCACCCCGAGCACCGTGGTGAAGGAGCGGCGAAATCGGGAGAGCGCCTGGTGGCACCCCGAGCACCGTGGTGAAGGAGCGGCGATACCGGGAGAGCGCTCGGCGGCACTCGGAGGCGCGCTGTGGTACCGCAGCGAGATCCCGAGAGTGCCCGCTGGCACTTGCCGGCGAAGGGTGGTACCGCTGCGAGCTCAGGAGAGCGCCCGGCGGCACCCAGACAAGCAGGGTGAAGGAGCGGCGATATCGGGAGAGCGCGTGGCGGCACCCCGACGTGCGGGGTCAACGAGTGGCAATACCGGGAGAGCGCTCGGCGGCACTCGGAGGCGCACGGTGGTACCGCTGCGAGCTCAGGAGAGCGCCCGGCTGCACCCCGAGGAGCGGGATGAGCGTGCGTCGGGTCGACCGGACGCACAGCGGCACCTGGAGGCGCACGGTGGTAGCGCGACGAGCTCGGGAGAGCGCCCGGTGGCACCCCGAGGAGCGGGATGAGCGTGCGTCGGGTCGACCGGACATACAGCGGCACCTGGAGGCGCATGGTGGTAGTGCGGCGAGCTCGGGAAAGCGCCCGGCGGCACCCAGACAAGCAGGGTGAAGGAGCGGCGATATCGGGAGAGCGCTCGGCGGCACTCGGAGGCGCGCTGTGGTATCGCGGCGAGATCCCGAGAGCACCCAGCGGCACTCGCATGCGCAGGGTGGAGCGCGAAGAGCTCGGGAGAGCGTCCGGCGGCACCCCGAGGAGCGGGATGAGCGTGCGTCGGGTCGACCGGACGCACAGCGGCACCTGGAGGCGCACGGTGGTAGCGCGACGAGCTCGGGAGAGCGCCCGGTGGCACCCCGAGAAGTGGGATGAGCGTGCGTCGGGTCGACTGGACGCACAGCGGCACCTGGAGGCGCACGGTGGTATCGCGGCGAGATCCCGAGAGCACCCAGCGGCACTCGCATGCGCAGGGTGGAGCGCGAAGAGCTCGGGAGATCGTCCGGCGGCACCCCGAGGAGCAGGATGAGCGTGCGTCGGGTCGACCGGACGCACAGCGGCACCTGGAGGCGCACGGTGGTATTGCGGCAAGCTCGGGAAAGCGCCCGGCGGCACCCAGACAAGCAGGGTGAAGGAGCGGCAATATCGGGAGAGCGTTCAGCGGCACTCGGAGGCACGCGGTGGTACCGCTGTGAGCTCGGCAGTGCGCCCGGCGGCACCCCAGGCACTGTGGTGAAGGAGCAGCGATATCGGGAGAGCGCTCGGCGGCACTCGGAGGCGCGCTGTGGTACCGCGGCGAGATCCCGAGAGTGCCCGCTGGCACTTCTCAGCGCACGGTGGTAGCGCGGAGAGCTCAGCAGAGCGCCCGGCGGCACCCCGAGGAGCGGGATGAGCGTGCGTCGGGTGGACCGGACGCACAGCGGCACCTGGAGGCGCACGGTGGTAGTGCGGCGAGCTCGGGAAAGCGCCCGGCGGCACCCAGACAAGCAGGGTGAAGGAGCGGCGATATCGGGAGAGCGCTCGGCGGCACTCGGAGGCGCGCTGTGGTATCGCGGCGAGATCCCGAGAGCACCCAGCGGCACTCGCATGCGCAGGGTGGAGCGCGAAGAGCTCGGGAGAGCGTCCGGCGGCACCCCGAGGAGCGGGATGAGCGTGCGTCGAGTGGACCGGACGCACAGCGGCACCTGGAGGCGCACGGTGGTAGTGCGGCAAGCTCGGGAGAGCGCCTGGCGGCACCCAGACAAGCAGGGTGAAGGAGCGGCGATATCGGGAGAGCGCCTGGCGGCACCCAGACAAGCACGGTGAAGGAGCGGCGATACCGGGAGAGCGCTCGGCGGCACTCGGAGGCGCACGGTGGTACCGCTGCGAGCTCAGGAGAGCGCCCGGCTGCACCCCGAGCACCGTGGTGAAGGAGCGGCGATATCGGGAGAGCGCTCGGCGGCACTCAGAGGCGCGCTGTGGTACCGCGGCGAGATCCCGAGAGCACCCAGCGGCACTCGCATGCGCAGGGTGGAGCGCGACGAGCTCGGGAGAGCGTCCGGCGGCACCCCGAGGAGCGGGATGAGCGTGCATCGGGTCGACCGGACGCACAGCGGAACCTGGAGGCGCACGGTGGTAGCGCGACGAGCTCGGGAGAGCGTCCGGCGGCACCCCGAGGAGCGGGATGAGCATGCGTCGGGTCGACCGGACGCACAGCGGCACCTGGAGGCGCACGGTGGTAGTGCGGCGAGCTCGGGAGAGCGCCCGGCGGCACCCCGAGGAGCGGGATGAGCGTGCGTCGGGTCGACTGGACGCACAGCGGCACCTGGAGGCGCACGGTGGTAGTGCGGCAAGCTCGGGAAAGCGCCCGGCGGCACCCCGACAAGCAGGGTGAAGGAGCGGCGATATCGGGAGAGCGTTCAGCGGCACTCGGAGGCACGCGGTGGTATCGCTGTGAGCTCGGCAGTGCGCCCGGCGGCACCCCAGGCACTGTGGTGAAGGAGCAGCGATATCGGGAGAGCGCTCGGCGGCACTCGGAGGCTCGCTGTGGTACCGCGGCGAGATCCCGAGAGTGCCCGCTGGCACTTGCCGGCGCACGGTGGTACCGCTGCGAGCTCAGGAGAGCGCCCGGCGGCACCCCGAGCACCGTGGTGAAGGAGCGGCGATATCGGGAGAGCGCCTGGCGGCACCCCGACGTGCGGGGTCAACGAGTGGCGATACCGGGAGAGCGCTCGGCGGCACTCGGAGGCGCACGGTGGTACCGCGGCGAGATCCCGAGAGCACCCAGCGGCACTCGCATGCGCAGGGTGGAGCGCGAAGAGCTCGGGAGAGCGTCCGGCGGCACCCCGAGGAGCAGGATGAGCGTGCGTCGGGTCGACTGGACGCACAGCGGCACCTGGAGGCGCACGGTGGTAGTGCGGCAAGCTCGGGAAAGCGCCCGGCGGCACCCAGACAAGCAGGGTGAAGGAGCAGCGATATCGGGAGAGCGCTCAGCGGCACTCGGAGGCACGCGGTGGTACCGCTGTGAGCTCGGCAGTGCGCCCGGCGGCACCCCAGGCACTGTGGTGAAGGAGCAGCGATATCGGGAGAGCGCTCGGCGGCACTCGGAGGCGCTCTGTGGTACCGCAGCGAGATCCCGAGAGTGCCCGCTGGCACTTGCCGGCGAAGGGTGGTTCCGCTGCGAGCTCAGGAGAGCGCCCGGCGGCACCCCGAGCACCGTGGTGAAGGAGCGGCGATATCGGGAGAGCGCCTGGCGGCACCCCGACGTGCGGGGTCAACGAGTGGCGATACCGGGAGAGCGCTCGGCGGCACTCGGAGGCGCGCTGTGGTACCGCGGCGAGATCCCGAGAGTGCCCGCTGGCACTTCTTAGCGCACGGTGCTAGCGCGGAGAGCTCAGCAGAGCGCCCGGCAGCACCCCGAGGAGCGGGATGAGCGTGCGTCGGGTCGACTGGACGCACAGCGGCACCTGGAGGCGCACGGTGGTATTGCGGCAAGCTCGGGAGAGCGCCCGGCGGCACCCAGACAAGCAGGGTGAAGGAGCGGCGATATCGGGAGAGCGTTCAGCGGCACTCGGAGGCACGCGGTGGTACCGCTGTGAGCTCGGCAGTGCGCCCGGCGGCACCCCAGGCACTGTGGTGAAGGAGCAGCGATATCGGGAGAGCGCTCGGCGGCACTCGGAGGCGCGCTGTGTTACCGCGGCGAGATCCCGAGAGTGCCCGCTGGCACTTGCCGGCGCACGGTGGTACCGCTGCGAGCTCAGGAGAGCGCCCGGCGGCACCCCGAGCACCGTGGTGAAGGAGCGGCGATATCGGGAGAGCGCCTGGCGGCACCCCGACGTGCGGGGTCAACGAGTGGCGATACCGGGAGAGCGCTCGGCGGCACTCGGAGGCGCATGGTGGTACCGCTGCGAGCTCAGGAGAGCGCCCGGCGGCACCCCGAGCACCGTGGTGAAGGAGCGGCGATATCGGGAGAGCGCCTGGCGGCACCCCGACGTGCGGGGTCAACGAGTGGCGATACCGGGAGAGCGCTCGGCGGCACTCGGAGGCGCACGGTGGTACCGCTGCGAGCTCAGGAGAGCGCCCGGCGGCACCCCGAGCACCGTGGTGAAGGAGCGGCGATATCGGGAGAGCGCCCGGAGGCACCCCGACGTGCGGGGTCAACGAGTGGCGATACCGGGAGAGCGCTCGGTGGCACTCGGAGGCGCGCTGTGGTACCGCGGCGAGATCCTGAGAGTGCCCGCTGGCACTTGCCGGTGCACGGTGGTAGCGCGGAGAGCTCAGCAGAGCGCCCGGCGGCACCCCGAGGAGCGGGATGAGCGTGCGTCGGGTCGAACGGACATACAGCGGCACCTGGAGGCGCACGGTGGTAGTGCGGCAAGCTCGGGAGAGCGCCCGGCGGCACCCAGACAAGCAGGGTGAAGGAGCGGCGATATCGGGAGAGCGCGTGGCGGCACCCCGACGTGCGGGGTCAACGAGTGTCGATACCGGGAGAGCGCTCGGCGGCACTCGGAGGCGCACGGTGGTACCGCTGCGAGCTCAGGAGAGCGCCCGGCTGCACCCCGAGCACCGTGGTGAAGGAGCGGCGATATCGGGAGAGCGCTCGGCGGCACTCAGAGGCGCGCTGTGGTACCGCGGCGAGATCCCGAGAGCACCCAGCGGCACTCACATGCGCAGGGTGGAGCGCGAAGAGCTCGGGAGAGCGTCCGGCGGCACCCCGAGGAGCGGGATGAGCGTGCGTCGGGTGGACCGGACGCACAGCGGCACCTGGAGGCGCACGGTGGTAGCGCGACGAGCTCGGGAGAGCGCCCAATGGCACCCCGAGAAGTGGGATGAGCGTGCGTCGGGTCGACCGGACGTACAGCGGCACCTGGAGGCGCACGGTGGTATTGCGGCAAGCTCGGGAGAGCGCCCGGCGGCACCCCGAGCACTGTGGTGAAGGAGCGGCGATATCGGGAGAGCGCGTGGCGGCACCCCGACGTGCGGGGTCAACGAGTGTCGATACCGGGAGAGCGCTCGGCGGCACTCAGAGGCGCACGGTGGTAACGCGGCGAGCTCGGCAGAGCACCTGGAGGCACCCCGAGCACCGTGGTGAAGGAGCGGCGATATCGGGAGAGGGCTCGCCGGCACTCAGAGGCGCGCTGTGGTACCGCGGCGAGATCCCGAGAGCACCCAGCGGCACTCGCATGCGCAGGGTGGAGCGCGAAGAGCTCGGGAGAGCGTCCGGCGGCACCCCGAGGAGCGGGATGAGCGTGCGTCGGGTCGAACGGACGCACAGCGGCACCTGGAGGCGCACGGTGGTAGTGCGGCGAGCTCGGGAGAGCGCCCGGCGGCACTCAGACAAGCAGGGTGAAGGAGCGGCTGTATCGGGAGAGCGTTCAGCGGCACTCGGAGGCACGCGGTGGTATCGCTGTGAGCTCGGCAGTTCGCCCGGCGGCACCCCAGGCACTGTGGTGAAGGAGCAGCGATATCGGGAGAGCGCTTGGCGGCACTCGGAGGCGCGCTGTGGTACCGCGGCGAGATCCCGAGAGTGCCCGCTGGCACTTCTCAGCGCACGGTGGTAGCGCGGAGAGCTCAGCAGAGCGCCCGGCAGCACCCCGAGGAGCGGGATGAGCGTGCGTCGGGTCGACCGGACGCACAGCGGCACCTGGAGGCGCACGGTGGTAGTGCGGCAAGCTCGGGAAAGCGCCCGGCGGCACCCAGACAAGCAGGGTGAAGGAGCAACGATATCGGGAGAGCATTGAGCGGAACTCGGAGGCGCGCTGTGGTACCGCGGCGAGATCCCGAGAGTGCCCGCTGGCACTTGCCGGCGCACGGTGGTAGCGCGGAGAGCTCAGCAGAGCGCCCGGCAGCACCCCGAGGAGCGGGATGAGCGTGCGTCGGGTCGACCGGACGCACAGCGGCACCTGGAGGCGCACGGTGGTAGCGCGACGAGCTCGGGAGAGCGCCCGGTGGCACCCCGAGGAGCGGGATGAGCGTGCGTCGGGTCGACCGGACATACAGCGGCACCTGGAGGTGCACGGTGGTAGTGCGGCGAGCTCGGGAAAGCGCCCGGCGGCACCCAGACAAGCAGGGTGAAGGAGCGGCGATATCGGGAGAGCGCTCGGCGGCACTCGGAGGCGCGCTGTGGTATCGCGGCGAGATCCCGAGAGCACCCAGCGGCACTCGCATGCGCAGGGTGGAGCGCGAAGAGCTCGGGAGAGCGTCCGGCGGCACCCCGAGGAGCGGGATGAGCGTGCGTCGGGTGGACCGGACGCACAGCGGCACCTGGAGGCGCACGGTGGTAGCGCGACGAGCTCGGGAGAGCGCCCGGTGGCACCCCGAGGAGCGGGATGAGCGTGCGTCGGGTCGACCGAAGGCACAGCGGCACCTGGAGGCGCACGGTGGTAGTGCGGCAAGCTCGGGAGATCATCCGGCGGCACCCCGAGGAGCGGGATGAGCGTGCGTCGGGTCGACTGGACGCACAGCGGCACCTGGAGGCGCACGGTTGTATCGCGGCGAGATCCCGAGAGCACCCAGCGGCACTCGCATGCGCAGGGTGGAGCGCGAAGAGCTCGGGAGAGCGTCCGGCGGCACCCCGAGGAGCAGGTTGAGCGTGCGTCGGGTCGACCGGACGCACAGCGGCACCTGGAGGCGCACGGTGGTAGTGCGGCAAGCTCGGGAAAGCGCCCGGCGGCACCCAGACAAGCAGGGTGAAGGAGCGGCGATATCGGGAGAGCGTTCAGCGGCACTCGGAGGCACGCGGTGGTACCGCTGTGAGCTCGGCAGTGCGCCCGGCGGCACCCCAGGCACTGTGGTGAAGGAGCAGCGATATCGGGAGAGCGCTCGGCGGCACTCGGAGGCGCGCTGTGGTACCGCGGCGAGATCCCGAGAGTGCCCGCTGGCACTTGCTGGCGCACGGTGGTACCGCTGCGAGCTCAGGAGAGCGCCCGGCGGCACCCCGAGCACCGTGGTGAAGGAGCGGCGATATCGGGAGAGCGCGTGGCGGCACCCCGACGTGCGGGGTCAACGAGTGGCGATACTGGGAGAGCGCTCGACGGCACTCGGAGGCGCACGGTGGTACCGCTGCGAGCTCAGGAGAGCGCCCGGCGGCACCCCGAGCACCGTGGTGAAGGAGCGGCGATATCGGGAGAGCGCCTGGCGGCACCCCGACGTGCGGGGTCAACGAGTGTCGATACCGGGAGAGCGCTCGGCGGCACTCGGAGGCGCACGGTGGTACCGCTGCGAGCTCAGGAGAGCGCCCGGCGGCACCCCGAGCACCGTGGTGAAGGAGCGGCGATATCGGGAGAGCGCCTGGCGGCACCCCGACGTGCGGGGTCAACGAGTGGCGATACCGGGAGAGCGCTCGGCGGCACTCGGAGGCGCGCTGTGGTACCGCGGCGAGATCCCGAGAGTGCCCGCTGGCACTTCTCAGCGCACGGTGGTAGCGCGGAGAGCTCAGCAGAGCGCCCGGCGGCACCCCGAGGAGCGGGATGAGCGTGCGTCGGGTCGACCGGACGTACAGCGGCACCTGGAGGCGCACGGTGGTAGTGCGGCGAGCTCGGGAGAGCGCCCGGCGGCACCCAGACAAGCAAGGTGAAGGAGCGGCGATATCGGGAGAGCGCTCGGCGGCACTCGGAGGCGCGCTGTGGTACCGCGGCGAGATCCCGAGAGCACCCAGCGGCACTCGCATGCGCAGGGTGGAGCGCGAAGAGCTCGGGAGAGCATCCGGCGGCACCCCGAGGAGCGGGATGAGCGTGCGTCGGGTCGACTGGACGCACAGCGGCACCTGGAGGCGCACGGTGGTATCGCGGCGAGATCCCGAGAGCACCCAGCGGCACTCGCATGCGCAGGGTGGAGCGCGAAGAGCTCGGGAGAGCGTCCGGCGGCACCCCGAGGAGCACGATGAGCGTGCGTCGGGTCGACCGGACGCACAGCGGCACCTGGAGGCGCACGGTGGTAGTGCGGCAAGCTCGGGAAAGCGCCCGGCGGCACCCAGACAAGCAGGGTGAAGGAGCGGCGATATCGGGAGAGCGTTCAGCGGCACTCGGAGGCACGCGGTGGTACCGCTGTGAGCTCGGCAGTGCGCCCGGCGGCACCCCAGGCACTGTGGTGAAGGAGCAGCGATATCGGGAGAGCGCTCGGCGGCACTCGGAGGCGCGCTGTGTTACCGTGGCGAGATCCCGAGAGTGCCCGCTGGCACTTGCCGGCGCACGGTGGTACCGCTGCGAGCTCAGGAGAGCGCCCGGCGGCACCCCGAGCACCGTGGTGAAGGAGCGGCGATATCGGGAGAGCGCTCGGCGGCACCCCGACGTGCGGGGTCAACGAGTGGCGATACCGGGAGAGCGCTCGGCGGCACTCGGAGGCGCATGGTGGTACCGCTGCGAGCTCAGGAGAGCGCCCGGCGGCACCCCGAGCACCGTGGTGAAGGAGCGGCGATATCGGGAGAGCGCCTGGCGGCACCCCGACGTGCGGGGTCAACGAGTGGCGATACCGGGAGAGCGCTCGGCGGCACTCGGAGGCGCACGGTGGTACCGCTGCGAGCTCAGGAGAGCGCCCGGCGGCACCCCGAGCACCGTGGTGAAGGAGCGGCGATATCGGGAGAGCGCCTGGCGGCACCCCGACGTGCGGGGTCAACGAGTGGCGATACCGGGAGAGCGCTCGGTGGGACTCGGAGGCGCGCTGTGGTACCGCGGCGAGATCCTGAGAGTGCCCGCTGGCACTTGCCGGCGCACGGTGGTAGCGCGGAGAGCTCAGCAGAGCGCCCGGCGGCACCCCGAGGAGCGGGATGAGCGTGCGTCGGGTCGACTGGACGCACAGCGGCACCTGGAGGCGCACGGTGGTAGTGCGGCAAGCTCGGGAGAGCGCCCGGCGGCACCCAGACAAGCAGGGTGAAGGAGCGGCGATATCGGGAGAGCGCGTGGCGGCACCCCGACGTGCGGGGTCAACGAGTGTCGATACCGGGAGAGCGCTCGGCGGCACTCGGAGGCGCACGGTGGTACCGCTGCGAGCTCAGGAGAGCGCCCGGCTGCACCCCGAGCACCGTGGTGAAGGAGCGGCGATATCGGGAGAGCGCTCGGCGGCACTCAGAGGCGCGCTGTGGTACCGCGGCGAGATCCCGAGAGCACCCAGCGGCACTCGCATGCGCAGGGTGGAGCGCGAAGAGCTCGGGAGAGCGTCCGGCGGCACCCCGAGGAGCGGGATGAGCATGCGTCGGGTGGACCGGACGCACAGCGGCACCTGGAGGCGCACGGTGGTAGTGCGGCGAGCTCGGGAGAGCGCCCGGCGGCACCCCGAGGAGCGGGATGAGCGTGCGTCGGGTCGACCGGACGCACAGCGGCACCTGGAGGCGCACGGTGGTAGTGCGGCGAGCTCGGGAGAGCGCCCGGTGGCACCCCGAGGAGCGGGATGAGCGTGCGTCGGGTCGACTGGACGCACAGCGGCACCTGGAGGCGCACGGTGGTAGTGCGGCAAGCTCGGGAAAGCGCCCGGCGGCACCCAGACAAGCAGGGTGAAGGAGCGGCGATATCGGGAGAGCGTTCAGCGGCACTCGGAGGCACGCGGTGGTATCGCTGTGAGCTCGGCAGTGCGCCCGGCGGCACCCCAGGCACTGTGGTGAAGGAGCAGCGATATCGGGAGAGCGCTCGGCGGCACTCGGAGGCGCGCTGTGGTACCGCGGCGAGATCCCGAGAGTGCCCGCTGGCACTTGCCGGCGCACGGTGTTACCGCTGCGAGCTCAGGAGAGCGCCCGGCGGCACCCCGAGCACCGTGGTGAAGGAGCGGCGATATCGGGAGAGCGCGTGGCGGCACCCCGACGTGCGGGGTCAACGAGTGGCGATACTGGGAGAGCGCTCGGCGGCACTCGGAGGCGCACGGTGGTACCGCTGCGAGCTCAGGAGAGCGCCCGGCGGCACCCCGAGTACCGTGGTGAAGGAGCGGCGATATCGGGAGAGCGCCTGGCGGCATCACGACGTGCGGGGTCAACGAGTGGCGATACCGGGAGAGCGCTCGGCGGCACTCGGAGGCGCACGGTGGTACCGCTGCGAGCTCAGGAGAGCGCCCGGCTGCACCCCGAGCACCGTGGTGAAGGAGCGGCGATATCGGGAGAGCGCCTGGCGGCACCCCGACGTGCGGGGTCAACGAGTGGCGATACCGGGAGAGCGCTCGGCGGCACTCGGAGGCGCGCTGTGGTACCGCGGCGAGATCCCGAGAGTGCCCGCTGGCACTTCTCAGCGCACGGTGGTAGCGCGGAGAGCTCAGCAGAGCACCCGGCGGCACCCCGAGGAGCGGGATGAGCGTGCGTCGGGTGGACCGGACGCACAGCGGCACCTGGAGGCGCACGGTGGTAGTGCGGCAAGCTCGGGAAAGCGCCCGGCGGCACCCAGACAAGCAGGGTGAAGGAGCGGCGATATCGGGAGAGCGCTCGGCGGCACTCGGAGGCGCGCTGTGGTACCGCGGCGAGATCCCGAGAGTGCCCGCTGGCACTTGCCGGCGCACGGTGGTAGCGCGGAGAGCTCAGCAGAGCGCCCGGCAGCACCCCGAGGAGCGGGATGAGCGTGCGTCGGGTCGACTGGACGCACAGCGGCACCTGGAGGCGCACGGTGGTATTGCGGCAAGCTCGGGAGAGCGCCCGGCGGCACCCAGACAAGAAGGGTGAAGGAGCGGCGATATCGGGAGAGCGCGTGGCGGCACCCCAACGTGCGGGGTCAACGAGTGGCAATACCGGGAGAGCGCTCGGCGGCACTCGGCGGCGCACGGTGGTACCGCTGCGAGCTCAGGAGAGCGCCCGGCTGCACCCCGAGCACCGTGGTGAAGGAGCGGCAATATCGAGAGAGCGCTCGGCGGCACTCAGAGGCGCGCTGTGGTACCGCGGCGAGATCCCGAGAGCACCCAGCGGCACTCACATGCGCAGGGTGGAGCGCGAAGAGCTCGGGAGAGCGTCCGGCGGCACCCCGAGGAGCGGGATGAGCGTGCGTCGGGTGGACCGGACGCACAGCGGCACCTGGAGGCGCACGGTGGTAGCGCGACGAGCTCGGGAGAGCGCCCGGCGGCACCCCGAGGAGCGGGATGAGCGTGCGTCGGGTCGACTGGACGCACAGCGGCACCTGGAGGCGCACGGTGGTATTGCGGCAAGCTCGGGAAAGCGCCCGGCGGCACCCCGACAAGCAGGGTGAAGGAGCGGCGATATCGGGAGAGCGTTCAGCGGCACTCGGAGGCACGCGGTGGTATCGCTGTGAGCTCGGCAGTGCGCCCGGCGGCACCCCAGGCACTGTGGTGAAGGAGCAGCGATATCGGGAGAGCGCTCGGCGGCACTCGGAGGCGCGCTGTGGTACCGCGGCGAGATCCCGAGAGTGCCCGCTGGCACTTCTCAGCGCACGGTGGTAGCGCGGAGAGCTCAGCAGAGCGCCCGGCGGCACCCCGAGGAGCGGGATGAGCGTGCGTCGGGTCGACTGGACGCACAGCGGCACCTGGAGGCGCACGGTGGTATTGCGGCAAGCTCGGGAGAGCGCCCGGCGGCACCCCGAGCACTGTGGTGAAGGAGCGGCGATATCGGGAGAGCGCTTGGCGGCACCCCGACGTGCGGGGTCAACGAGTGTCGATACCGGGAGAGCGCTCGGCGGCACTCGGAGGCGCACGGTGGTACCGCTGCGAGCTCAGGAGAGCGCCCGGCTGCACCCCGAGCACCGTGGTGAAGGAGCGGCGATATCGGGAGAGCGCTCGGCGGCACTCGGAGGCGCGCTGTGGTACCGCGGCGAGATCCCGAGAGTGCCCGCTGGCACTTGCCGGCGCACGGTGGTACCGCTGCGAGCTCAGGAGAGCGCCCGGCGGCACCCCGAGCACCGTGGTGAAGGAGCGGCGATATCGGGAGAGCGCGTGGCGGCACCCCGACGTGCGGGGTCAACGAGTGGCGATACCGGGAGAGCGCTCGGCGGCACTCGGAGGCGCACGGTGGTACCGCGGCGAGATTCCCGAGAGCACCCAGCGGCACTCGCATGCGCAGGGTGGAGCGCGAAGAGCTCGGGAGAGCGTCCGGCGGCACCCCGAGGAGCGGGATGAGCGTGCGTCGGGTGGACCGGACGCACAGCGGCACCTGGAGGCGCACGGTGGTAGCGCGACGAGCTCGGGAGAGCGCCCGGTGGCACCCCGAGGAGCGGGATGAGCGTGCGTCGGGTCGACCGGACGCACAGCGGCACCTGGAGGCGCACGGTGGTAGTGCGGCAAGCTCGGGAAAGCGCCCGGCGGCACCCAGACAAGCAGGGTGAAGGAGCGGCGATATCGGGAGAGCGTTCAGCGGCACTCGGAGGCACGCGGTGGTACCGCTATGAGCTCGGCAGTGCGCCCGGCGGCACCCCAGGCACTGTGGTGAAGGAGCAGCGATATCGGGAGTGCTCTCGGCGGCACTCGGAGGCGCGCTGTGGTACCGCGGCGAGATCCCGAGAGTGCCCGCTGGCACTTGCCGGCACACGGTGGTAGCGCGGAGAGCTCAGCAGAGCGCCCGGCAGCACCCCGAGGAGCGGGATGAGCGTGCGTCGGGTCGACCGGACGCACAGCGGCACCTGGAGGCGCACGGTGGTAGTGCGGCGAGCTCGGGAGAGCGCCCGGCGGCACCCCGAGGAGCGGGATGAGCGTGCGTCGGGTCGACCGGACGCACAGCGGCACCTGGAGGCGCACGGTGGTAGTGCGGCAAGCTCGGGAAAGCGCCCGGCGGCACCCAGACAAGCAGGGTGAAGGAGCGGCGATATCGGGAGAGCGTTCAGCGGCACTCGGAGGCACGCGGTGGTACCGCTATGAGCTCGGCAGTGCGCCCGGCGGCACCCCAGGCACTGTGGTGAAGGAGCAGCGATATCGGGAGAGCGCTCGGCGGCACTCGGAGGCGCACGGTGGTAGCACTGCGAGCTCAGGAGAGCGCCTGGCGGCACCCCGAGCACCGTGGTGAAGGAGCGGCGAAATCGGGAGAGCGCCTGGTGGCATCCCGACGTGCGGGGTCAACGAGTGGCGATACCGGGAGAGCGCTCGGCGGCACTCGGAGGCGCACGGTGGTACCGCGGCGAGATCCCGAGAGCACCCAGCGGCACTCGCATGCGCAGGGTGGAGCGCGAAGAGCTCGGGAGAGCGTCCGGCGGCACCCCGAGGAGCAGGATGAGCGTGCGTCGGGTCGACTGGACGCACAGCGGCACCTGGAGGCGCACGGTGGTAGTGCGGCAAGCTCGGGAGAGCGCCCGGCGGCACCCAGACAAGCAGGGTGAAGGAGCGGCGATATCGGGAGAGCGCTCAGCGGCACTCGGAGGCACGCGGTGGTACCGCTGTGAGCTCGGCAGTGCGTCCGGCGGCACCCCGGGCACTGTGGTGAAGGAGCAGCGATATCGGGAGAGCGCTCGGCGGCACTCGGAGGCGCGCTGTGGTACCGCAGCGAGATCCCGAGAGTGCCCGCTGGCACTTGCCGGCGAAGGGTGGTACCGCTGCGAGCTCAGGAGAGCGCCCGGCTGCACTCCGAGGAGCGGGATGAGCGTGCGTCGGGTCGACCGGACGCACAGCGGCACCTGGAGGCGCACGGTGGTAGCGCGACGAGCTCGGGAGAGCGCCCGGTGGCACCCCGAGGAGCGGGATGAGCGTGCGTCGGGTCGACCGGACATACAGCGGCACCTGGAGGCGCATGGTGGTAGTGCGGCGAGCTCGGGAAAGCGCCCGGCGGCACCCAGACAAGCAGGGTGAAGGAGCGGCGATATCGGGAGAGCGCTCGGCGGCACTCGGAGGCGCGCTGTGGTATCGCGGCGAGATCCCGAGAGCACCCAGCGGCACTCGCATGCGCAGGGTGGAGCGCGAAGAGCTCGGGAGAGCGTCCGGCGGCACCCCGAGGAGCGGGATGAGCGTGCGTCGGGTCGACCGGACGCACAGCGGCACCTGGAGGCGCACGGTGGTAGCGCGACGAGCTCGGGAGAGCGCCCGGTGGCACCCCGAGAAGTGGGATGAGCGTGCGTCGGGTCGACCGGACGTACAGCGGCACCTGGAGGCGCACGGTGGTAGTGCGGCGAGCTCGGGAGAGCGCCCGGCGGCACCCAGACAAGCAAGGTGAAGGAGCGGCGATATCGGGAGAGCGCTCGGCGGCACTCGGAGGCGCGCTGTGGTACCGCGGCGAGATCCCGAGAGCACCCAGCGGCACTCGCATGCACAGGGTGGAGCGCGAAGAGCTCGGGAGAGCATCCGGCGGCACCCCGAGGAGCGGGATGAGCGTGCGTCGGGTCGACTGGACGCACAGCGGCACCTGGAGGCGCGCTGTGGTATCGCGGCGAGATCCCGAGAGCACCCAGCGGCACTCGCATGCGCAGGGTGGAGCGCGAAGAGCTCGGGAGATCGTCCGGCGGCACCCCGAGGAGCAGGATGAGCGTGCGTCGGGTCGACCGGACGCACAGCGGCACCTGGAGGCGCACGGTGGTATTGCGGCAAGCTCGGGAAAGCGCCCGGCGGCACCCAGACAAGCAGGGTGAAGGAGCGGCGATATCGGGAGAGCGTTCAGCGGCACTCGGAGGCACGCGGTGGTACCGCTGTGAGCTCGGCAGTGCGCCCGGCGGCACCCCAGGCACTGTGGTGAAGGAGCAGCGATATCGGGAGAGCGCTCGGCGGCACTCGGAGGCGCGCTGTGGTACCGCGGCGAGATCCCGAGAGTGCCCGCTGGCACTTCTCAGCGCACGGTGGTAGCGCGGAGAGCTCAGCAGAGCGCCCGGCGGCACCCCGAGGAGCGGGATGAGCGTGCGTCGGGTGGACCGGACGCACAGCGGCACCTGGAGGCGCACGGTGGTAGTGCGGCGAGCTCGGGAAAGCGCCCGGCGGCACCCAGACAAGCAGGGTGAAGGAGCGGCGATATCGGGAGAGCGCTCGGCGGCACTCGGAGGCGCGCTGTGGTATCGCGGCGAGATCCCGAGAGCACCCAGCGGCACTCGCATGCGCAGGGTGGAGCGCGAAGAGCTCGGGAGAGCGTCCGGCGGCACCCCGAGGAGCGGGATGAGCGTGCGTCGAGTGGACCGGACGCACAGCGGCACCTGGAGGCGCACGGTGGTAGTGCGGCAAGCTCGGGAGAGCGCCTGGCGGCACCCAGACAAGCAGGGTGAAGGAGCGGCGATATCGGGAGAGCGCCTGGCGGCACCCAGACAAGCAGGGTGAAGGAGCGGCGATACCGGGAGAGCGCTCGGCGGCACTCGGAGGCGCACGGTGGTACCGCTGCGAGCTCAGGAGAGCGCCCGGCTGCACCCCGAGCACCGTGGTGAAGGAGCGGCGATATCGGGAGAGCGCTCGGCGGCACTCAGAGGCGCGCTGTGGTACCGCGGCGAGATCCCGAGAGCACCCAGCGGCACTCGCATGCGCAGGGTGGAGCGCGACGAGCTCGGGAGAGCGTCCGGCGGCACCCCGAGGAGCGGGATGAGCGTGCATCGGGTCGACCGGACGCACAGCGGCACCTGGAGGCGCACGGTGGTAGCGCGACGAGCTCGGGAGAGCGTCCGGCGGCACCCCGAGGAGCGGGATGAGCATGCGTCGGGTCGACCGGACGCACAGCGGCACCTGGAGGCGCACGGTGGTAGTGCGGCGAGCTCGGGAGATCATCCGGCGGCACCCCGAGGAGCGGGATGAGCGTGCGTCGGGTCGACTGGACGCACAGCGGCACCTGGAGGCGCACGGTTGTATCGCGGCGAGATCCCGAGAGCACCCAGCGGCACTCGCATGCGCAGGGTGGAGCGCGAAGAGCTCGGGAGAGCGTCCGGCGGCACCCCGAGGAGCAGGTTGAGCGTGCGTCGGGTCGACCGGACGCACAGCGGCACCTGGAGGCGCACGGTGGTAGTGCGGCAAGCTCGGGAAAGCGCCCGGCGGCACCCAGACAAGCAGGGTGAAGGAGCGGCGATATCGGGAGAGCGTTCAGCGGCACTCGGAGGCACGCGGTGGTACCGCTGTGAGCTCGGCAGTGCGCCCGGCGGCACCCCAGGCACTGTGGTGAAGGAGCAGCGATATCGGGAGAGCGCTCGGCGGCACTCGGAGGCGCGCTGTGGTACCGCGGCGAGATCCCGAGAGTGCCCGCTGGCACTTGCTGGCGCACGGTGGTACCGCTGCGAGCTCAGGAGAGCGCCCGGCGGCACCCCGAGCACCGTGGTGAAGGAGCGGCGATATCGGGAGAGCGCGTGGCGGCACCCCGACGTGCGGGGTCAACGAGTGGCGATACTGGGAGAGCGCTCGACGGCACTCGGAGGCGCACGGTGGTACCGCTGCGAGCTCAGGAGAGCGCCCGGCGGCACCCCGAGCACCGTGGTGAAGGAGCGGCGATATCGGGAGAGCGCCTGGCGGCACCCCGACGTGCGGGGTCAACGAGTGTCGATACCGGGAGAGCGCTCGGCGGCACTCGGAGGCGCACGGTGGTACCGCTGCGAGCTCAGGAGAGCGCCCGGCGGCACCCCGAGCACCGTGGTGAAGGAGCGGCGATATCGGGAGAGCGCCTGGCGGCACCCCGACGTGCGGGGTCAACGAGTGGCGATACCGGGAGAGCGCTCGGCGGCACTCGGAGGCGCGCTGTGGTACCGCGGCGAGATCCCGAGAGTGCCCGCTGGCACTTCTCAGCGCACGGTGGTAGCGCGGAGAGCTCAGCAGAGCGCCCGGCGGCACCCCGAGGAGCGGGATGAGCGTGCGTCGGGTCGACCGGACGCACAGCGGCACCTGGAGGCGCACGGTGGTAGTGCGGCGAGCTCGGGAAAGCGCCCGGCGGCACCCAGACAAGCAGGGTGAAGGAGCGGCGATATCGGGAGAGCGCTCGGCGGCACTCGGAGGCGCGCTGTGGTATCGCGGCGAGATCCCGAGAGCACCCAGCGGCACTCGCATGCGCAGGGTGGAGCGCGAAGAGCTCGGGAGAGCGTACGGCGGCACCCCGAGGAGCGGGATGAGCGTGCGTCGGGTCGACCGGACGCACAGCGGCACCTGGAGGCGCACGGTGGTAGCGCGACGAGCTCGGGAGAGCGCCCGGTGGCACCCCGAGAAGTGGGATGAGCGTGCGTCGGGTCGACCGGACGTACAGCGGCACCTGGAGGCGCACGGTGGTAGTGCGGCAAGCTCGGGAGAGCGCCCGGCGGCACCCAGACAAGCAAGGTGAAGGAGCGGCGATATCGGGAGAGCGCTCGGCGGCACTCGGAGGCGCGCTGTGGTATCGCGGCGAGATCCCGAGAGCACCCAGCGGCACTCGCATGCACAGGGTGGAGCGCGAAGAGCTCGGGAGAGCATCCGGCGGCACCCCGAGGAGCGGGATGAGCGTGCGTCGGGTCGACTGGACGCACAGCGGCACCTGGAGGCGCGCTGTGGTATCGCGGCGAGATCCCGAGAGCACCCAGCGGCACTCGCATGCGCAGGGTGGAGCGCGAAGAGCTCGGGAGAGCGCCCGGCGGCACCCCGAGGAGCGGGATGAGCGTGCGTCGGGTCGACCGGACGCACAGCGGCACCTGGAGGCGCACGGTGGTAGTGCGGCAAGCTCGGGAAAGCGCCCGGCGGCACCCAGACAAGCAGGGTGAAGGAGCGGCGATATCGGGAGAGCGCTCGGCGGCACTCGGAGGCGCGCTGTGGTACCGCGGCGAGATCCCGAGAGTGCCCGCTGGCACTTGCCGGCGCACGGTGGTAGCGCGGAGAGCTCAGCAGAGCGCCCGGCAGCACCCCGAGGAGCGGGATGAACGTGCGTCGGGTCGACTGGACGCACAGCGGCACCTGGAGGCGCACGGTGGTAGTGCGGCAAGCTCGGGAGAGCGCCTGGCGGCACCCAGACAAGCAGGGTGAAGGAGCGGCGATATCGGGAGAGCGCGTGGCGGCACCCCGACGTGCGGGGTCAACGAGTGTCGATACCGGGAGAGCGCTCGGCGGCACTCGGAGGCGCACGGTGGTACCGCTGCGAGCTCAGGAGAGCGCCCGGCTGCACCCCGAGCACCGTGGTGAAGGAGCGGCGATATCGGGAGAGCGCTCGGCGGCACTCAGAGGCGCGCTGTGGTACCGCGGCGAGATCCCGAGAGCACCCAGCGGCACTCGCATGCGCAGGGTGGAGCGCGAAGAGCTCGGGAGAGCGTCCGTCGGCACCCCGAGGAGCGGGATGAGCGTGCATCGGGTCGACCGGACGCACAGCGGCACCTGGAGGCGCACGGTGGTAGCGCGACGAGCTCGGGAGAGCGTCCGGCGGCACCCCGAGGAGCGGGATGAGCATGCGTCGGGTGGACCGGACGCACAGCGGCACCTGGAGGCGCACGGTGGTAGTGCGGCGAGCTCGGGAGAGCGCCCGGCGGCACCCCGAGGAGCGGGATGAGCGTGCGTCGGGTCGACCGGACGCACAGCGGCACCTGGAGGCGCACGGTGGTAGTGCGGCGAGCTCGGGAGAGCGCCCGGTGGCACCCCGAGGAGCGGGATGAGCGTGCGTCGGGTCGACTGGACGCACAGCGGCACCTGGAGGCGCACGGTGGTAGTGCGGCAAGCTCGGGAAAGCGCCCGGCGGCACCCCGACAAGCAGGGTGAAGGAGCGGCGATATCGGGAGAGCGTTCAGCGGCACTCGGAGGCACGCGGTGGTATCGCTGTGAGCTCGGCAGTGCGCCCGGCGGCACCCCAGGCACTGTGGTGAAGGAGCAGCGATATCGGGAGAGCGCTCGGCGGCACTCGGAGGCGCGCTGTGGTACCGCGGCGAGATCCCGAGAGTGCCCGCTGGCACTTGCCGGCGCACGGTGTTACCGCTGCGAGCTCAGGAGAGCGCCCGGCGGCACCCCGAGCACCGTGGTGAAGGAGCGGCGATATCGGGAGAGCGCGTGGCGGCACCCCGACGTGCGGGGTCAACGAGTGGCGATACTGGGAGAGCGCTCGGCGGCACTCGGAGGCGCACGGTGGTACCGCTGCGAGCTCAGGAGAGCGCCCGGCGGCACCCCGAGTACCGTGGTGAAGGAGCGGCGATATCGGGAGAGCGCCTGGCGGCATCACGACGTGCGGGGTCAACGAGTGGCGATACCGGGAGAGCGCTCGGCGGCACTCGGAGGCGCACGGTGGTACCGCTGCGAGCTCAGGAGAGCGCCCGGCGGCACCCCGAGCACCGTGGTGAAGGAGCGGCGATATCGGGAGAGCGCCTGGCGGCACCCCGACGTGCGGGGTCAACGAGTGGCGATACCGGGAGAGCGCTCGGCGACACTCGGAGGCGCGCTGTGGTACCGCGGCGAGATCCCGAGAGTGCCCGCTGGCACTTCTCAGCGCACGGTGGTAGCGCGGAGAGCTCAGCAGAGCACCCGGCGGCACCCCGAGGAGCGGGATGAGCGTGCGTCGGGTCGACCGGACGCACAGCGGCTCCTGGAGGCGCACGGTGGTAGTGCGGCAAGCTCGGGAAAGCGCCCGGCGGCACCCAGACAAGCAGGGTGAAGGAGCGGCGATATCGAGAGAGCGCTCGGCGGCACTCGGAGGCGCGCTGTGGTACCGCGGCGAGATCCCGAGAGTGCCCGCTGGCACTTGCCGGCGCACGGTGGTAGCGCGGAGAGCTCAGCAGAGCGCCCGGCAGCACCCCGAGGAGCGGGATGAGCGTGCGTCGGGTCGACTGGACGCACAGCGGCACCTGGAGGCGCACGGTGGTATTGCGGCAAGCTCGGGAGAGCGCCCGGCGGCACCCCAGGCACTGTGGTGAAGGAGCAGCGATATCGGGAGAGCGCTCGGCGGCACTCAGAGGCGCGCTGTGGTACCGCGGCGAGATCCCGAGAGTGCCCGCTGGCACTTCTCAGCGCACGGTGGTAGCGCGGAGAGCTCAGCAGAGCGCCCGGCGGCACCCCGAGGAGCGGGATGAGCGTGCGTCGGGTCGACTGGACGCACAGCGGCACCTGGAGGCGCACGGTGGTATTGCGGCAAGCTCGGGAGAGCGCCCGGCGGCACCCCGAGCACTGTGGTGAAGGAGCGGCGATATCGGGAGAGCGTTCAGCGGCACTCGGAGGCACGCGGTGGTACCGCTGTGAGCTCGGCAGTTCGCCCGGCGGCACCCCAGGCACTGTGGTGAAGGAGCAGCGATATCGGGAGAGCGCTCGGCGGCACTCGGAGGCGCGCTGTGGTACCGCGGCGAGATCCCGAGAGTGCCCGCTGGCACTTGCTGGCGCACGGTGGTACCGCTGCGAGCTCAGGAGAGCGCCCGGCGGCACCCCGAGCACCGTGGTGAAGGAGCGGCGATATCGGGAGAGCGCCTGGCGGCACCCCGACGTGCGGGGTCAACGAGTGGCGATACCGGGAGAGCGCTCGGCGGCACTCGGAGGCGCACGGTGGTACCGCTGCGAGCTCAGGAGAGCGCCCGGCGGCACCCCGAGCACCGTGGTGAAGGAGCGGCGATATCGGGAGAGCGCCTGGCGGCACCCCGACGTGCGGGGTCAACGAGTGGCGATACCGGGAGAGCGCTCGGCGGCACTCGGAGGCGCGCTGTGGTACCGCGGCGAGATCCCGAGAGTGCCCGCTGGCACTTCTCAGCGCACGGTGGTAGCGCGGAGAGCTCAGCAGAGCGCCCGGCGGCACCCCGAGGAGCGGGATGAGCGTGCGTCGGGTCGACCGGACGCACAGCGGCACCTGGAGGCGCACGGTGGTAGTGCGGCGAGCTCGGGAAAGCGCCCGGCGGCACCCAGACAAGCAGGGTGAAGGAGCGGCGATATCGGGAGAGCGCTCGGCGGCACTCGGAGGCGCGCTGTGGTATCGCGGCGAGATCCCGAGAGCACCCAGCGGCACTCGCATGCGCAGGGTGGAGCGCGAAGAGCTCGGGAGAGCGTCCGGCGGCACCCCGAGGAGCGGGATGAGCGTGCGTCGGGTCGACCGGACGCACAGCGGCACCTGGAGGCGCACGGTGGTAGCGCGACGAGCTCGGGAGAGCGCCCGGTGGCACCCCGAGAAGTGGGATGAGCGTGCGTCGGGTCGACCGGACGTACAGCGGCACCTGGAGGCGCACGGTGGTAGTGCGGCAAGCTCGGGAGAGCGCCCGGCGGCACCCAGACAAGCAAGGTGAAGGAGCGGCGATATCGGGAGAGCGCTCGGCGGCACTCGGAGGCGCGCTGTGGTATCGCGGCGAGATCCCGAGAGCACCCAGCGGCACTCGCATGCGCAGGGTGGAGCGCGAAGAGCTCGGGAGAGCATCCGGCGGCACCCCGAGGAGCGGGATGAGCGTGCGTCGGGTCGACTGGACGCACAGCGGCACCTGGAGGCGCGCTGTGGTATCGCGGCGAGATCCCGAGAGCACCCAGCGGCACTCTCATGCGCAGGGTGGAGCGCGAAGAGCTCGGGAGAGCGTCCGGCGGCACCCCGAGGAGCAGGATGAGCGTGCGTCGGGTCGACCGGACGCACAGCGGCACCTGGAGGCGCACGGTGGTAGTGCGGCAAGCTCGGGAAAGCGCCCGGCGGCACCCAGACAAGCAGGGTGAAGGAGCGGCGATATCGGGAGAGCGTTCAGCGGCACTCGGAGGCACGCGGTGGTACCGCTGTGAGCTCGGCAGTGCGCCCGGCGGCACCCCAGGCACTGTGGTGAAGGAGCAGCGATATCGGGAGAGCGCTCGGCGGCACTCGGAGGCGCGCTGTGGTACGGCGGCGAGATCCCGAGAGTGCCCGCTGGCACTTGCTGGCGCACGGTGGTACCGCTGCGAGCTCAGGAGAGCGCCCGGCGGCACCCCGAGCACCGTGGTGAAGGAGCGGCGATATCGGGAGAGCGCCTGGCGGCACCCCGACGTGCGGGGTCAACGAGTGGCGATACTGGGAGAGCGCTCGACGGCACTCGGAGGCGCACGGTGGTACCGCTGCGAGCTCAGGAGAGCGCCCGGCGGCACCCCGAGCACCGTGGTGAAGGAGCGGCGATATCGGGAGAGCGCCTGGCGGCACCCCGACGTGCGGGGTCAACGAGTGTCGATACCGGGAGAGCGCTCGGCGGCACTCGGAGGCGCACGGTGGTACCGCTGCGAGCTCAGGAGAGCGCCCGGCGGCACCCCGAGCACCGTGGTGAAGGAGCGGCGATATCGGGAGAGCGCCTGGCGGCACCCCGACGTGCGGGGTCAACGAGTGGCGATACCGGGAGAGCGCTCGGCGGCACTCGGAGGCGCGCTGTGGTACCGCGGCGAGATCCCGAGAGTGCCCGCTGGCACTTCTCAGCGCACGGTGGTAGCGCGGAGAGCTCAGCAGAGCGCCCGGCGGCACCCCGAGGAGCGGGATGAGCGTGCGTCGGGTCGACCGGACGCACAGCGGCACCTGGAGGCGCACGGTGGTAGTGCGGCAAGCTCGGGAAAGCGCCCGGCGGCACCCAGACAAGCAGGGTGAAGGAGCGGCGATATCGGGAGAGCGCTCGGCGGCACTCGGAGGCGCGCTGTGGTACCGCGGCGAGATCCCGAGAGTGCCCGCTGGCACTTGCCGGCGCACGGTGGTAGCGCGGAGAGCTCAGCAGAGCGCCCGGCAGCACCCCGAGGAGCGGGATGAACGTGCGTCGGGTCGACTGGACGCACAGCGGCACCTGGAGGCGCACGGTGGTAGTGCGGCAAGCTCGGGAGAGCGCCTGGCGGCACCCAGACAAGCAGGGTGAAGGAGCGGCGATATCGGGAGAGCGCGTGGCGGCACCCCGACGTGCGGGGTCAACGAGTGTCGATACCGGGAGAGCGCTCGGCGGCACTCGGAGGCGCACGGTGGTACCGCTGCGAGCTCAGGAGAGCGCCCGGCTGCACCCCGAGCACCGTGGTGAAGGAGCGGCGATATCGGGAGAGCGCTCGGCGGCACTCAGAGGCGCGCTGTGGTACCGCGGCGAGATCCCGAGAGCACCCAGCGGCACTCGCATGCGCAGGGTGGAGCGCGAAGAGCTCGGGAGAGCGTCCGTCGGCACCCCGAGGAGCGGGATGAGCGTGCATCGGGTCGACCGGACGCACAGCGGCACCTGGAGGCGCACGGTGGTAGCGCGACGAGCTCGGGAGAGCGTCCGGCGGCACCCCGAGGAGCGGGATGAGCATGCGTCGGGTGGACCGGACGCACAGCGGCACCTGGAGGCGCACGGTGGTAGTGCGGCGAGCTCGGGAGAGCGCCCGGCGGCACCCCGAGGAGCGGGATGAGCGTGCGTCGGGTCGACCGGACGCACAGCGGCACCTGGAGGCGCACGGTGGTAGTGCGGCGAGCTCGGGAGAGCGCCCGGTGGCACCCCGAGGAGCGGGATGAGCGTGCGTCGGGTCGACTGGACGCACAGCGGCACCTGGAGGCGCACGGTGGTAGTGCGGCAAGCTCGGGAAAGCGCCCGGCGGCACCCCGACAAGCAGGGTGAAGGAGCGGCGATATCGGGAGAGCGTTCAGCGGCACTCGGAGGCACGCGGTGGTATCGCTGTGAGCTCGGCAGTGCGCCCGGCGGCACCCCAGGCACTGTGGTGAAGGAGCAGCGATATCGGGAGAGCGCTCGGCGGCACTCGGAGGCGCGCTGTGGTACCGCGGCGAGATCCCGAGAGTGCCCGCTGGCACTTGCCGGCGCACGGTGGTACCGCTGCGAGCTCAGGAGAGCGCCCGGCGGCACCCCGAGTACCGTGGTGAAGGAGCGGCGATATCGGGAGAGCGCCTGGCGGCATCACGACGTGCGGGGTCAACGAGTGGCGATACCGGGAGAGCGCTCGGCGGCACTCGGAGGCGCACGGTGGTACCGCTGCGAGCTCAGGAGAGCGCCCGGCGGCACCCCGAGCACCGTGGTGAAGGAGCGGCGATATCGGGAGAGCGCCTGGCGGCACCCCGACGTGCGGGGTCAACGAGTGGCGATACCGGGAGAGCGCTCGGCGACACTCGGAGGCGCGCTGTGGTACCGCGGCGAGATCCCGAGAGTGCCCGCTGGCACTTCTCAGTGCACGGTGGTAGCGCGGAGAGCTCAGCAGAGCACCCGGCGGCACCCCGAGGAGCGGGATGAGCGTGCGTCGGGTCGACCGGACGCACAGCGGCTCCTGGAGGCGCACGGTGGTAGTGCGGCAAGCTCGGGAAAGCGCCCGGCGGCACCCAGACAAGCAGGGTGAAGGAGCGGCGATATCGAGAGAGCGCTCGGCGGCACTCGGAGGCGCGCTGTGGTACCGCGGCGAGATCCCGAGAGTGCCCGCTGGCACTTGCCGGCGCACGGTGGTAGCGCGGAGAGCTCAGCAGAGCGCCCGGCAGCACCCCGAGGAGCGGGATGAGCGTGCGTCGGGTCGACTGGACGCACAGCGGCACCTGGAGGCGCACGGTGGTATTGCGGCAAGCTCGGGAGAGCGCCCGGCGGCACCCCAGGCACTGTGGTGAAGGAGCAGCGATATCGGGAGAGCGCTCGGCGGCACTCGGAGGCGCGCTGTGGTACCGCGGCGAGATCCCGAGAGTGCCCGCTGGCACTTCTCAGCGCACGGTGGTAGCGCGGAGAGCTCAGCAGAGCGCCCGGCGGCACCCCGAGGAGCGGGATGAGCGTGCGTCGGGTCGACTGGACGCACAGCGGCACCTGGAGGCGCACGGTGGTATTGCGGCAAGCTCGGGAGAGCGCCCGGCGGCACCCCGAGCACTGTGGTGAAGGAGCGGCGATATCGGGAGAGCGTTCAGCGGCACTCGGAGGCACGCGGTGGTACCGCTGTGAGCTCGGCAGTTCGCCCGGCGGCACCCCAGGCACTGTGGTGAAGGAGCAGCGATATCGGGAGAGCGCTCGGCGGCACTCGGAGGCGCGCTGTGGTACCGCGGCGAGATCCCGAGAGTGCCCGCTGGCACTTGCTGGCGCACGGTGTTACCGCTGCGAGCTCAGGAGAGCGCCCGGCGGCACCCCGAGCACCGTGGTGAAGGAGCGGCGATATCGGGAGAGCGCGTGGCGGCACCCCGACGTGCGGGGTCAACGAGTGGCGATACTGGGAGAGCGCTCGACGGCACTCGGAGGCGCACGGTGGTACCGCTGCGAGCTCAGGAGAGCGCCCGGCGGCACCCCGAGCACCGTGGTGAAGGAGCGGCGATATCGGGAGAGCGCCTGGCGGCACCCCGACGTGCGGGGTCAACGAGTGGCGATACCGGGAGAGCGCTCGGCGGCACTCGGAGGCGCACGGTGGTACCGCTGCGAGCTCAGGAGAGCGCCCGGCGGCACCCCGAGCACCGTGGTGAAGGAGCGGCGATATCGGGAGAGCGCCTGGCGGCACCCCGACGTGCGGGGTCAACGAGTGGCGATACCGGGAGAGCGCTCGGCGGCACTCGGAGGCGCGCTGTGGTACCGTGGCGAGATCCCGAGAGTGCCCGCTGGCACTTCTCAGCGCACGGTGGTAGCGCGGAGAGCTCAGCAGAGCGCCCGGCGGCACCCCGAGGAGCGGGATGAGCGTGCGTCGGGTCGACCGGACGCACAGCGGCACCTGGAGGCGCACGGTGGTAGTGCGGCGAGCTCGGGAAAGCGCCCGGCGGCACCCAGACAAGCAGGGTGAAGGAGCGGCGATATCGGGAGAGCGCTCGGCGGCACTCGGAGGCGCGCTGTGGTATCGCGGCGAGATCCCGAGAGCACCCAGCGGCACTCGCATGCGCAGGGTGGAGCGCGAAGAACTCGGGAGAGCGTCCGGCGGCACCCCGAGGAGCGGGATGAGCGTGCGTCGGGTCGACCGGACGCACAGCGGCACCTGGAGGCGCACGGTGGTAGCGCGACGAGCTCGGGAGAGCGCCCGGTGGCACCCCGAGAAGTGGGATGAGCGTGCGTCGGGTCGACCGGACGTACAGCGGCACCTGGAGGCGCACGGTGGTAGTGCGGCAAGCTCGGGAGAGCGCCCGGCGGCACCCAGACAAGCAAGGTGAAGGAGCGGCGATATCGGGAGAGCGCTCGGCGGCACTCGGAGGCGCGCTGTGGTATCGCGGCGAGATCCCGAGAGCACCCAGCGGCACTCGCATGCGCAGGGTGGAGCGCGAAGAGCTCGGGAGAGCATCCGGCGGCACCCCGAGGAGCGGGATGAGCGTGCGTCGGGTCGACTGGACGCACAGCGGCACCTGGAGGCGCGCTGTGGTATCGCGGCGAGATCCCGAGAGCACCCAGCGGCACTCTCATGCGCAGGGTGGAGCGCGAAGAGCTCGGGAGAGCGTCCGGCGGCACCCCGAGGAGCAGGATGAGCGTGCGTCGGGTCGACCGGACGCACAGCGGCACCTGGAGGCGCACGGTGGTTGTGCGGCAAGCTCGGGAAAGCGCCCGGCGGCACCCAGACAAGCAGGGTGAAGGAGCGGCGATATCGGGAGAGCGTTCAGCGGCACTCGGAGGCACGCGGTGGTACCGCTGTGAGCTCGGCAGTGCGCCCGGCGGCACCCCAGGCACTGTGGTGAAGGAGCAGCGATATCGGGAGAGCGCTCGGCGGCACTCGGAGGCGCGCTGTGGTACCGCGGCGAGATCCCGAGAGTGCCCGCTGGCACTTGCTGGCGCACGGTGGTACCGCTGCGAGCTCAGGAGAGCGCCCGGCGGCACCCCGAGCACCGTGGTGAAGGAGCGGCGATATCGGGAGAGCGCGTGGCGGCACCCCGACGTGCGGGGTCAACGAGTGGCGATACTGGGAGAGCGCTCGACGGCACTCGGAGGCGCACGGTGGTACCGCTGCGAGCTCAGGAGAGCGCCCGGCGGCACCCCGAGCACCGTGGTGAAGGAGCGGCGATATCGGGAGAGCGCCTGGCGGCACCCCGACGTGCGGGGTCAACGAGTGTCGATACCGGGAGAGCGCTCGGCGGCACTCGGAGGCGCACGGTGGTACCGCTGCGAGCTCAGGAGAGCGCCCGGCGGCACCCCGAGCACCGTGGTGAAGGAGCGGCGATATCGGGAGAGCGCTCGGCGGCACCCCGACGTGCGGGGTCAACGAGTGGCGATACCGGGAGAGCGCTCGGCGGCACTCGGAGGCGCGCTGTGGTACCGCGGCGAGATCCCGAGAGTGCCCGCTGGCACTTCTCAGCGCACGGTGGTAGCGCGGAGAGCTCAGCAGAGCGCCCGGCGGCACCCCGAGGAGCGGGATGAGCGTGCGTCGGGTCGACCGGACGCACAGCGGCACCTGGAGGCGCACGGTGGTAGTGCGGCAAGCTCGGGAAAGCGCCCGGCGGCACCCAGACAAGCAGGGTGAAGGAGCGGCGATATCGGGAGAGCGCTCGGCGGCACTCGGAGGCGCGCTGTGGTACCGCGGCGAGATCCCGAGAGTGCCCGCTGGCACTTGCCGGCGCACGGTGGTAGCGCGGAGAGCTCAGCAGAGCGCCCGGCAGCACCCCGAGGAGCGGGATGAGCGTGCGTCGGGTCGACTGGACGCACAGCGGCACCTGGAGGCGCACGGTGGTAGTGCGGCAAGCTCGGGAGAGCGCCTGGCGGCACCCAGACAAGCAGGGTGAAGGAGCGGCGATATCGGGAGAGCGCGTGGCGGCACCCCGACGTGCGGGGTCAACGAGTGTCGATACCGGGAGAGCGCTCGGCGGCACTCGGCGGCGCACGGTGGTACCGCTGCGAGCTCAGGAGAGCGCCCGGCGGCACCCCGAGCACCGTGGTGAAGGAGCGGCAATATCGGGAGAGCGCTCGGCGGCACTCAGAGGCGCGCTGTGGTACCGCGGCGAGATCCCGAGAGCACCCAGCGGCACTCACATGCGCAGGGTGGAGCGCGAAGAGCTCGGGAGAGCGTCCGGCGGCACCCCGAGGAGCGGGATGAGCGTGCGTCGGGTGGACCGGACGCACAGCGGCACCTGGAGGCGCACGGTGGTAGCGCGACGAGCTCGGGAGAGCGCCCAATGGCACCCCGAGAAGTGGGATGAGCGTGCGTCGGGTCGACCGGATGTACAGCGGCACCTGGAGGCGCACGGTGGTATTGCGGCAAGCTCGGGAGAGCGCCCGGCGGCACCCCGAGCACTGTGGTGAAGGAGCGGCGATATCGGGAGAGCGCCCGGCGGCACCCCGACGTGCGGGGTCAACGAGTGTCGATACCGGGAGAGCGCTCGGCGGCACTCAGAGGCGCACGGTGGTAACGCGGCGAGCTCGGCAGAGCACCTGGAGGCACCCCGAGCACCGTGGTGAAGGAGCGGCGATATCGGGAGAGGGCTCGCCGGCACTCAGAGGCGCGCTGTGGTACCGCGGCGAGATCCCGAGAGCACCCAGCGGCACTCGCATGCGCAGGGTGGAGCGCGAAGAGCTCGGGAGAGCGTCCGGCGGCACCCCGAGGAGCGGGATGAGCATGCGTCGGGTCGAACGGACGCACAGCGGCACCTGGAGGCGCACGGTGGTAGTGCGGCGAGCTCGGGAGAGCGCCCGGCGGCACCCAGACAAGCAGGGTGAAGGAGCGGCTGTATCGGGAGAGCGTTCAGCGGCACTCGGAGGCACGCGGTGGTATCGCTGTGAGCTCGGCAGTTCGCCCGGCGGCACCCCAGGCACTGTGGTGAAGGAGCAGCGATATCGGGAGAGCGCTCGGTGGCACTCGGAGGCGCGCTGTGGTACCGCGGCGAGATCCCGAGAGTGCCCGCTGGCACTTCTCAGCGCACGGTGGTAGCGCGGAGAGCTCAGCAGAGCGCCCGGCAGCACCCCGAGGAGCGGGATGAGCGTGCGTCGGGTCGACCGGACGCACAGCGGCACCTGGAGGCGCACGGTGGTAGTGCGGCGAGCTCGGGAGAGCGCCCGGTGGCACCCCGAGGAGCGGGATGAGCGTGCGTCGGGTCGACTGGACGCACAGCGGCACCTGGAGGCGCACGGTGGTAGTGCGGCAAGCTCGGGAAAGCGCCCGGCGGCACCCCGACAAGCAGGGTGAAGGAGCGGCGATATCGGGAGAGCGTTCAGCGGCACTCGGAGGCACGCGGTGGTATCGCTGTGAGCTCGGCAGTGCGCCCGGCGGCACCCCAGGCACTGTGGTGAAGGAGCAGCGATATCGGGAGAGCGCTCGGCGGCACTCGGAGGCGCGCTGTGGTACCGCGGCGAGATCCCGAGAGTGCCCGCTGGCACTTGCCGGCGCACGGTGTTACCGCTGCGAGCTCAGGAGAGCGCCCGGCGGCACCCCGAGCACCGTGGTGAAGGAGCGGCGATATCGGGAGAGCGCGTGGCGGCACCCCGACGTGCGGGGTCAACGAGTGGCGATACTGGGAGAGCGCTCGGCGGCACTCGGAGGCGCACGGTGGTACCGCTGCGAGCTCAGGAGAGCGCCCGGCGGCACCCCGAGTACCGTGGTGAAGGAGCGGCGATATCGGGAGAGCGCCTGGCGGCATCACGACGTGCGGGGTCAACGAGTGGCGATACCGGGAGAGCGCTCGGCGGCACTCGGAGGCGCGCAGTGGTACCGCGGCGAGATCCCGAGAGTGCCCGCTGGCACTTCTCAGCGCACGGTGGTAGCGCGGAGAGCTCAGCAGAGCACCCGGCGGCACCCCGAGGAGCGGGATGAGCGTGCGTCGGGTCGACCGGACGCACAGCGGCTCCTGGAGGCGCACGGTGGTAGTGCGGCAAGCTCGGGAAAGCGCCCGGCGGCACCCAGACAAGCAGGGTGAAGGAGCGGCGATATCGGGAGAGCGCTCGGCGGCACTCGGAGGCGCGCTGTGGTACCGCGGCGAGATCCCGAGAGTGCCCGCTGGCACTTGCCGGCGCACGGTGGTAGCGCGGAGAGCTCAGCAGAGCGCCCGGCAGCACCCCGAGGAGCGGGATGAGCGTGCGTCGGGTCGACTGGACGCACAGGGGCACCTGGAGGCGCACGGTGGTATTGCGGCAAGCTCGGGAGAGCGCCCGGCGGCACCCAGACAAGAAGGGTGAAGGAGCGGCGATATCGGGAGAGCGCGTGGCGGCACCCCAACGTGCGGGGTCAACGAGTGGCAATACCGGGAGAGCGCTCGGCGGCACTCGGAGGCGCACGCTGGTACCGCTGCGAGCTCAGGAGAGCGCCCGGCTGCACCCCGAGCACCGTGGTGAAGGAGCGGCAATATCGAGAGAGCGCTCGGCGGCACTCAGAGGCGCGCTGTGGTACCGCGGCGAGATCCCGAGAGCACCCAGCGGCACTCACATGCGCAGGGTGGAGCGCGAAGAGCTCGGGAGAGCGTCCGGCGGCACCCCGAGGAGCGGGATGAGCGTGCGTCGGGTGGACCGGACGCACAGCGGCACCTGGAGGCGCACGGTGGTAGCGCGACGAGCTCGGGAGAGCGCCCGGCGGCACCCCGAGGAGCGGGATGAGCGTGCGTCGGGTCGACTGGACGCACAGCGCCACCTGGAGGCGCACGGTGGTAGTGCGGCAAGCTCGGGAAAGCGCCCGGCGGCACCCAGACAAGCAGGGTGAAGGAGCGGCGATATCGGGAGAGCGTTCAGCGGCACTCGGAGGCACGCGGTGGTATCGCTGTGAGCTCGGCAGTGCGCCCGGCGGCACCCCAGGCACTGTGGTGAAGGAGCAGCGATATCGGGAGAGCGCTCGGCGGCACTCGGAGGCGCGCTGTGGTACCGCGGCGAGATCCCGAGAGTGCCCGCTGGCACTTCTCAGCGCACGGTGGTAGCGCGGAGAGCTCAGCAGAGCGCCCGGCGGCACCCCGAGGAGCGGGATGAGCGTGCGTCGGGTCGACTGGACGCACAGCGGCACCTGGAGGCGCACGGTGGTATTGCGGCAAGCTCGGGAGAGCGCCCGGCGGCACCCCGAGCACTGTGGTGAAGGAGCGGCGATATCGGGAGAGCGTTCAGCGGCACTCGGAGGCACGCGGTGGTACCGCTGTGAGCTCGGCAGTGCGCCCGGCGGCACCCCAGGCACTGTGGTGAAGGAGCAGCGATATCGGGAGAGCGCTCGGCGGCACTCGGAGGCGCGCTGTGGTACCGCGGCGAGATCCCGAGAGTGCCCGCTGGCACTTGCTGGCGCACGGTGGTACCGCTGCGAGCTCAGGAGAGCGCCCGGCGGCACCCCGAGCACCGTGGTGAAGGAGCGGCGATATCGGGAGAGCGCGTGGCGGCACCCCGACGTGCGGGGTCAACGAGTGGCGATACTGGGAGAGCGCTCGACGGCACTCGGAGGCGCACGGTGGTACCGCTGCGAGCTCAGGAGAGCGCCCGGCGGCACCCCGAGCACCGTGGTGAAGGAGCGGCGATATCGGGAGAGCGCCTGGCGGCACCCCGACGTGCAGGGTCAACGAGTGGCGATACCGGGAGAGCGCTCGGCGGCACTCGGAGGCGCACGCTGGTACCGCTGCGAGCTCAGGAGAGCGCCCGGCGGCACCCCGAGCACCGTGGTGAAGGAGCGGCGATATCGGGAGAGCGCCTGGCGGCACCCCGACGTGCGGGGTCAACGAGTGGCGATACCGGGAGAGCGCTCGGCGGCACTCGGAGGCGCGCTGTGGTACCGCGGCGAGATCCCGAGAGTGCCCGCTGGCACTTCTCAGCGCACGGTGGTAGCGCGGAGAGCTCAGCAGAGCGCCCGGCGGCACCCCGAGGAGCGGGATGAGCGTGCGTCGGGTCGACCGGACGCACAGCGGCACCTGGAGGCGCACGGTGGTAGTGCGGCAAGCTCGGGAAAGCGCCCGGCGGCACCCAGACAAGCAGGGTGAAGGAGCGGCGATATCGGGAGAGCGCTCGGCGGCACTCGGAGGCGCGCTGTGGTACCGCGGCGAGATCCCGAGAGTGCCCGCTGGCACTTGCCGGCGCACGGTGGTAGCGCGGAGAGCTCAGCAGAGCGCCCGGCAGCACCCCGAGGAGCGGGATGAACGTGCGTCGGGTCGACTGGACGCACAGCGGCACCTGGAGGCGCACGGTGGTAGTGCGGCAAGCTCGGGAGAGCGCCTGGCGGCACCCAGACAAGCAGGGTGAAGGAGCGGCGATATCGGGAGAGCGCGTGGCGGCACCCCGACGTGCGGGGTCAACGAGTGTCGATACCGGGAGAGCGCTCGGCGGCACTCGGAGGCGCACGGTGGTACCGCTGCGAGCTCAGGAGAGCGCCCGGCTGCACCCCGAGCACCGTGGTGAAGGAGCGGCGATATCGGGAGAGCGCTCGGCGGCACTCAGAGGCGCGCTGTGGTACCGCGGCGAGATCCCGAGAGCACCCAGCGGCACTCGCATGCGCAGGGTGGAGCGCGAAGAGCTCGGGAGAGCGTCCGTCGGCACCCCGAGGAGCGGGATGAGCGTGCATCGGGTCGACCGGACGCACAGCGGCACCTGGAGGCGCACGGTGGTAGCGCGACGAGCTCGGGAGAGCGTCCGGCGGCACCCCGAGGAGCGGGATGAGCATGCGTCGGGTGGACCGGACGCACAGCGGCACCTGGAGGCGCACGGTGGTAGTGCGGCGAGCTCGGGAGAGCGCCCGGCGGCACCCCGAGGAGCGGGATGAGCGTGCGTCGGGTCGACCGGACGCACAGCGGCACCTGGAGGCGCACGGTGGTAGTGCGGCGAGCTCGGGAGAGCGCCCGGTGGCACCCCGAGGAGCGGGATGAGCGTGCGTCGGGTCGACTGGACGCACAGCGGCACCTGGAGGCGCACGGTGGTAGTGCGGCAAGCTCGGGAAAGCGCCCGGCGGCACCCCGACAAGCAGGGTGAAGGAGCGGCGATATCGGGAGAGCGTTCAGCGGCACTCGGAGGCACGCGGTGGTATCGCTGTGAGCTCGGCAGTGCGCCCGGCGGCACCCCAGGCACTGTGGTGAAGGAGCAGCGATATCGGGAGAGCGCTCGGCGGCACTCGGAGGCGCGCTGTGGTACCGCGGCGAGATCCCGAGAGTGCCCGCTGGCACTTGCCGGCGCACGGTGGTACCGCTGCGAGCTCAGGAGAGCGCCCGGCGGCACCCCGAGTACCGTGGTGAAGGAGCGGCGATATCGGGAGAGCGCCTGGCGGCATCACGACGTGCGGGGTCAACGAGTGGCGATACCGGGAGAGCGCTCGGCGGCACTCGGAGGCGCACGGTGGTACCGCTGCGAGCTCAGGAGAGCGCCCGGCGGCACCCCGAGCACCGTGGTGAAGGAGCGGCGATATCGGGAGAGCGCCTGGCGGCACCCCGACGTGCGGGGTCAACGAGTGGCGATACCGGGAGAGCGCTCGGCGACACTCGGAGGCGCGCTGTGGTACCGCGGCGAGATCCCGAGAGTGCCCGCTGGCACTTCTCAGTGCACGGTGGTAGCGCGGAGAGCTCAGCAGAGCACCCGGCGGCACCCCGAGGAGCGGGATGAGCGTGCGTCGGGTCGACCGGACGCACAGCGGCTCCTGGAGGCGCACGGTGGTAGTGCGGCAAGCTCGGGAAAGCGCCCGGCGGCACCCAGACAAGCAGGGTGAAGGAGCGGCGATATCGAGAGAGCGCTCGGCGGCACTCGGAGGCGCGCTGTGGTACCGCGGCGAGATCCCGAGAGTGCCCGCTGGCACTTGCCGGCGCACGGTGGTAGCGCGGAGAGCTCAGCAGAGCGCCCGGCAGCACCCCGAGGAGCGGGATGAGCGTGCGTCGGGTCGACTGGACGCACAGCGGCACCTGGAGGCGCACGGTGGTATTGCGGCAAGCTCGGGAGAGCGCCCGGCGGCACCCCAGGCACTGTGGTGAAGGAGCAGCGATATCGGGAGAGCGCTCGGCGGCACTCGGAGGCGCGCTGTGGTACCGCGGCGAGATCCCGAGAGTGCCCGCTGGCACTTCTCAGCGCACGGTGGTAGCGCGGAGAGCTCAGCAGAGCGCCCGGCGGCACCCCGAGGAGCGGGATGAGCGTGCGTCGGGTCGACTGGACGCACAGCGGCACCTGGAGGCGCACGGTGGTATTGCGGCAAGCTCGGGAGAGCGCCCGGCGGCACCCCGAGCACTGTGGTGAAGGAGCGGCGATATCGGGAGAGCGTTCAGCGGCACTCGGAGGCACGCGGTGGTACCGCTGTGAGCTCGGCAGTTCGCCCGGCGGCACCCCAGGCACTGTGGTGAAGGAGCAGCGATATCGGGAGAGCGCTCGGCGGCACTCGGAGGCGCGCTGTGGTACCGCGGCGAGATCCCGAGAGTGCCCGCTGGCACTTGCTGGCGCACGGTGTTACCGCTGCGAGCTCAGGAGAGCGCCCGGCGGCACCCCGAGCACCGTGGTGAAGGAGCGGCGATATCGGGAGAGCGCGTGGCGGCACCCCGACGTGCGGGGTCAACGAGTGGCGATACTGGGAGAGCGCTCGACGGCACTCGGAGGCGCACGGTGGTACCGCTGCGAGCTCAGGAGAGCGCCCGGCGGCACCCCGAGCACCGTGGTGAAGGAGCGGCGATATCGGGAGAGCGCCTGGCGGCACCCCGACGTGCGGGGTCAACGAGTGGCGATACCGGGAGAGCGCTCGGCGGCACTCGGAGGCGCACGGTGGTACCGCTGCGAGCTCAGGAGAGCGCCCGGCGGCACCCCGAGCACCGTGGTGAAGGAGCGGCGATATCGGGAGAGCGCCTGGCGGCACCCCGACGTGCGGGGTCAACGAGTGGCGATACCGGGAGAGCGCTCGGCGGCACTCGGAGGCGCACGGTGGTACCGCTGCGAGCTCAGGAGAGCGCCCGGCTGCACCCCGAGCACCGTGGTGAAGGAGCGGCGATATCGGGAGAGCGCCTGGCGGCACCCCGACGTGCGGGGTCAACGAGTGGCGATACCGGGAGAGCGCTCGGCGGCACTCGGAGGCGCGCTGTGGTACCGCGGCGAGATCCCGAGAGTGCCCGCTGGCACTTCTCAGCGCACGGTGGTAGCGCGGAGAGCTCAGCAGAGCACCCGGCGGCACCCCGAGGAGCGGGATGAGCGTGCGTCGGGTCGACCGGACGCACAGCGGCACCTGGAGGCGCACGGTGGTAGTGCGGCAAGCTCGGGAAAGCGCCCGGCGGCACCCAGACAAGCAGGGTGAAGGAGCGGCGATATCGGGAGAGCGCTCGGCGGCACTCGGAGGCGCGCTGTGGTACCGCGGCGAGATCCCGAGAGTGCCCGCTGGCACTTGCCGGCGCACGGTGGTAGCGCGGAGAGCTCAGCAGAGCGCCCGGCAGCACCCCGAGGAGCGGGATGAGCGTGCGTCGGGTCGACTGGACGCACAGCGGCACCTGGAGGCGCACGGTGGTATTGCGGCAACCTCGGGAGAGCGCCCGGCGGCACCCAGACAAGAAGGGTGAAGGAGCGGCGATATCGGGAGAGCGCGTGGCGGCACCCAGACAAGCAGGGTGAAGGAGCGGCGATATCGGGAGAGCGTTCAGCGGCACTCGGAGGCACGCGGTGGTATCGCTGTGAGCTCGGCAGTGCGCCCGGCGGCACCCCAGGCACTGTGGTGAAGGAGCAGCGATATCGGGAGAGCGCTCGGCGGCACTCGGAGGCGCGCTGTGGTACCGCGGCGAGATCCCGAGAGTGCCCGCTGGCACTTCTCAGCGCACGGTGGTAGCGCGGAGAGCTCAGCAGAGCGCCCGGCGGCACCCCGAGGAGCGGGATGAGCGTGCGTCGGGTCGACTGGACGCACAGCGGCACCTGGAGGCGCACGGTGGTATTGCGGCAAGCTCGGGAGAGCGCCCGGCGGCACCCCGAGCACTGTGGTGAAGGAGCGGCGATATCGGGAGAGCGTTCAGCGGCACTCGGAGGCACGCGGTGGTACCGCTGTGAGCTCGGCAGTGCGCCCGGCGGCACCCCAGGCACTGTGGTGAAGGAGCAGCGATATCGGGAGAGCGCTCGGCGGCACTCGGAGGCGCGCTGTGGTACCGCGGCGAGATCCCGAGAGTGCCCGCTGGCACTTGCTGGCGCACGGTGGTACCGCTGCGAGCTCAGGAGAGCGCCCGGCGGCACCCCGAGCACCGTGGTGAAGGAGCGGCGATATCGGGAGAGCGCGTGGCGGCACCCCGACGTGCGGGGTCAACGAGTGGCGATACTGGGAGAGCGCTCGACGGCACTCGGAGGCGCACGGTGGTACCGCTGCGAGCTCAGGAGAGCGCCCGGCGGCACCCCGAGCACCGTGGTGAAGGAGCGGCGATATCGGGAGAGCGCCTGGCGGCACCCCGACGTGCAGGGTCAACGAGTGGCGATACCGGGAGAGCGCTCGGCGGCACTCGGAGGCGCACGCTGGTACCGCTGCGAGCTCAGGAGAGCGCCCGGCGGCACCCCGAGCACCGTGGTGAAGGAGCGGCGATATCGGGAGAGCGCCTGGCGGCACCCCGACGTGCGGGGTCAACGAGTGGCGATACCGGGAGAGCGCTCGGCGGCACTCGGAGGCGCGCTGTGGTACCGCGGCGAGATCCCGAGAGTGCCCGCTGGCACTTCTCAGCGCACGGTGGTAGCGCGGAGAGCTCAGCAGAGCGCCCGGCGGCACCCCGAGGAGCGGGATGAGCGTGCGTCGGGTCGACCGGACGCACAGCGGCACCTGGAGGCGCACGGTGGTAGTGCGGCGAGCTCGGGAAAGCGCCCGGCGGCACCCAGACAAGCAGGGTGAAGGAGCGGCGATATCGGGAGAGCGCTCGGCGGCACTCGGAGGCGCGCTGTGGTACCGCGGCGAGATCCCGAGAGTGCCCGCTGGCACTTGCCGGCGCACGGTGGTAGCGCGGAGAGCTCAGCAGAGCGCCCGGCAACACCCCGAGGAGCGGGATGAACGTGCGTCGGGTCGACTGGACGCACAGCGGCACCTGGAGGCGCACGGTGGTAGTGCGGCAAGCTCGGGAGAGCGCCTGGCGGCACCCAGACAAGCAGGGTGAAGGAGCGGCGATATCGGGAGAGCGCGTGGCGGCACCCCGACGTGCGGGGTCAACGAGTGTCGATACCGGGAGAGCGCTCGGCGGCACTCGGAGGCGCACGGTGGTACCGCTGCGAGCTCAGGAGAGCGCCCGGCTGCACCCCGAGCACCGTGGTGAAGGAGCGGCGATATCGGGAGAGCGCTCGGCGGCACTCAGAGGCGCGCTGTGGTACCGCGGCGAGATCCCGAGAGCACCCAGCGGCACTCGCATGCGCAGGGTGGAGCGCGAAGAGCTCGGGAGAGCGTCCGGCGGCACCCCGAGGAGCGGGATGAGCGTGCATCGGGTCGACCGGACGCACAGCGGCACCTGGAGGCGCACGGTGGTAGTGCGGCGAGCTCGGGAGAGCGTCCGGCGGCACCCCGAGGAGCGGGATGAGCATGCGTCGGGTGGACCGGACGCACAGCGGCACCTGGAGGCGCACGGTGGTAGTGCGGCGAGCTCGGGAGAGCGCCCGGCGGCACCCCGAGGAGCGGGATGAGCGTGCGTCGGGTCGACCGGACGCACAGCGGCACCTGGAGGCGCACGGTGGTAGTGCGGCGAGCTCGGGAGAGCGCCCGGTGGCACCCCGAGGAGCGGGATGAGCGTGCGTCGGGTCGACTGGACGCACAGCGGCACCTGGAGGCGCACGGTGGTAGTGCGGCAAGCTCGGGAAAGCGCCCGGCGGCACCCCGACAAGCAGGGTGAAGGAGCGGCGATATCGGGAGAGCGTTCAGCGGCACTCGGAGGCACGCGGTGGTATCGCTGTGAGCTCGGCAGTGCGCCCGGCGGCACCCCAGGCACTGTGGTGAAGGAGCAGCGATATCGGGAGAGCGCTCGGCGGCACTCGGAGGCGCGCTGTGGTACCGCGGCGAGATCCCGAGAGTGCCCGCTGGCACTTGCCGGCGCACGGTGTTACCGCTGCGAGCTCAGGAGAGCTCCCGGCGGCACCCCGAGCACCGTGGTGAAGGAGCGGCGATATCGGGAGAGCGCGTGGCGGCATCACGACGTGCGGGGTCAACGAGTGGCGATACTGGGAGAGCGCTCGGCGGCACTCGGAGGCGCACGGTGGTACCGCTGCGAGCTCAGGAGAGCGCCCGGCGGCACCCCGAGTACCGTGGTGAAGGAGCGGCGATATCGGGAGAGCGCCTGGCGGCATCACGACGTGCGGGGTCAACGAGTGGCGATACCGGGAGAGCGCTCGGCGGCACTCGGAGGCGCGCAGTGGTACCGCGGCGAGATCCCGAGAGTGCCCGCTGGCACTTCTCAGCGCACGGTGGTAGCGCGGAGACCTCAGCAGAGCACCCGGCGGCACCCCGAGGAGCGGGATGAGCGTGCGTCGGGTCGACCGGACGCACAGCGGCTCCTGGAGGCGCACGGTGGTAGTGCGGCAAGCTCGGGAAAGCGCCCGGCGGCACCCAGACAAGCAGGGTGAAGGAGCGGCGATATCGGGAGAGCGCTCGGCGGCACTCGGAGGCGCGCTGTGGTACCGCGGCGAGATCCCGAGAGTGCCCGCTGGCACTTGCCGGCGCACGGTGGTAGCGCGGAGAGCTCAGCAGAGCGCCCGGCAGCACCCCGAGGAGCGGGATGAGCGTGCGTCGGGTCGACTGGACGCACAGGGGCACCTGGAGGCGCACGGTGGTATTGCGGCAAGCTCGGGAGAGCGCCCGGCGGCACCCAGACAAGAAGGGTGAAGGAGCGGCGATATCGGGAGAGCGCGTGGCGGCACCCCAACGTGCGGGGTCAACGAGTGGCAATACCGGGAGAGCGCTCGGCGGCACTCGGCGGCGCACGGTGGTACCGCTGCGAGCTCAGGAGAGCGCCCGGCTGCACCCCGAGCACCGTGGTGAAGGAGCGGCAATATCGAGAGAGCGCTCGGCGGCACTCAGAGGCGCGCTGTGGTACCGCGGCGAGATCCCGAGAGCACCCAGCGGCACTCACATGCGCAGGGTGGAGCGCGAAGAGCTCGGGAGAGCGTCCGGCGGCACCCCGAGGAGCGGGATGAGCGTGCGTCGGGTGGACCGGACGCACAGCGGCACCTGGAGGCGCACGGTGGTAGCGCGACGAGCTCGGGAGAGCGCCCGGCGGCACCCCGAGGAGCGGGATGAGCGTGCGTCGGGTCGACTGGACGCACAGCGGCACCTGGAGGCGCACGGTGGTAGTGCGGCAAGCTCGGGAAAGCGCCCGGCGGCACCCAGACAAGCAGGGTGAAGGAGCGGCGATATCGGGAGAGCGTTCAGCGGCACTCGGAGGCACGCGGTGGTATCGCTGTGAGCTCGGCAGTGCGCCCGGCGGCACCCCAGGCACTGTGGTGAAGGAGCAGCGATATCGGGAGAGCGCTCGGCGGCACTCGGAGGCGCGCTGTGGTACCGCGGCGAGATCCCGAGAGTGCCCGCTGGCACTTCTCAGCGCACGGTGGTAGCGCGGAGAGCTCAGCAGAGCGCCCGGCGGCACCCCAAGGAGCGGGATGAGCGTGCGTCGGGTCGACTGGACGCACAGCGGCACCTGGAGGCGCACGGTGGTATTGCGGCAAGCTCGGGAGAGCGCCCGGCGGCACCCCGAGCACTGTGGTGAAGGAGCGGCGATATCGGGAGAGCGTTCAGCGGCACTCGGAGGCACGCGGTGGTACCGCTGTGAGCTCGGCAGTGCGCCCGGCGGCACCCCAGGCACTGTGGTGAAGGAGCAGCGATATCGGGAGAGCGCTCGGCGGCACTCGGAGGCGCGCTGTGGTACCGCGGCGAGATCCCGAGAGTGCCCGCTGGCACTTGCTGGCGCACGGTGGTACCGCTGCGAGCTCAGGAGAGCGCCCGGCGGCACCCCGAGCACCGTGGTGAAGGAGCGGCGATATCGGGAGAGCGCGTGGCGGCACCCCGACGTGCGGGGTCAACGAGTGGCGATACTGGGAGAGCGCTCGACGGCACTCGGAGGCGCACGGTGGTACCGCTGCGAGCTCAGGAGAGCGCCCGGCGGCACCCCGAGCACCGTGGTGAAGGAGCGGCGATATCGGGAGAGCGCCTGGCGGCACCCCGACGTGCAGGGTCAACGAGTGGCGATACCGGGAGAGCGCTCGGCGGCACTCGGAGGCGCACGCTGGTACCGCTGCGAGCTCAGGAGAGCGCCCGGCGGCACCCCGAGCACCGTGGTGAAGGAGCGGCGATATCGGGAGAGCGCCTGGCGGCACCCCGACGTGCGGGGTCAACGAGTGGCGATACCGGGAGAGCGCTCGGCGGCACTCGGAGGCGCGCTGTGGTACCGCGGCGAGATCCCGAGAGTGCCCGCTGGCACTTCTCAGCGCACGGTGGTAGCGCGGAGAGCTCAGCAGAGCGCCCGGCGGCACCCCGAGGAGCGGGATGAGCGTGCGTCGGGTCGACCGGACGCACAGCGGCACCTGGAGGCGCACGGTGGTAGTGCGGCAAGCTCGGGAAAGCGCCCGGCGGCACCCAGACAAGCAGGGTGAAGGAGCGGCGATATCGGGAGAGCGCTCGGCGGCACTCGGAGGCGCGCTGTGGTACCGCGGCGAGATCCCGAGAGTGCCCGCTGGCACTTCTCAGCGCACGGTGGTAGCGCGGAGAGCTCAGCAGAGCGCCCGGCGGCACCCCGAGGAGCGGGATGAGCGTGCGTCGGGTCGACCGGACGCACAGCGGCACCTGGAGGCGCACGGTGGTAGTGCGGCAAGCTCGGGAAAGCGCCCGGCGGCACCCAGACAAGCAGGGTGAAGGAGCGGCGATATCGGGAGAGCGCTCGGCGGCACTCGGAGGCGCGCTGTGGTACCGCGGCGAGATCCCGAGAGCACCCAGCGGCACTCGCATGCGCAGGGTGGAGCGCGAAGAGCTCGGGAGAGCATCCGGCGGCACCCCGAGGAGCGGGATGAGCGTGCATCGGGTCGACCGGACGCACAGCGGCACCTGGAGGCGCACGGTGGTAGTGCGGCGAGCTCGGGAGAGCGTCCGGCGGCACCCCGAGGAGCGGGATGAGCATGCGTCGGGTGGACCGGACGCACAGCGGCACCTGGAGGCGCACGGTGGTAGTGCGGCGAGCTCGGGAGAGCGCCCGGCGGCACCCCGAGGAGCGGGATGAGCGTGCGTCGGGTCGACCGGACGCACAGCGGCACCTGGAGGCGCACGGTGGTAGTGCGGCGAGCTCGGGAGAGCGTCCGGCGGCACCCCGAGGAGCGGGATGAGCATGCGTCGGGTGGACCGGACGCACAGCGGCACCTGGAGGCGCACGGTGGTAGTGCGGCGAGCTCGGGAGAGCGCCCGGCGGCACCCCGAGGAGCGGGATGAGCGTGCGTCGGGTCGACTGGACGCACAGCGCCACCTGGAGGCGCACGGTGGTAGTGCGGCAAGCTCGGGAAAGCGCCCGGCGGCACCCCGACAAGCAGGGTGAAGGAGCGGCGATATCGGGAGAGCGTTCAGCGGCACTCGGAGGCACGCGGTGGTATCGCTGTGAGCTCGGCAGTGCGCCCGGCGGCACCCCAGGCACTGTGGTGAAGGAGCAGCGATATCGGGAGAGTGCTCGGCGGCACTCGGAGGCGCGCTGTGGTACCGCGGCGAGATCCCGAGAGTGCCCGCTGGCACTTGCCGGCGCACGGTGTTACCGCTGCGAGCTCAGGAGAGCGCCCGGCGGCACCCCGAGCACCGTGGTGAAGGAGCGGCGATATCGGGAGAGCGCGTGGCGGCACCCCGACGTGCGGGGTCAACGAGTGGCGATACTGGGAGAGCGCTCGGCGGCACTCGGAGGCGCACGGTGGTACCGCTGCGAGCTCAGGAGAGCGCCCGGCGGCACCCCGAGTACCGTGGTGAAGGAGCGGCGATATCGGGAGAGCGCCTGGCGGAATCACGACGTGCGGGGTCAACGAGTGGCGATACCGGGAGAGCGCTCGGCGGCACTCGGAGGCGCACGCTGGTACCGCTGCGAGCTCAGGAGAGCGCCCGGCTGCACCCCGAGCACCGTGGTGAAGGAGCGGCGATATCGGGAGAGCGCCTGGCGGCACCCCGACGTGCGGGGTCAACGAGTGGCGATACCGGGAGAGCGCTCGGCGGCACTCGGAGGCGCGCTGTGGTACCGCGGCGAGATCCCGAGAGTGCCCGCTGGCACTTCTCAGCGCACGGTGGTAGCGCGGAGAGCTCAGCAGAGCACCCGGCGGCACCCCGAGGAGCGGGATGAGCGTGCGTCGGGTCGACCGGACGCACAGCGGCACCTGGAGGCGCACGGTGGTAGTGCGGCAAGCTCGGGAAAGCGCCCGGCGGCACCCAGACAAGCAGGGTGAAGGAGCGGCGATATCGGGAGAGCGCTCGGCGGCACTCGGAGGCGCGCTGTGGTACCGCGGCGAGATCCCGAGAGTGCCCGCTGGCACTTGCCGGCGCACGGTGGTAGCGCGGAGAGCTCAGCAGAGCGCCCGGCAGCACCCCGAGGAGCGGGATGAGCGTGCGTCGGGTCGACTGGACGCACAGCGGCACCTGGAGGCGCACGGTGGTATTGCGGCAACCTCGGGAGAGCGCCCGGCGGCACCCAGACAAGAAGGGTGAAGGAGCGGCGATATCGGGAGAGCGCGTGGCGGCACCCCGACGTGCGGGGTCAACGAGTGGCAATACCGGGAGAGCGCTCGGCGGCACTCGGCGGCGCACGGTGGTACCGCTGCGAGCTCAGGAGAGCGCCCGGCGGCACCCCGAGCACCGTGGTGAAGGAGCGGCAATATCGAGAGAGCGCTCGGCGGCACTCAGAGGCGCGCTGTGGTACCGCGGCGAGATCCCGAGAGCACCCAGCGGCACTCACATGCGCAGGGTGGAGCGCGAAGAGCTCGGGAGAGCGTCCGGCGGCACCCCGAGGAGCGGGATGAGCGTGCGTCGGGTGGACCGGACGCACAGCGGCACCTGGAGGCGCACGGTGGTAGCGCGACGAGCTCGGGAGAGCGCCCGGCGGCACCCCGAGGAGCGGGATGAGCGTGCGTCGGGTCGACTGGACGCACAGCGGCACCTGGAGGCGCACGGTGGTAGTGCGGCAAGCTCGGGAAAGCGCCCGGCGGCACCCAGACAAGCAGGGTGAAGGAGCGGCGATATCGGGAGAGCGTTCAGCGGCACTCGGAGGCACGCGGTGGTACCGCTGTGAGCTCGGCAGTGCGCCCGGCGGCACCCCAGGCACTGTGGTGAAGGAGCAGCGATATCGGGAGAGCGCTCGGCGGCACTCGGAGGCGCGCTGTGGTACCGCGGCGAGATCCCGAGAGTGCCCGCTGGCACTTCTCAGCGCACGGTGGTAGCGCGGAGAGCTCAGCAGAGCGCCCGGCGGCACCCCGAGGAGCGGGATGAGCGTGCGTCGGGTCGACTGGACGCACAGCGGCACCTGGAGGCGCACGGTGGTATTGCGGCAAGCTCGGGAGAGCGCCCGGCGGCACCCCGAGCACTGTGGTGAAGGAGCGGCGATATCGGGAGAGCGTTCAGCGGCACTCGGAGGCACGCGGTGGTACCGCTGTGAGCTCGGCAGTGCGCCCGGCGGCACCCCAGGCACTGTGGTGAAGGAGCAGCGATATCGGGAGAGCGCTCGGCGGCACTCGGAGGCGCGCTGTGGTACCGCGGCGAGATCCCGAGAGTGCCCGCTGGCACTTGCCGGCGCACGGTGTTACCGCTGCGAGCTCAGGAGAGCGCCCGGCGGCACCCCGAGCACCGTGGTGAAGGAGCGGCGATATCGGGAGAGCGCGTGGCGGCACCCCGACGTGCGGGGTCAACGAGTGGCGATACTGGGAGAGCGCTCGGCGGCACTCGGAGGCGCACGGTGGTACCGCTGCGAGCTCAGGAGAGCGCCCGGCGGCACCCCGAGTACCGTGGTGAAGGAGCGGCGATATCGGGAGAGCGCCTGGCGGAATCACGACGTGCGGGGTCAACGAGTGGCGATACCGGGAGAGCGCTCGGCGGCACTCGGAGGCGCACGCTGGTACCGCTGCGAGCTCAGGAGAGCGCCCGGCTGCACCCCGAGCACCGTGGTGAAGGAGCGGCGATATCGGGAGAGCGCCTGGCGGCACCCCGACGTGCGGGGTCAACGAGTGGCGATACCGGGAGAGCGCTCGGCGGCACTCGGAGGCGCGCTGTGGTACCGCGGCGAGATCCCGAGAGTGCCCGCTGGCACTTCTCAGCGCACGGTGGTAGCGCGGAGAGCTCAGCAGAGCACCCGGCGGCACCCCGAGGAGCGGGATGAGCGTGCGTCGGGTCGACCGGACGCACAGCGGCACCTGGAGGCGCACGGTGGTAGTGCGGCAAGCTCGGGAAAGCGCCCGGCGGCACCCAGACAAGCAGGGTGAAGGAGCGGCGATATCGGGAGAGCGCTCGGCGGCACTCGGAGGCGCGCTGTGGTACCGCGGCGAGATCCCGAGAGTGCCCGCTGGCACTTGCCGGCGCACGGTGGTAGCGCGGAGAGCTCAGCAGAGCGCCCGGCAGCACCCCGAGGAGCGGGATGAGCGTGCGTCGGGTCGACTGGACGCACAGTGGCACCTGGAGGCGCACGGTGGTATTGCGGCAACCTCGGGAGAGCGCCCGGCGGCACCCAGACAAGAAGGGTGAAGGAGCGGCGATATCGGGAGAGCGCGTGGCGGCACCCCGACGTGCGGGGTCAACGAGTGGCAATACCGGGAGAGCGCTCGGCGGCACTCGGCGGCGCACGGTGGTACCGCTGCGAGCTCAGGAGAGCGCCCGGCGGCACCCCGAGCACCGTGGTGAAGGAGCGGCAATATCGAGAGAGCGCTCGGCGGCACTCAGAGGCGCGCTGTGGTACCGCGGCGAGATCCCGAGAGCACCCAGCGGCACTCACATGCGCAGGGTGGAGCGCGAAGAGCTCGGGAGAGCGTCCGGCGGCACCCCGAGGAGCGGGATGAGCGTGCGTCGGGTGGACCGGACGCACAGCGGCACCTGGAGGCGCACGGTGGTAGTGCGGCAAGCTCGGGAAAGCGCCCGGCGGCACCCAGACAAGCAGGGTGAAGGAGCGGCGATATCGGGAGAGCGTTCAGCGGCACTCGGAGGCACGCGGTGGTACCGCTGTGAGCTCGGCAGTGCGCCCGGCGGCACCCCAGGCACTGTGGTGAAGGAGCAGCGATATCGGGAGAGCGCTCGGCGGCACTCGGAGGCGCGCTGTGGTACCGCGGCGAGATCCCGAGAGTGCCCGCTGGCACTTCTCAGCGCACGGTGGTAGCGCGGAGAGCTCAGCAGAGCGCCCGGCGGCACCCCGAGGAGCGGGATGAGCGTGCGTCGGGTCGACTGGACGCACAGCGGCACCTGGAGGCGCACGGTGGTATTGCGGCAAGCTCGGGAGAGCGCCCGGCGGCACCCCGAGCACTGTGGTGAAGGAGCGGCGATATCGGGAGAGCGTTCAGCGGCACTCGGAGGCACGCGGTGGTACCGCTGTGAGCTCGGCAGTGCGCCCGGCGGCACCCCAGGCACTGTGGTGAAGGAGCAGCGATATCGGGAGAGCGCTCGGCGGCACTCGGAGGCGCGCTGTGGTACCGCGGCGAGATCCCGAGAGTGCCCGCTGGCACTTGCTGGCGCACGGTGGTACCGCTGCGAGCTCAGGAGAGCGCCCGGCGGCACCCCGAGCACCGTGGTGAAGGAGCGGCGATATCGGGAGAGCGCCTGGCGGCACCCCGACGTGCAGGGTCAACGAGTGGCGATACCGGGAGAGCGCTCGGCGGCACTCGGAGGCGCACGCTGGTACCGCTGCGAGCTCAGGAGAGCGCCCGGCGGCACCCCGAGCACCGTGGTGAAGGAGCGGCGATATCGGGAGAGCGCCTGGCGGCACCCCGACGTGCGGGGTCAACGAGTGGCGATACCGGGAGAGCGCTCGGCGGCACTCGGAGGCGCGCTGTGGTACCGCGGCGAGATCCCGAGAGTGCCCGCTGGCACTTCTCAGCGCACGGTGGTAGCGCGGAGAGCTCAGCAGAGCGCCCGGCGGCACCCCGAGGAGCGGGATGAGCGTGCGTCGGGTCGACCGGACGCACAGCGGCACCTGGAGGCGCACGGTGGTAGTGCGGCGAGCTCGGGAAAGCGCCCGGCGGCACCCAGACAAGCAGGGTGAAGGAGCGGCGATATCGGGAGAGCGCTCGGCGGCACTCGGAGGCGCGCTGTGGTACCGCGGCGAGATCCCGAGAGTGCCCGCTGGCACTTGCCGGCGCACGGTGGTAGCGCGGAGAGCTCAGCAGAGCGCCCGGCAGCACCCCGAGGAGCGGGATGAACGTGCGTCGGGTCGACTGGACGCACAGCGGCACCTGGAGGCGCACGGTGGTAGTGCGGCAAGCTCGGGAGAGCGCCTGGCGGCACCCAGACAAGCAGGGTGAAGGAGCGGCGATATCGGGAGAGCGCGTGGCGGCACCCCGACGTGCGGGGTCAACGAGTGTCGATACCGGGAGAGCGCTCGGCGGCACTCGGAGGCGCACGGTGGTACCGCTGCGAGCTCAGGAGAGCGCCCGGCTGCACCCCGAGCACCGTGGTGAAGGAGCGGCGATATCGGGAGAGCGCTCGGCGGCACTCAGAGGCGCGCTGTGGTACCGCGGCGAGATCCCGAGAGCACCCAGCGGCACTCGCATGCGCAGGGTGGAGCGCGAAGAGCTCGGGAGAGCGTCCGGCGGCACCCCGAGGAGCGGGATGAGCGTGCATCGGGTCGACCGGACGCACAGCGGCACCTGGAGGCGCACGGTGGTAGTGCGGCGAGCTCGGGAGAGCGTCCGGCGGCACCCCGAGGAGCGGGATGAGCATGCGTCGGGTGGACCGGACGCACAGCGGCACCTGGAGGCGCACGGTGGTAGTGCGGCGAGCTCGGGAGAGCGCCCGGCGGCACCCCGAGGAGCGGGATGAGCGTGCGTCGGGTCGACCGGACGCACAGCGGCACCTGGAGGCGCACGGTGGTAGTGCGGCGAGCTCGGGAGAGCGCCCGGTGGCACCCCGAGGAGCGGGATGAGCGTGCGTCGGGTCGACTGGACGCACAGCGGCACCTGGAGGCGCACGGTGGTAGTGCGGCAAGCTCGGGAAAGCGCCCGGCGGCACCCCGACAAGCAGGGTGAAGGAGCGGCGATATCGGGAGAGCGTTCAGCGGCACTCGGAGGCACGCGGTGGTATCGCTGTGAGCTCGGCAGTGCGCCCGGCGGCACCCCAGGCACTGTGGTGAAGGAGCAGCGATATCGGGAGAGCGCTCGGCGGCACTCGGAGGCGCGCTGTGGTACCGCGGCGAGATCCCGAGAGTGCCCGCTGGCACTTGCCGGCGCACGGTGTTACCGCTGCGAGCTCAGGAGAGCGCCCGGCGGCACCCCGAGCACCGTGGTGAAGGAGCGGCGATATCGGGAGAGCGCGTGGCGGCACCCCGACGTGCGGGGTCAACGAGTGGCGATACTGGGAGAGCGCTCGGCGGCACTCGGAGGCGCACGGTGGTACCGCTGCGAGCTCAGGAGAGCGCCCGGCGGCACCCCGAGTACCGTGGTGAAGGAGCGGCGATATCGGGAGAGCGCCTGGCGGCATCACGACGTGCGGGGTCAACGAGTGGCGATACCGGGAGAGCGCTCGGCGGCACTCGGAGGCGCGCTGTGGTACCGCGGCGAGATCCCGAGAGTGCCCGCTGGCACTTCTCAGCGCACGGTGGTAGCGCGGAGACCTCAGCAGAGCACCCGGCGGCACCCCGAGGAGCGGGATGAGCGTGCGTCGGGTCGACCGGACGCACAGCGGCTCCTGGAGGCGCACGGTGGTAGTGCGGCAAGCTCGGGAAAGCGCCCGGCGGCACCCAGACAAGCAGGGTGAAGGAGCGGCGATATCGGGAGAGCGCTCGGCGGCACTCGGAGGCGCGCTGTGGTACCGCGGCGAGATCCCGAGAGTGCCCGCTGGCACTTGCCGGCGCACGGTGGTAGCGCGGAGAGCTCAGCAGAGCGCCCGGCAGCACCCCGAGGAGCGGGATGAGCGTGCGTCGGGTCGACTGGACGCACAGGGGCACCTGGAGGCGCACGGTGGTATTGCGGCAAGCTCGGGAGAGCGCCCGGCGGCACCCAGACAAGAAGGGTGAAGGAGCGGCGATATCGGGAGAGCGCGTGGCGGCACCCCAACGTGCGGGGTCAACGAGTGGCAATACCGGGAGAGCGCTCGGCGGCACTCGGCGGCGCACGGTGGTACCGCTGCGAGCTCAGGAGAGCGCCCGGCGGCACCCCGAGCACCGTGGTGAAGGAGCGGCAATATCGAGAGAGCGCTCGGCGGCACTCAGAGGCGCGCTGTGGTACCGCGGCGAGATCCCGAGAGCACCCAGCGGCACTCACATGCGCAGGGTGGAGCGCGAAGAGCTCGGGAGAGCGTCCGGCGGCACCCCGAGGAGCGGGATGAGCGTGCGTCGGGTGGACCGGACGCACAGCGGCACCTGGAGGCGCACGGTGGTAGTGCGGCAAGCTCGGGAAAGCGCCCGGCGGCACCCAGACAAGCAGGGTGAAGGAGCGGCGATATCGGGAGAGCGTTCAGCGGCACTCGGAGGCACGCGGTGGTACCGCTATGAGCTCGGCAGTGCGCCCGGCGGCACCCCAGGCACTGTGGTGAAGGAGCAGCGATATCGGGAGAGCGCTCGGCGGCACTCGGAGGCGCGCTGTGGTACCGCGGCGAGATCCCGAGAGTGCCCGCTGGCACTTCTCAGCGCACGGTGGTAGCGCGGAGAGCTCAGCAGAGCGCCCGGCGGCACCCCGAGGAGCGGGATGAGCGTGCGTCGGGTCGACTGGACGCACAGCGGCACCTGGAGGCGCACGGTGGTATTGCGGCAAGCTCGGGAGAGCGCCCGGCGGCACCCCGAGCACTGTGGTGAAGGAGCGGCGATATCGGGAGAGCGTTCAGCGGCACTCGGAGGCACGCGGTGGTACCGCTGTGAGCTCGGCAGTGCGCCCGGCGGCACCCCAGGCACTGTGGTGAAGGAGCAGCGATATCGGGAGAGCGCTCGGCGGCACTCGGAGGCGCGCTGTGGTACCGCGGCGAGATCCCGAGAGTGCCCGCTGGCACTTGCTGGCGCACGGTGGTACCGCTGCGAGCTCAGGAGAGCGCCCGGCGGCACCCCGAGCACCGTGGTGAAGGAGCGGCGATATCGGGAGAGCGCCTGGCGGCACCCCGACGTGCAGGGTCAACGAGTGGCGATACCGGGAGAGCGCTCGGCGGCACTCGGAGGCGCACGCTGGTACCGCTGCGAGCTCAGGAGAGCGCCCGGCGGCACCCCGAGCACCGTGGTGAAGGAGCGGCGATATCGGGAGAGCGCCTGGCGGCACCCCGACGTGCGGGGTCAACGAGTGGCGATACCGGGAGAGCGCTCGGCGGCACTCGGAGGCGCGCTGTGGTACCGCGGCGAGATCCCGAGAGTGCCCGCTGGCACTTCTCAGCGCACGGTGGTAGCGCGGAGAGCTCAGCAGAGCGCCCGGCGGCACCCCGAGGAGCGGGATGAGCGTGCGTCGGGTCGACCGGACGCACAGCGGCACCTGGAGGCGCACGGTGGTAGTGCGGCGAGCTCGGGAAAGCGCCCGGCGGCACCCAGACAAGCAGGGTGAAGGAGCGGCGATATCGGGAGAGCGCTCGGCGGCACTCGGAGGCGCGCTGTGGTACCGCGGCGAGATCCCGAGAGTGCCCGCTGGCACTTGCCGGCGCACGGTGGTAGCGCGGAGAGCTCAGCAGAGCGCCCGGCAGCACCCCGAGGAGCGGGATGAACGTGCGTCGGGTCGACTGGACGCACAGCGGCACCTGGAGGCGCACGGTGGTAGTGCGGCAAGCTCGGGAGAGCGCCTGGCGGCACCCAGACAAGCAGGGTGAAGGAGCGGCGATATCGGGAGAGCGCGTGGCGGCACCCCGACGTGCGGGGTCAACGAGTGTCGATACCGGGAGAGCGCTCGGCGGCACTCGGAGGCGCACGGTGGTACCGCTGCGAGCTCAGGAGAGCGCCCGGCTGCACCCCGAGCACCGTGGTGAAGGAGCGGCGATATCGGGAGAGCGCTCGGCGGCACTCAGAGGCGCGCTGTGGTACCGCGGCGAGATCCCGAGAGCACCCAGCGGCACTCGCATGCGCAGGGTGGAGCGCGAAGAGCTCGGGAGAGCGTCCGGCGGCACCCCGAGGAGCGGGATGAGCGTGCATCGGGTCGACCGGACGCACAGCGGCACCTGGAGGCGCACGGTGGTAGTGCGGCGAGCTCGGGAGAGCGTCCGGCGGCACCCCGAGGAGCGGGATGAGCATGCGTCGGGTGGACCGGACGCACAGCGGCACCTGGAGGCGCACGGTGGTAGTGCGGCGAGCTCGGGAGAGCGCCCGGCGGCACCCCGAGGAGCGGGATGAGCGTGCGTCGGGTCGACCGGACGCACAGCGGCACCTGGAGGCGCACGGTGGTAGTGCGGCGAGCTCGGGAGAGCGCCCGGTGGCACCCCGAGGAGCGGGATGAGCGTGCGTCGGGTCGACTGGACGCACAGCGGCACCTGGAGGCGCACGGTGGTAGTGCGGCAAGCTCGGGAAAGCGCCCGGCGGCACCCCGACAAGCAGGGTGAAGGAGCGGCGATATCGGGAGAGCGTTCAGCGGCACTCGGAGGCACGCGGTGGTATCGCTGTGAGCTCGGCAGTGCGCCCGGCGGCACCCCAGGCACTGTGGTGAAGGAGCAGCGATATCGGGAGAGCGCTCGGCGGCACTCGGAGGCGCGCTGTGGTACCGCGGCGAGATCCCGAGAGTGCCCGCTGGCACTTGCCGGCGCACGGTGTTACCGCTGCGAGCTCAGGAGAGCGCCCGGCGGCACCCCGAGCACCGTGGTGAAGGAGCGGCGATATCGGGAGAGCGCGTGGCGGCACCCCGACGTGCGGGGTCAACGAGTGGCGATACTGGGAGAGCGCTCGGCGGCACTCGGAGGCGCACGGTGGTACCGCTGCGAGCTCAGGAGAGCGCCCGGCGGCACCCCGAGTACCGTGGTGAAGGAGCGGCGATATCGGGAGAGCGCCTGGCGGCATCACGACGTGCGGGGTCAACGAGTGGCGATACCGGGAGAGCGCTCGGCGGCACTCGGAGGCGCGCTGTGGTACCGCGGCGAGATCCCGAGAGTGCCCGCTGGCACTTCTCAGCGCACGGTGGTAGCGCGGAGACCTCAGCAGAGCACCCGGCGGCACCCCGAGGAGCGGGATGAGCGTGCGTCGGGTCGACCGGACGCACAGCGGCTCCTGGAGGCGCACGGTGGTAGTGCGGCAAGCTCGGGAAAGCGCCCGGCGGCACCCAGACAAGCAGGGTGAAGGAGCGGCGATATCGGGAGAGCGCTCGGCGGCACTCGGAGGCGCGCTGTGGTACCGCGGCGAGATCCCGAGAGTGCCCGCTGGCACTTGCCGGCGCACGGTGGTAGCGCGGAGAGCTCAGCAGAGCGCCCGGCAGCACCCCGAGGAGCGGGATGAGCGTGCGTCGGGTCGACTGGACGCACAGGGGCACCTGGAGGCGCACGGTGGTATTGCGGCAAGCTCGGGAGAGCGCCCGGCGGCACCCAGACAAGAAGGGTGAAGGAGCGGCGATATCGGGAGAGCGCGTGGCGGCACCCCAACGTGCGGGGTCAACGAGTGGCAATACCGGGAGAGCGCTCGGCGGCACTCGGCGGCGCACGGTGGTACCGCTGCGAGCTCAGGAGAGCGCCCGGCTGCACCCCGAGCACCGTGGTGAAGGAGCGGCAATATCGAGAGAGCGCTCGGCGGCACTCAGAGGCGCGCTGTGGTACCGCGGCGAGATCCCGAGAGCACCCAGCGGCACTCACATGCGCAGGGTGGAGCGCGAAGAGCTCGGGAGAGCGTCCGGCGGCACCCCGAGGAGCGGGATGAGCGTGCGTCGGGTGGACCGGACGCACAGCGGCACCTGGAGGCGCACGGTGGTAGCGCGACGAGCTCGGGAGAGCGCCCGGCGGCACCCCGAGGAGCGGGATGAGCGTGCGTCGGGTCGACTGGACGCACAGCGGCACCTGGAGGCGCACGGTGGTAGTGCGGCAAGCTCGGGAAAGCGCCCGGCGGCACCCAGACAAGCAGGGTGAAGGAGCGGCGATATCGGGAGAGCGTTCAGCGGCACTCGGAGGCACGCGGTGGTATCGCTGTGAGCTCGGCAGTGCGCCCGGCGGCACCCCAGGCACTGTGGTGAAGGAGCAGCGATATCGGGAGAGCGCTCGGCGGCACTCGGAGGCGCGCTGTGGTACCGCGGCGAGATCCCGAGAGTGCCCGCTGGCACTTCTCAGCGCACGGTGGTAGCGCGGAGAGCTCAGGAGAGCGCCCGGCGGCACCCCGAGGAGCGGGATGAGCGTGCGTCGGGTCGACTGGACGCACAGCGGCACCTGGAGGCGCACGGTGGTATTGCGGCAAGCTCGGGAGAGCGCCCGGCGGCACCCCGAGCACTGTGGTGAAGGAGCGGCGATATCGGGAGAGCGTTCAGCGGCACTCGGAGGCACGCGGTGGTACCGCTGTGAGCTCGGCAGTGCGCCCGGCGGCACCCCAGGCACTGTGGTGAAGGAGCAGCGATATCGGGAGAGCGCTCGGCGGCACTCGGAGGCGCGCTGTGGTACCGCGGCGAGATCCCGAGAGTGCCCGCTGGCACTTGCTGGCGCACGGTGGTACCGCTGCGAGCTCAGGAGAGCGCCCGGCGGCACCCCGAGCACCGTGGTGAAGGAGCGGCGATATCGGGAGAGCGCGTGGCGGCACCCCGACGTGCGGGGTCAACGAGTGGCGATACTGGGAGAGCGCTCGACGGCACTCGGAGGCGCACGGTGGTACCGCTGCGAGCTCAGGAGAGCGCCCGGCGGCACCCCGAGCACCGTGGTGAAGGAGCGGCGATATCGGGAGAGCGCCTGGCGGCACCCCGACGTGCAGGGTCAACGAGTGGCGATACCGGGAGAGCGCTCGGCGGCACTCGGAGGCGCACGCTGGTACCGCTGCGAGCTCAGGAGAGCGCCCGGCGGCACCCCGAGCACCGTGGTGAAGGAGCGGCGATATCGGGAGAGCGCCTGGCGGCACCCCGACGTGCGGGGTCAACGAGTGGCGATACCGGGAGAGCGCTCGGCGGCACTCGGAGGCGCGCTGTGGTACCGCGGCGAGATCCCGAGAGTGCCCGCTGGCACTTCTCAGCGCACGGTGGTAGCGCGGAGAGCTCAGCAGAGCGCCCGGCGGCACCCCGAGGAGCGGGATGAGCGTGCGTCGGGTCGACCGGACGCACAGCGGCACCTGGAGGCGCACGGTGGTAGTGCGGCAAGCTCGGGAAAGCGCCCGGCGGCACCCAGACAAGCAGGGTGAAGGAGCGGCGATATCGGGAGAGCGCTCGGCGGCACTCGGAGGCGCGCTGTGGTACCGCGGCGAGATCCCGAGAGTGCCCGCTGGCACTTCTCAGCGCACGGTGGTAGCGCGGAGAGCTCAGCAGAGCGCCCGGCGGCACCCCGAGGAGCGGGATGAGCGTGCGTCGGGTCGACCGGACGCACAGCGGCACCTGGAGGCGCACGGTGGTAGTGCGGCAAGCTCGGGAAAGCGCCCGGCGGCACCCAGACAAGCAGGGTGAAGGAGCGGCGATATCGGGAGAGCGCTCGGCGGCACTCGGAGGCGCGCTGTGGTACCGCGGCGAGATCCCGAGAGCACCCAGCGGCACTCGCATGCGCAGGGTGGAGCGCGAAGAGCTCGGGAGAGCATCCGGCGGCACCCCGAGGAGCGGGATGAGCGTGCATCGGGTCGACCGGACGCACAGCGGCACCTGGAGGCGCACGGTGGTAGTGCGGCGAGCTCGGGAGAGCGTCCGGCGGCACCCCGAGGAGCGGGATGAGCATGCGTCGGGTGGACCGGACGCACAGCGGCACCTGGAGGCGCACGGTGGTAGTGCGGCAAGCTCGGGAAAGCGCCCGGCGGCACCCAGACAAGCAGGGTGAAGGAGCGGCGATATCGGGAGAGCGTTCAGCGGCACTCGGAGGCACGCGGTGGTATCGCTGTGAGCTCGGCAGTGCGCCCGGCGGCACCCCAGGCACTGTGGTGAAGGAGCAGCGATATCGGGAGAGCGCTCGGCGGCACTCGGAGGCGCGCTGTGGTACCGCGGCGAGATCCCGAGAGTGCCCGCTGGCACTTCTCAGCGCACGGTGGTAGCGCGGAGAGCTCAGCAGAGCGCCCGGCGGCACCCCGAGGAGCGGGATGAGCGTGCGTCGGGTCGACTGGACGCACAGCGGCACCTGGAGGCGCACGGTGGTATTGCGGCAAGCTCGGGAGAGCGCCCGGCGGCACCCCGAGCACTGTGGTGAAGGAGCGGCGATATCGGGAGAGCGTTCAGCGGCACTCGGAGGCACGCGGTGGTACCGCTGTGAGCTCGGCAGTGCGCCCGGCGGCACCCCAGGCACTGTGGTGAAGGAGCAGCGATATCGGGAGAGCGCTCGGCGGCACTCGGAGGCGCGCTGTGGTACCGCGGCGAGATCCCGAGAGTGCCCGCTGGCACTTGCTGGCGCACGGTGGTACCGCTGCGAGCTCAGGAGAGCGCCCGGCGGCACCCCGAGCACCGTGGTGAAGGAGCGGCGATATCGGGAGAGCGCCTGGCGGCACCCCGACGTGCAGGGTCAACGAGTGGCGATACCGGGAGAGCGCTCGGCGGCACTCGGAGGCGCACGCTGGTACCGCTGCGAGCTCAGGAGAGCGCCCGGCGGCACCCCGAGCACCGTGGTGAAGGAGCGGCGATATCGGGAGAGCGCCTGGCGGCACCCCGACGTGCGGGGTCAACGAGTGGCGATACCGGGAGAGCGCTCGGCGGCACTCGGAGGCGCGCTGTGGTACCGCGGCGAGATCCCGAGAGTGCCCGCTGGCACTTCTCAGCGCACGGTGGTAGCGCGGAGAGCTCAGCAGAGCGCCCGGCGGCACCCCGAGGAGCGGGATGAGCGTGCGTCGGGTCGACCGGACGCACAGCGGCACCTGGAGGCGCACGGTGGTAGTGCGGCGAGCTCGGGAAAGCGCCCGGCGGCACCCAGACAAGCAGGGTGAAGGAGCGGCGATATCGGGAGAGCGCTCGGCGGCACTCGGAGGCGCGCTGTGGTACCGCGGCGAGATCCCGAGAGTGCCCGCTGGCACTTGCCGGCGCACGGTGGTAGCGCGGAGAGCTCAGCAGAGCGCCCGGCAGCACCCCGAGGAGCGGGATGAACGTGCGTCGGGTCGACTGGACGCACAGCGGCACCTGGAGGCGCACGGTGGTAGTGCGGCAAGCTCGGGAGAGCGCCTGGCGGCACCCAGACAAGCAGGGTGAAGGAGCGGCGATATCGGGAGAGCGCGTGGCGGCACCCCGACGTGCGGGGTCAACGAGTGTCGATACCGGGAGAGCGCTCGGCGGCACTCGGAGGCGCACGGTGGTACCGCTGCGAGCTCAGGAGAGCGCCCGGCTGCACCCCGAGCACCGTGGTGAAGGAGCGGCGATATCGGGAGAGCGCTCGGCGGCACTCAGAGGCGCGCTGTGGTACCGCGGCGAGATCCCGAGAGCACCCAGCGGCACTCGCATGCGCAGGGTGGAGCGCGAAGAGCTCGGGAGAGCGTCCGGCGGCACCCCGAGGAGCGGGATGAGCGTGCATCGGGTCGACCGGACGCACAGCGGCACCTGGAGGCGCACGGTGGTAGTGCGGCGAGCTCGGGAGAGCGTCCGGCGGCACCCCGAGGAGCGGGATGAGCATGCGTCGGGTGGACCGGACGCACAGCGGCACCTGGAGGCGCACGGTGGTAGTGCGGCGAGCTCGGGAGAGCGCCCGGCGGCACCCCGAGGAGCGGGATGAGCGTGCGTCGGGTCGACCGGACGCACAGCGGCACCTGGAGGCGCACGGTGGTAGTGCGGCGAGCTCGGGAGAGCGCCCGGTGGCACCCCGAGGAGCGGGATGAGCGTGCGTCGGGTCGACTGGACGCACAGCGGCACCTGGAGGCGCACGGTGGTAGTGCGGCAAGCTCGGGAAAGCGCCCGGCGGCACCCCGACAAGCAGGGTGAAGGAGCGGCGATATCGGGAGAGCGTTCAGCGGCACTCGGAGGCACGCGGTGGTATCGCTGTGAGCTCGGCAGTGCGCCCGGCGGCACCCCAGGCACTGTGGTGAAGGAGCAGCGATATCGGGAGAGCGCTCGGCGGCACTCGGAGGCGCGCTGTGGTACCGCGGCGAGATCCCGAGAGTGCCCGCTGGCACTTGCCGGCGCACGGTGTTACCGCTGCGAGCTCAGGAGAGCGCCCGGCGGCACCCCGAGCACCGTGGTGAAGGAGCGGCGATATCGGGAGAGCGCGTGGCGGCACCCCGACGTGCGGGGTCAACGAGTGGCGATACTGGGAGAGCGCTCGGCGGCACTCGGAGGCGCACGGTGGTACCGCTGCGAGCTCAGGAGAGCGCCCGGCGGCACCCCGAGTACCGTGGTGAAGGAGCGGCGATATCGGGAGAGCGCCTGGCGGCATCACGACGTGCGGGGTCAACGAGTGGCGATACCGGGAGAGCGCTCGGCGGCACTCGGAGGCGCGCAGTGGTACCGCGGCGAGATCCCGAGAGTGCCCGCTGGCACTTCTCAGCGCACGGTGGTAGCGCGGAGACCTCAGCAGAGCACCCGGCGGCACCCCGAGGAGCGGGATGAGCGTGCGTCGGGTCGACCGGACGCACAGCGGCTCCTGGAGGCGCACGGTGGTAGTGCGGCAAGCTCGGGAAAGCGCCCGGCGGCACCCAGACAAGCAGGGTGAAGGAGCGGCGATATCGGGAGAGCGCTCGGCGGCACTCGGAGGCGCGCTGTGGTACCGCGGCGAGATCCCGAGAGTGCCCGCTGGCACTTGCCGGCGCACGGTGGTAGCGCGGAGAGCTCAGCAGAGCGCCCGGCAGCACCCCGAGGAGCGGGATGAGCGTGCGTCGGGTCGACTGGACGCACAGGGGCACCTGGAGGCGCACGGTGGTATTGCGGCAAGCTCGGGAGAGCGCCCGGCGGCACCCAGACAAGAAGGGTGAAGGAGCGGCGATATCGGGAGAGCGCGTGGCGGCACCCCAACGTGCGGGGTCAACGAGTGGCAATACCGGGAGAGCGCTCGGCGGCACTCGGCGGCGCACGGTGGTACCGCTGCGAGCTCAGGAGAGCGCCCGGCTGCACCCCGAGCACCGTGGTGAAGGAGCGGCAATATCGAGAGAGCGCTCGGCGGCACTCAGAGGCGCGCTGTGGTACCGCGGCGAGATCCCGAGAGCACCCAGCGGCACTCACATGCGCAGGGTGGAGCGCGAAGAGCTCGGGAGAGCGTCCGGCGGCACCCCGAGGAGCGGGATGAGCGTGCGTCGGGTGGACCGGACGCACAGCGGCACCTGGAGGCGCACGGTGGTAGCGCGACGAGCTCGGGAGAGCGCCCGGCGGCACCCCGAGGAGCGGGATGAGCGTGCGTCGGGTCGACTGGACGCACAGCGGCACCTGGAGGCGCACGGTGGTAGTGCGGCAAGCTCGGGAAAGCGCCCGGCGGCACCCAGACAAGCAGGGTGAAGGAGCGGCGATATCGGGAGAGCGTTCAGCGGCACTCGGAGGCACGCGGTGGTATCGCTGTGAGCTCGGCAGTGCGCCCGGCGGCACCCCAGGCACTGTGGTGAAGGAGCAGCGATATCGGGAGAGCGCTCGGCGGCACTCGGAGGCGCGCTGTGGTACCGCGGCGAGATCCCGAGAGTGCCCGCTGGCACTTCTCAGCGCACGGTGGTAGCGCGGAGAGCTCAGGAGAGCGCCCGGCGGCACCCCGAGGAGCGGGATGAGCGTGCGTCGGGTCGACTGGACGCACAGCGGCACCTGGAGGCGCACGGTGGTATTGCGGCAAGCTCGGGAGAGCGCCCGGCGGCACCCCGAGCACTGTGGTGAAGGAGCGGCGATATCGGGAGAGCGTTCAGCGGCACTCGGAGGCACGCGGTGGTACCGCTGTGAGCTCGGCAGTGCGCCCGGCGGCACCCCAGGCACTGTGGTGAAGGAGCAGCGATATCGGGAGAGCGCTCGGCGGCACTCGGAGGCGCGCTGTGGTACCGCGGCGAGATCCCGAGAGTGCCCGCTGGCACTTGCTGGCGCACGGTGGTACCGCTGCGAGCTCAGGAGAGCGCCCGGCGGCACCCCGAGCACCGTGGTGAAGGAGCGGCGATATCGGGAGAGCGCGTGGCGGCACCCCGACGTGCGGGGTCAACGAGTGGCGATACTGGGAGAGCGCTCGACGGCACTCGGAGGCGCACGGTGGTACCGCTGCGAGCTCAGGAGAGCGCCCGGCGGCACCCCGAGCACCGTGGTGAAGGAGCGGCGATATCGGGAGAGCGCCTGGCGGCACCCCGACGTGCAGGGTCAACGAGTGGCGATACCGGGAGAGCGCTCGGCGGCACTCGGAGGCGCACGCTGGTACCGCTGCGAGCTCAGGAGAGCGCCCGGCGGCACCCCGAGCACCGTGGTGAAGGAGCGGCGATATCGGGAGAGCGCCTGGCGGCACCCCGACGTGCGGGGTCAACGAGTGGCGATACCGGGAGAGCGCTCGGCGGCACTCGGAGGCGCGCTGTGGTACCGCGGCGAGATCCCGAGAGTGCCCGCTGGCACTTCTCAGCGCACGGTGGTAGCGCGGAGAGCTCAGCAGAGCGCCCGGCGGCACCCCGAGGAGCGGGATGAGCGTGCGTCGGGTCGACCGGACGCACAGCGGCACCTGGAGGCGCACGGTGGTAGTGCGGCAAGCTCGGGAAAGCGCCCGGCGGCACCCAGACAAGCAGGGTGAAGGAGCGGCGATATCGGGAGAGCGCTCGGCGGCACTCGGAGGCGCGCTGTGGTACCGCGGCGAGATCCCGAGAGTGCCCGCTGGCACTTCTCAGCGCACGGTGGTAGCGCGGAGAGCTCAGCAGAGCGCCCGGCGGCACCCCGAGGAGCGGGATGAGCGTGCGTCGGGTCGACCGGACGCACAGCGGCACCTGGAGGCGCACGGTGGTAGTGCGGCAAGCTCGGGAAAGCGCCCGGCGGCACCCAGACAAGCAGGGTGAAGGAGCGGCGATATCGGGAGAGCGCTCGGCGGCACTCGGAGGCGCGCTGTGGTACCGCGGCGAGATCCCGAGAGCACCCAGCGGCACTCGCATGCGCAGGGTGGAGCGCGAAGAGCTCGGGAGAGCATCCGGCGGCACCCCGAGGAGCGGGATGAGCGTGCATCGGGTCGACCGGACGCACAGCGGCACCTGGAGGCGCACGGTGGTAGTGCGGCGAGCTCGGGAGAGCGTCCGGCGGCACCCCGAGGAGCGGGATGAGCATGCGTCGGGTGGACCGGACGCACAGCGGCACCTGGAGGCGCACGGTGGTAGTGCGGCGAGCTCGGGAGAGCGCCCGGCGGCACCCCGAGGAGCGGGATGAGCGTGCGTCGGGTCGACCGGACGCACAGCGGCACCTGGAGGCGCACGGTGGTAGTGCGGCGAGCTCGGGAGAGCGTCCGGCGGCACCCCGAGGAGCGGGATGAGCATGCGTCGGGTGGACCGGACGCACAGCGGCACCTGGAGGCGCACGGTGGTAGTGCGGCGAGCTCGGGAGAGCGCCCGGCGGCACCCCGAGGAGCGGGATGAGCGTGCGTCGGGTCGACTGGACGCACAGCGCCACCTGGAGGCGCACGGTGGTAGTGCGGCAAGCTCGGGAAAGCGCCCGGCGGCACCCCGACAAGCAGGGTGAAGGAGCGGCGATATCGGGAGAGCGTTCAGCGGCACTCGGAGGCACGCGGTGGTATCGCTGTGAGCCCGGCAGTGCGCCCGGCGGCACCCCAGGCACTGTGGTGAAGGAGCAGCGATATCGGGAGAGTGCTCGGCGGCACTCGGAGGCGCGCTGTGGTACCGCGGCGAGATCCCGAGAGTGCCCGCTGGCACTTGCCGGCGCACGGTGTTACCGCTGCGAGCTCAGGAGAGCGCCCGGCGGCACCCCGAGCACCGTGGTGAAGGAGCGGCGATATCGGGAGAGCGCGTGGCGGCACCCCGACGTGCGGGGTCAACGAGTGGCGATACTGGGAGAGCGCTCGGCGGCACTCGGAGGCGCACGGTGGTACCGCTGCGAGCTCAGGAGAGCGCCCGGCGGCACCCCGAGTACCGTGGTGAAGGAGCGGCGATATCGGGAGAGCGCCTGGCGGAATCACGACGTGCGGGGTCAACGAGTGGCGATACCGGGAGAGCGCTCGGCGGCACTCGGAGGCGCACGCTGGTACCGCTGCGAGCTCAGGAGAGCGCCCGGCTGCACCCCGAGCACCGTGGTGAAGGAGCGGCGATATCGGGAGAGCGCCTGGCGGCACCCCGACGTGCGGGGTCAACGAGTGGCGATACCGGGAGAGCGCTCGGCGGCACTCGGAGGCGCGCTGTGGTACCGCGGCGAGATCCCGAGAGTGCCCGCTGGCACTTCTCAGCGCACGGTGGTAGCGCGGAGAGCTCAGCAGAGCACCCGGCGGCACCCCGAGGAGCGGGATGAGCGTGCGTCGGGTCGACCGGACGCACAGCGGCACCTGGAGGCGCACGGTGGTAGTGCGGCAAGCTCGGGAAAGCGCCCGGCGGCACCCAGACAAGCAGGGTGAAGGAGCGGCGATATCGGGAGAGCGCTCGGCGGCACTCGGAGGCGCGCTGTGGTACCGCGGCGAGATCCCGAGAGTGCCCGCTGGCACTTGCCGGCGCACGGTGGTAGCGCGGAGAGCTCAGCAGAGCGCCCGGCAGCACCCCGAGGAGCGGGATGAGCGTGCGTCGGGTCGACTGGACGCACAGCGGCACCTGGAGGCGCACGGTGGTATTGCGGCAACCTCGGGAGAGCGCCCGGCGGCACCCAGACAAGAAGGGTGAAGGAGCGGCGATATCGGGAGAGCGCGTGGCGGCACCCCGACGTGCGGGGTCAACGAGTGGCAATACCGGGAGAGCGCTCGGCGGCACTCGGCGGCGCACGGTGGTACCGCTGCGAGCTCAGGAGAGCGCCCGGCGGCACCCCGAGCACCGTGGTGAAGGAGCGGCAATATCGAGAGAGCGCTCGGCGGCACTCAGAGGCGCGCTGTGGTACCGCGGCGAGATCCCGAGAGCACCCAGCGGCACTCACATGCGCAGGGTGGAGCGCGAAGAGCTCGGAGAGCGTCCGGCGGCACCCCGAGGAGCGGGATGAGCGTGCGTCGGGTGGACCGGACGCACAGCGGCACCTGGAGGCGCACGGTGGTAGCGCGACGAGCTCGGAGAGCGCCCGGCGGCACCCCGAGGAGCGGGATGAGCGTGCGTCGGGTCGACTGGACGCACAGCGCCACCTGGAGGCGCACGGTGGTAGTGCGGCAAGCTCGGGAAAGCGCCCGGCGGCACCCAGACAAGCAGGGTGAAGGAGCGGCGATATCGGGAGAGCGTTCAGCGGCACTCGGAGGCACGCGGTGGTACCGCTGTGAGCTCGGCAGTGCGCCCGCGGCACCCCAGGCACTGTGGTGAAGGAGCAGCGATATCGGGAGAGCGCTCGGCGGCACTCGGAGGCGCGCTGTGGTACCGCGGCGAGATCCCGAGAGTGCCCGCTGGCACTTCTCAGCGCACGGTGGTAGCGCGGAGAGCTCAGCAGAGCGCCCGGCGGCACCCCGAGGAGCGGGATGAGCGTGCGTCGGGTCGACTGGACGCACAGCGGCACCTGGAGGCGCACGGTGGTATTGCGGCAAGCTCGGGAGAGCGCCCGGCGGCACCCCGAGCACTGTGGTGAAGGAGCGGCGATATCGGGAGAGCGTTCAGCGGCACTCGGAGGCACGCGGTGGTACCGCTGTGAGCTCGGCAGTGCGCCCGGCGGCACCCCAGGCACTGTGGTGAAGGAGCAGCGATATCGGGAGAGCGCTCGGCGGCACTCGGAGGCGCGCTGTGGTACCGCGGCGAGATCCCGAGAGTGCCCGCTGGCACTTGCTGGCGCACGGTGGTACCGCTGCGAGCTCAGGAGAGCGCCCGGCGGCACCCCGAGCACCGTGGTGAAGGAGCGGCGATATCGGGAGAGCGCGTGGCGGCACCCCGACGTGCGGGGTCAACGAGTGGCGATACTGGGAGAGCGCTCGACGGCACTCGGAGGCGCACGGTGGTACCGCTGCGAGCTCAGGAGAGCGCCCGGCGGCACCCCGAGCACCGTGGTGAAGGAGCGGCGATATCGGGAGAGCGCGTGGCGGCACCCCGACGTGCAGGGTCAACGAGTGGCGATACCGGGAGAGCGCTCGGCGGCACTCGGAGGCGCACGCTGGTACCGCTGCGAGCTCAGGAGAGCGCCCGGCGGCACCCCGAGCACCGTGGTGAAGGAGCGGCGATATCGGGAGAGCGCCTGGCGGCACCCCGACGTGCGGGGTCAACGAGTGGCGATACCGGGAGAGCGCTCGGCGGCACTCGGAGGCGCGCTGTGGTACCGCGGCGAGATCCCGAGAGTGCCCGCTGGCACTTCTCAGCGCACGGTGGTAGCGCGGAGAGCTCAGCAGAGCGCCCGGCGGCACCCCGAGGAGCGGGATGAGCGTGCGTCGGGTCGACCGGACGCACAGCGGCACCTGGAGGCGCACGGTGGTAGTGCGGCAAGCTCGGGAAAGCGCCCGGCGGCACCCAGACAAGCAGGGTGAAGGAGCGGCGATATCGGGAGAGCGCGTGGCGGCACCCCGACGTGCGGGGTCAACGAGTGTCGATACCGGGAGAGCGCTCGGCGGCACTCGGAGGCGCACGGTGGTACCGCTGCGAGCTCAGGAGAGCGCCCGGCTGCACCCCGAGCACCGTGGTGAAGGAGCGGCGATATCGGGAGAGCGCTCGGCGGCACTCAGAGGCGCGCTGTGGTACCGCGGCGAGATCCCGAGAGCACCCAGCGGCACTCGCATGCGCAGGGTGGAGCGCGAAGAGCTCGGGAGAGCGTCCGGCGGCACCCCGAGGAGCGGGATGAGCGTGCATCGGGTCGACCGGACGCACAGCGGCACCTGGAGGCGCACGGTGGTAGTGCGGCGAGCTCGGGAGAGCGTCCGGCGGCACCCCGAGGAGCGGGATGAGCATGCGTCGGGTGGACCGGACGCACAGCGGCACCTGGAGGCGCACGGTGGTAGTGCGGCGAGCTCGGGAGAGCGCCCGGCGGCACCCCGAGGAGCGGGATGAGCGTGCGTCGGGTCGACCGGACGCACAGCGGCACCTGGAGGCGCACGGTGGTAGTGCGGCGAGCTCGGGAGAGCGCCCGGTGGCACCCCGAGGAGCGGGATGAGCGTGCGTCGGGTCGACTGGACGCACAGCGGCACCTGGAGGCGCACGGTGGTAGTGCGGCAAGCTCGGGAAAGCGCCCGGCGGCACCCCGACAAGCAGGGTGAAGGAGCGGCGATATCGGGAGAGCGTTCAGCGGCACTCGGAGGCACGCGGTGGTATCGCTGTGAGCTCGGCAGTGCGCCCGGCGGCACCCCAGGCACTGTGGTGAAGGAGCAGCGATATCGGGAGAGCGCTCGGCGGCACTCGGAGGCGCGCTGTGGTACCGCGGCGAGATCCCGAGAGTGCCCGCTGGCACTTGCCGGCGCACGGTGTTACCGCTGCGAGCTCAGGAGAGCGCCCGGCGGCACCCCGAGCACCGTGGTGAAGGAGCGGCGATATCGGGAGAGCGCGTGGCGGCACCCCGACGTGCGGGGTCAACGAGTGGCGATACTGGGAGAGCGCTCGGCGGCACTCGGAGGCGCACGGTGGTACCGCTGCGAGCTCAGGAGAGCGCCCGGCGGCACCCCGAGTACCGTGGTGAAGGAGCGGCGATATCGGGAGAGCGCCTGGCGGAATCACGACGTGCGGGGTCAACGAGTGGCGATACCGGGAGAGCGCTCGGCGGCACTCGGAGGCGCACGGTGGTACCGCTGCGAGCTCAGGAGAGCGCCCGGCTGCACCCCGAGCACCGTGGTGAAGGAGCGGCGATATCGGGAGAGCGCCTGGCGGCACCCCGACGTGCGGGGTCAACGAGTGGCGATACCGGGAGAGCGCTCGGCGGCACTCGGAGGCGCGCTGTGGTACCGCGGCGAGATCCCGAGAGTGCCCGCTGGCACTTCTCAGCGCACGGTGGTAGCGCGGAGAGCTCAGCAGAGCACCCGGCGGCACCCCGAGGAGCGGGATGAGCGTGCGTCGGGTCGACCGGACGCACAGCGGCACCTGGAGGCGCACGGTGGTAGTGCGGCAAGCTCGGGAAAGCGCCCGGCGGCACCCAGACAAGCAGGGTGAAGGAGCGGCGATATCGGGAGAGCGCTCGGCGGCACTCGGAGGCGCGCTGTGGTACCGCGGCGAGATCCCGAGAGTGCCCGCTGGCACTTGCCGGCGCACGGTGGTAGCGCGGAGAGCTCAGCAGAGCGCCCGGCGGCACCCCGAGGAGCGGGATGAGCGTGCGTCGGGTCGACTGGACGCACAGTGGCACCTGGAGGCGCACGGTGGTATTGCGGCAACCTCGGGAGAGCGCCCGGCGGCACCCAGACAAGAAGGGTGAAGGAGCGGCGATATCGGGAGAGCGCGTGGCGGCACCCCGACGTGCGGGGTCAACGAGTGGCAATACCGGGAGAGCGCTCGGCGGCACTCGGCGGCGCACGGTGGTACCGCTGCGAGCTCAGGAGAGCGCCCGGCGGCACCCCGAGCACCGTGGTGAAGGAGCGGCAATATCGAGAGAGCGCTCGGCGGCACTCAGAGGCGCGCTGTGGTACCGCGGCGAGATCCCGAGAGCACCCAGCGGCACTCACATGCGCAGGGTGGAGCGCGAAGAGCTCGGGAGAGCGTCCGGCGGCACCCCGAGGAGCGGGATGAGCGTGCGTCGGGTGGACCGGACGCACAGCGGCACCTGGAGGCGCACGGTGGTAGTGCGGCAAGCTCGGGAAAGCGCCCGGCGGCACCCAGACAAGCAGGGTGAAGGAGCGGCGATATCGGGAGAGCGTTCAGCGGCACTCGGAGGCACGCGGTGGTATCGCTGTGAGCTCGGCAGTGCGCCCGGCGGCACCCCAGGCACTGTGGTGAAGGAGCAGCGATATCGGGAGAGCGCTCGGCGGCACTCGGAGGCGCGCTGTGGTACCGCGGCGAGATCCCGAGAGTGCCCGCTGGCACTTCTCAGCGCACGGTGGTAGCGCGGAGAGCTCAGCAGAGCGCCCGGCGGCACCCCGAGGAGCGGGATGAGCGTGCGTCGGGTCGACTGGACGCACAGCGGCACCTGGAGGCGCACGGTGGTATTGCGGCAAGCTCGGGAGAGCGCCCGGCGGCACCCCGAGCACTGTGGTGAAGGAGCGGCGATATCGGGAGAGCGTTCAGCGGCACTCGGAGGCACGCGGTGGTACCGCTGTGAGCTCGGCAGTGCGCCCGGCGGCACCCCAGGCACTGTGGTGAAGGAGCAGCGATATCGGGAGAGCGCTCGGCGGCACTCGGAGGCGCGCTGTGGTACCGCGGCGAGATCCCGAGAGTGCCCGCTGGCACTTGCTGGCGCACGGTGGTACCGCTGCGAGCTCAGGAGAGCGCCCGGCGGCACCCCGAGCACCGTGGTGAAGGAGCGGCGATATCGGGAGAGCGCCTGGCGGCACCCCGACGTGCAGGGTCAACGAGTGGCGATACCGGGAGAGCGCTCGGCGGCACTCGGAGGCGCACGGTGGTACCGCTGCGAGCTCAGGAGAGCGCCCGGCGGCACCCCGAGCACCGTGGTGAAGGAGCGGCGATATCGGGAGAGCGCCTGGCGGCACCCCGACGTGCGGGGTCAACGAGTGGCGATACCGGGAGAGCGCTCGGCGGCACTCGGAGGCGCGCTGTGGTACCGCGGCGAGATCCCGAGAGTGCCCGCTGGCACTTCTCAGCGCACGGTGGTAGCGCGGAGAGCTCAGCAGAGCGCCCGGCGGCACCCCGAGGAGCGGGATGAGCGTGCGTCGGGTCGACCGGACGCACAGCGGCACCTGGAGGCGCACGGTGGTAGTGCGGCAAGCTCGGGAAAGCGCCCGGCGGCACCCAGACAAGCAGGGTGAAGGAGCGGCGATATCGGGAGAGCGCTCGGCGGCACTCGGAGGCGCGCTGTGGTACCGCGGCGAGATCCCGAGAGTGCCCGCTGGCACTTGCCGGCACACGGTGGTAGCGCGGAGAGCTCAGCAGAGCGCCCGGCAGCACCCCGAGGAGCGGGATGAACGTGCGTCGGGTCGACTGGACGCACAGCGGCACCTGGAGGCGCACGGTGGTAGTGCGGCAAGCTCGGGAGAGCGCCTGGCGGCACCCAGACAAGCAGGGTGAAGGAGCGGCGATATCGGGAGAGCGCGTGGCGGCACCCCGACGTGCGGGGTCAACGAGTGTCGATACCGGGAGAGCGCTCGGCGGCACTCGGAGGCGCACGGTGGTACCGCTGCGAGCTCAGGAGAGCGCCCGGCTGCACCCCGAGCACCGTGGTGAAGGAGCGGCGATATCGGGAGAGCGCTCGGCGGCACTCAGAGGCGCGCTGTGGTACCGCGGCGAGATCCCGAGAGCACCCAGCGGCACTCGCATGCGCAGGGTGGAGCGCGAAGAGCTCGGGAGAGCGTCCGGCGGCACCCCGAGGAGCGGGATGAGCGTGCATCGGGTCGACCGGACGCACAGCGGCACCTGGAGGCGCACGGTGGTAGTGCGGCGAGCTCGGGAGAGCGTCCGGCGGCACCCCGAGGAGCGGGATGAGCATGCGTCGGGTGGACCGGACGCACAGCGGCACCTGGAGGCGCACGGTGGTAGTGCGGCGAGCTCGGGAGAGCGCCCGGTGGCACCCCGAGGAGCGGGATGAGCGTGCGTCGGGTCGACTGGACGCACAGCGGCACCTGGAGGCGCACGGTGGTTGTGCGGCAAGCTCGGGAAAGCGCCCGGCGGCACCCCGACAAGCAGGGTGAAGGAGCGGCGATATCGGGAGAGCGTTCAGCGGCACTCGGAGGCACGCGGTGGTATCGCTGTGAGCTCGGCAGTGCGCCCGGCGGCACCGCAGGCACTGTGGTGAAGGAGCAGCGATATCGGGAGAGCGCTCGGCGGCACTCGGAGGCGCGCTGTGGTACCGCGGCGAGATCCCGAGAGTGCCCGCTGGCACTTGCCGGCGCACGGTGTTACCGCTGCGAGCTCAGGAGAGCGCCCGGCGGCACCCCGAGCACCGTGGTGAAGGAGCGGCGATATCGGGAGAGCGCCTGGCGGAATCACGACGTGCGGGGTCAACGAGTGGCGATACCGGGAGAGCGCTCGGCGGCACTCGGAGGCGCACGGTGGTACCGCTGCGAGCTCAGGAGAGCGCCCGGCTGCACCCCGAGCACCGTGGTGAAGGAGCGGCGATATCGGGAGAGCGCCTGGCGGCACCCCGACGTGCGGGGTCAACGAGTGGCGATACCGGGAGAGCGCTCGGCGGCACTCGGAGGCGCGCTGTGGTACCGCGGCGAGATCCCGAGAGTGCCCGCTGGCACTTCTCAGCGCACGGTGGTAGCGCGGAGAGCTCAGCAGAGCACCCGGCGGCACCCCGAGGAGCGGGATGAGCGTGCGTCGGGTCGACCGGACGCACAGCGGCACCTGGAGGCGCACGGTGGTAGTGCGGCAAGCTCGGGAAAGCGCCCGGCGGCACCCAGACAAGCAGGGTGAAGGAGCGGCGATATCGGGAGAGCGCTCGGCGGCACTCGGAGGCGCGCTGTGGTACCGCGGCGAGATCCCGAGAGCACCCAGCGGCACTCACATGCGCAGGGTGGAGCGCGAAGAGCTCGGGAGAGCGTCCGGCGGCACCCCGAGGAGCGGGATGAGCGTGCGTCGGGTGGACCGGACGCACAGCGCCACCTGGAGGCGCACGGTGGTAGCGCGACGAGCTCGGGAGAGCGCCCGGCGGCACCCCGAGGAGCGGGATGAGCGTGCGTCGGGTCGACTGGACGCACAGCGGCACCTGGAGGCGCACGGTGGTAGTGCGGCAAGCTCGGGAAAGCGCCCGGCGGCACCCAGACAAGCAGGGTGAAGGAGCGGCGATATCGGGAGAGCGTTCAGCGGCACTCGGAGGCACGCGGTGGTATCGCTGTGAGCTCGGCAGTGCGCCCGGCGGCACCCCAGGCACTGTGGTGAAGGAGCAGCGATATCGGGAGAGCGCTCGGCGGCACTCGGAGGCGCGCTGTGGTACCGCGGCGAGATCCCGAGAGTGCCCGCTGGCACTTCTCAGCGCACGGTGGTAGCGCGGAGAGCTCAGCAGAGCGCCCGGCGGCACCCCGAGGAGCGGGATGAGCGTGCGTCGGGTCGACTGGACGCACAGCGGCACCTGGAGGCGCACGGTGGTAGTGCGGCAAGCTCGGGAGAGCGCCCGGCGGCACCCCGAGCACTGTGGTGACGGAGCGGCGATATCGGGAGAGCGCGTGGCGGCACCCCGACGTGCGGGGTCAACGAGTGTCGATACCGGGAGAGCGCTCGGCGGCACTCGGAGGCGCACGGTGGTACCGCTGCGAGCTCAGGAGAGCGCCCGGCTGCACCCCGAGCACCGTGGTGAAGGAGCGGCGATATCGGGAGAGCGCTCGGCGGCACTCAGAGGCGCGCTGTGGTACCGCGGCGAGATCCCGAGAGCACCCAGCGGCACTCGCATGCGCAGGGTGGAGCGCGAAGAGCTCGGGAGAGCGTCCGGCGGCACCCCGAGGAGCGGGATGAGCGTGCGTCGGGTCGACCGGACGCACAGCGGCACCTGGAGGCGCACGGTGGTAGCGCGACGAGCTCGGGAGAGCGTCCGGCGGCACCCCGAGGAGCGGGATGAGAATGTGTCGGGTCGACCGGACGCACAGCGGCACCTGGAGGCGCACGGTGGAAGTGCGGCGAGCTCGGGAGAGCGCCCGGCGGCACCCCAGGCACTGTGGTGAAGGAGCAGCGATATCGGGAGTGCTCTCGGCGGCACTCGGAGGCGCGCTGTGGTACCGCGGCGAGATCCCGAGAGTGCCCGCTGGCACTTGCCGGCGCACGGTGTTACCGCTGCGAGCTCAGGAGAGCGCCCGGCGGCACCCCGAGCACCGTGGTGAAGGAGCGGCGATATCGGGAGAGCGTTCAGCGGCACTCGGAGGCACGCGGTGGTACCGCTGTGAGCTCGGCAGTGCGCCCGGCGGCACCCCAGGCACTGTGGTGAAGGAGCAGCGATATCGGGAGTGCTCTCGGCGGCACTCGTAGGCGCGCTGTGGTACCGCGGCGAGATCCCGACAGTGCCCGCTGGCACTTGCCGGCACACGGTGGTAGCGCGGAGAGCTCAGCAGAGCGCCCGGCAGCACCCCGAGGAGCGGGATGAGCGTGCGTCGGGTCGACCGGACGCACAGCGGCACCTGGAGGCGCACGGTGGTAGTGCGGCAAGCTCGGGAGAGCGCCCGGCGGCACCCAGACAAGCAGGGTGAAGGAGCGGCGATATCGGGAGAGCGCTCGGCGGCACTCGGAGGCGCGCTGTGGTATCGCGGCGAGATCCCGAGAGCACCCAGCGGCACTCGCATGCGCAGGGTGGAGCGCGAAGAGCTCGGGAGAGCGTCCGGCGGCACCCCGAGGAGCGGGATGAGCGTGCGTCGGGTCGACCGGACGCACAGCGGCACCTGGAGGCGCACGGTGGTAGCGCGACGAGCTCGGGAGAGCGCCCGGTGGCACCCCGAGGAGCGGGATGAGCGTGCGTCGGGTCGACCGGACGCACAGCGGCACCTGGAGGCGCACGGTGGTAGTGCGGCAAGCTCGGGAAAGCGCCCGGCGGCACCCAGACAAGCAGGGTGAAGGAGCGGCGATATCGGGAGAGCGTTCAGCGGCACTCGGAGGCACGCGGTGGTACCGCTATGAGCTCGGCAGTGCGCCCGGCGGCACCCCAGGCACTGTGGTGAAGGAGCAGCGATATCGGGAGTGCTCTCGGCGGCACTCGGAGGCGCGCTGTGGTACCGCGGCGAGATCTAGAGAGTGCCCGCTGGCACTTGCCGGCGAAGGGTGGTACCGCTGCGAGCTCAGGAGAGCGCCCGGCGGCACCCAGACAAGCAGGGTGAAGGAGCGGCGATATCGGGAGAGCGCGTGGCGGCACCCCGACGTGCGGGGTCAACGAGTGGCAATACCGGGAGAGCGCTCGGCGGCACTCGGAGGCGCACGGTGGTACCGCTGCGAGCTCAGGAGAGCGCCCGGCGGCACCCCGAGGAGCGGGATGAGCGTGCGTCGGGTCGACCGGACGCACAGCGGAACCTGGAGGCGCACGGTGGTAGCGCGACGAGCTCGGGAGAGCGCCCGGTGGCACCCCGAGGAGCGGGATGAGCGTGCGTCGGGTCGACCGGACATACAGCGGCACCTGGAGGCGCACGGTGGTAGTGCGGCGAGCTCGGGAAAGCGCCCGGCGGCACCCAGACAAGCAGGGTGAAGGAGCGGCGATATCGGGAGAGCGCTCGGCGGCACTCGGAGGCACGCGGTGGTACCGCTGTGAGCTCGGCAGTGCGCCCGGCGGCACCCCAGGCACTGTGGTGAAGGAGCAGCGATATCGGGAGAGCGCTCGGCGGCACTCGGAGGCGCGCTGTGGTACCGCAGCGAGATCCCGAGAGTGCCCGCTGGCACTTGCCGGCGAAGGGTGGTACCGCTGCGAGCTCAGGAGAGCGCCCGGCGGCACCCAGACAAGCAGGGTGAAGGAGCGGCGATATCGGGAGAGCGCGTGGCGGCACCCCGACGTGCGGGGTCAACGAGTGGCAATACCGGGAGAGCGCTCGGCGGCACTCGGAGGCGCACGGTGGTACCGCTGCGAGCTCAGGAGAGCGCCCGGCGGCACCCCGAGGAGCGGGATGAGCGTGCGTCGGGTCGACCGGACGCACAGCGGCACCTGGAGGCGCACGGTGGTAGCGCGACGAGCTCGGGAAAGCGCCCGGCGGCACCCAGACAAGCAGGGTGAAGGAGCGGCGATATCGGGAGAGCGCTCGGCGGCACTCGGAGGCGCGCTGTGGTATCGCGGCGAGATCCCGAGAGCACCCAGCGGCACTCGCATGCGCAGGGTGGAGCGCGAAGAGCTCGGGAGAGCGTCCGGCGGCACCCCGAGGAGCGGGATGAGCGTGCGTCGGGTCGACCGGACGCACAGCGGCACCTGGAGGCGCACGGTGGTAGCGCGACGAGCTCGGGAGAGCGCCCGGTGGCACCCCGAGAAGTGGGATGAGCGTGCGTCGGGTCGACCGGACGTACAGCGGCACCTGGAGGCGCACGGTGGTAGTGCGGCGAGCTCGGGAGAGCGCCCGGCGGCACCCAGACAAGCAAGGTGAAGGAGCGGCGATATCGGGAGAGCGCTCGGCGGCACTCGGACGCGCGCTGTGGTACCGCGGCGAGATCCCGAGAGCACCCAGCGGCACTCGCATGCGCAGGGTGGAGCGCGAAGAGCTCGGGAGAGCATCCGGCGGCACCCCGAGGAGCGGGATGAGCGTGCGTCGGGTCGACTGGACGCACAGCGGCACCTGGAGGCGCGCTGTGGTATCGCGGCGAGATCCCGAGAGCACCCAGCGGCACTCGCATGCGCAGGGTGGAGCGCGAAGAGCTCGGGAGATCGTCCGGCGGCACCCCGAGGAGCAGGATGAGCGTGCGTCGGGTCGACCGGACGCACAGCGGCACCTGGAGGCGCACGGTGGTTGTGCGGCAAGCTCGGGAAAGCGCCCGGCGGCACCCAGACAAGCAGGGTGAAGGAGCGGCGATATCGGGAGAGCGTTCAGCGGCACTCGGAGGCACGCGGTGGTACCGCTGTGAGCTCGGCAGTGCGCCCGGCGGCACCCCAGGCACTGTGGTGAAGGAGCAGCGATATCGGGAGAGCGCTCGGCGGCACTCGGAGGCGCGCTGTGGTACCGCGGCGAGATCCCGAGAGTGCCCGCTGGCACTTCTCAGCGCACGGTGGTAGCGCGGAGAGCTCAGCAGAGCGCCCGGCGGCACCCCGAGGAGCGGGATGAGCGTGCGTCGGGTGGACCGGACGCACAGCGGCACCTGGAGGCGCACGGTGGTAGTGCGGCGAGCTCGGGAAAGCGCCCGGCGGCACCCAGACAAGCAGGGTGAAGGAGCGGCGATATCGGGAGAGCGCTCGGCGGCACTCGGAGGCGCGCTGTGGTATCGCGGCGAGATCCCGAGAGCACCCAGCGGCACTCGCATGCGCAGGGTGGAGCGCGAAGAGCTCGGGAGAGCGTCCGGCGGCACCCCGAGGAGCGGGATGAGCGTGCGTCGGGTCGACCGGACGCACAGCGGCACCTGGAGGCGCACGGTGGTAGTGCGGCAAGCTCGGGAGAGCGCCTGGCGGCACCCAGACAAGCAGGGTGAAGGAGCGGCGATATCGGGAGAGCGCCTGGCGGCACCCAGACACGCAGGGTGAAGGAGCGGCGATACCGGGAGAGCGCTCGGCGGCACTCGGAGGCGCACGGTGGTACCGCTGCGAGCTCAGGAGAGCGCCCGGCTGCACCCCGAGCACCGTGGTGAAGGAGCGGCGATATCGGGAGAGCGCTCGGCGGCACTCAGAGGCGCGCTGTGGTACCGCGGCGAGATCCCGAGAGCACCCAGCGGCACTCGCATGCGCAGGGTGGAGCGCGAAGAGCTCGGGCGAGCGTCCGGCGGCACCCCGAGGAGCGGGATGAGCGTGCGTCGGGTCGACCGGACGCACAGCGGCACCTGGAGGCGCACGGTGGTAGCGCGACGAGCTCGGGAGAGCGTCCGGCGGCACCCCGAGGAGCGGGATGAGAATGTGTCGGGTCGACCGGACGCACAGCGGCACCTGGAGGCGCACGGTGGTAGTGCGGCGAGCTCGGGAGAGCGCCCGGCGGCACCCCGAGGAGCGGGATGAGCGTGCGTCGGGTCGACCGGACGCACAGCGGCACGTGGAGGCGCACGGTGGTAGTGCGGCGAGCTCGGGAGAGCGCCCGGCGGCACCCCGAGGAGCGGGATGAGCGTGCGTCGGGTCGACCGGACGCACAGCGGCACGTGGAGGCGCACGGTGGTAGCGCGGCAAGCTCGGGAAAGCGCCCGGCAGCACCCAGACAAGCAGGGTGAAGGAGCGGCGATATCGGGAGAGCATTCAGCGGCACTCGGAGGCACGCGGTGGTACCGCTGTGAGCTCGGCAGTGCGCCCGGCGGCACCCCAGGAACTGTGGTGAAGGAGCAGCGATATCGGGAGTGCTCTCGGCGGCACTCGTAGGCGCGCTGTGGTACCGCAGCGAGATCCCGAGAGTGCCCGCTGGCACTTGCCGGCACACGGTGGTAGCGCGGAGAGCTCAGCAGAGCGCCCGGCAGCACCCCGAGGAGCGGGATGAGCGTGCGTCGGGTCGACCGGACGCACAGCGGCACCTGGAGGCGCACGGTGGTAGCGCGACGAGCTCGGGAGAGCGCCCGGTGGCACCCCGAGGAGCGGGATGAGCGTGCGTCGGGTCGACCGGACGCACAGCGGCACCTGGAGGCGCACGGTGGTAGTGCGGCAAGCTCGGGAAAGCGCCCGGCGGCACCCAGACAAGCAGGCTGAAGGAGCGGCGATATCGGGAGAGCGTTCAGCGGCACTCGGAGGCACGCGGTGGTACCGCTATGAGCTCGGCAGTGCGCCCGGCGGCACCCCAGGCACTGTGGTGAAGGAGCAGCGATATCGGGAGTGCTCTCGGCGGCACTCGGAGGCGCGCTGTGGTACCGCGGCGAGATCCCGACAGTGCCCGCTGGCACTTGCCGGCACACGGTGGTAGCGCGGAGAGCTCAGCAGAGCGCCCGGCAGCACCCCGAGGAGCGGGATGAGCGTGCGTCGGGTCGACCGGACGCACAGCGGCACCTGGAGGCGCACGGTGGTAGTGCGGCAAGCTCGGGAGAGCGCCCGGCGGCACCCAGACAAGCAGGGTGAAGGAGCGGCGATATCGGGAGAGCGCTCGGCGGCACTCGGAGGCGCGCTGTGGTATCGCGGCGAGATCCCGAGAGCACCCAGCGGCACTCGCATGCGCAGGGTGGAGCGCGAAGAGCTCGGGAGAGCGTCCGGCGGCACCCCGAGGAGCGGGATGAGCGTGCGTCGGGTCGACCGGACGCACAGCGGCACCTGGAGGCGCACGGTGGTAGCGCGACGAGCTCGGGAGAGCGCCCGGTGGCACCCCGAGGAGCGGGATGAGCGTGCGTCGGGTCGACCGGACGCACAGCGGCACCTGGAGGCGCACGGTGGTAGTGCGGCAAGCTCGGGAAAGCGCCCGGCGGCACCCAGACAAGCAGGGTGAAGGAGCGGCGATATCGGGAGAGCGTTCAGCGGCACTCGGAGGCACGCGGTGGTACCGCTATGAGCTCGGCAGTGCGCCCGGCGGCACCCCAGGCACTGTGGTGAAGGAGCAGCGATATCGGGAGAGCGCTCGGCGGCACTCGGAGGCGCACGGTGGTAGCACTGCGAGCTCAGGAGAGCGCCTGGCGGCACCCCGAGCACCGTGGTGAAGGAGCGGCGAAATCGGGAGAGCGCCTGGTGGCATCCCGACGTGCGGGGTCAACGAGTGGCGATACCGGGAGAGCGCTCGGCGGCACTCAGAGGCGCACGGTGGTACCGCGGCGAGATCCCGAGAGCACCCAGCGGCACTCGCATGCGCAGGGTGGAGCGCGAAGAGCTCGGGAGAGCGTCCGGCGGCACCCCGAGGAGCAGGATGAGCGTGCGTCGGGTCGACTGGACGCACAGCGGCACCTGGAGGCGCACGGTGGTAGTGCGGCAAGCTCGGGAAAGCGCCCGGTGGCACCCAGACAAGCAGGGTGAAGGAGCGGCGATATCGGGAGAGCGCTCAGCGGCACTCGGAGGCACGCGGTGGTACCGCTGTGATCTCGGCATTGCGCCCGGCGGCACCCCAGGCACTGTGGTGAAGGAGCAGCGATATCGGGAGAGCGCTCGGCGGCACTCGGAGGCGCGCTGTGGTACCGCAGCGAGATCCCGAGAGTGCCCGCTGGCACTTGCCGGCGAAGGGTGGTACCGCTGCGAGCTCAGGAGAGCGCCCGGCGGCACCCAGACAAGCAGGGTGAAGGAGCGGCGATATCGGGAGAGCGCGTGGCGGCACCCCGACGTGCGGGGTCAACGAGTGGCAATACCGGGAGAGCGCTCGGCGGCACTCGGAGGCGCACGGTGGTACCGCTGCGAGCTCAGGAGAGCGCCCGGCGGCACCCCGAGGAGCGGGATGAGCGTGCGTCGGGTCGACCGGACGCACAGCGGCACCTGGAGGCGCACGGTGGTAGCGCGACGAGCTCGGGAGAGCGCCCGGTGGCACCCCGAGGAGCGGGATGAGCGTGCGTCGGGTAAACCGGAAATACAGCGGCACCTGGAGGCGCACGGTGGTAGTGCGGCGAGCTCGGGAAAGCGCCCGGCGGCACCCAGACAAGCAGGGTGAAGGAGCGGCGATATCGGGAGAGCGCTCGGCGGCACTCGGAGGCGCGCTGTGGTATCGCGGCGAGATCCCGAGAGCACCCAGCGGCACTCGCATGCGCAGGGTGGAGCGCGAAGAGCTCGGGAGAGCGTCCGGCGGCACCCCGAGGAGCGGGATGAGCGTGCGTCGGGTCGACCGGACGCACAGCGGCACCTGGAGGCGCACGGTGGTAGCGCGACGAGCTCGGGAGAGCGCCCGGTGGCACCCCGAGAAGTGGGATGAGCGTGCGTCGGGTCGACCGGACGTACAGCGGCACCTGGAGGCGCACGGTGGTAGTGCGGCGAGCTCGGGAGAGCGCCCGGCGGCACCCAGACAAGCAAGGTGAAGGAGCGGCGATATCGGGAGAGCGCTCGGCGGCACTCGGAGGCGCGCTGTGGTACCGCGGCGAGATCCCGAGAGCACCCAGCGGCACTCGCATGCGCAGGGTGGAGCGCGAAGAGCTCGGGAGAGCATCCGGCGGCACCCCGAGGAGCGGGATGAGCGTGCGTCGGGTCGACTGGACGCACAGCGGCACCTGGAGGCGCGCTGTGGTACCACGGCGAGATCCCGAGAGTGCCCGCTGGCACTTGCCGGCGCACGGTGTTACCGCTGCGAGCTCAGGAGAGCGCCCGGCGGCACCCCGAGCACCGTGGTGAAGGAGCGGCGATATCGGGAGAGCGCCTGGCGGCACCCCGACGTGCGGGGTCAACGAGTGGCGATACCGGGAGAGCGCTCGGCGGCACTCGGAGGCGCACGGTGGTACCGCGGCGAGATTCCCGAGAGCACCCAGCGGCACTCGCATGCGCAGGGTGGAGCGCGAAGAGCTCGGGAGAGCGTCCGGCGGCACCCCGAGGAGCGGGATGAGCGTGCGTCGGGTGGACCGGACGCACAGCGGCACCTGGAGGCGCACGGTGGTAGTGCGGCAAGCTCGGGAAAGCGCCCGGCAGCACCCAGACAAGCAGGGTGAAGGAGCGGCGATATCGGGAGAGCGTTCAGCGGCACTCGGAGGCACGCGGTGGTACCGCTGTGAGCTCGGCAGTGCGCCCGGCGGCACCCCAGGCACTGTGGTGAAGGAGCAGCGATATCGGGAGTGCTCTCGGCGGCACTCGGAGGCGCGCTGTGGTACCGCGGCGAGATCCCGAGAGTGCCCGCTGGCACTTGCCGGCACACGGTGGTAGCGCGGAGAGCTCAGCAGAGCGCCCGGCAGCACCCCGAGGAGCGGGATGAGCGTGCGTCGGGTCGACCGGACGCACAGCGGCACCTGGAGGCGCACGGTGGTAGTGCGGCAAGCTCGGGAGAGCGCCCGGCGGCACCCAGACAAGCAGGGTGAAGGAGCGGCGATATCGGGAGAGCGCTCGGCGGCACTCGGAGGCGCGCTGTGGTATCGCGGCGAGATCCCGAGAGCACCCAGCGGCACTCGCATGCGCAGGGTGGAGCGCGAAGAGCTCGGGAGAGCGCCCGGTGGCACCCCGAGGAGCGGGATGAGCGTGCGTCGGGTCGACCGGACGCACAGCGGCACCTGGAGGCGCACGGTGGTAGTGCGGCAAGCTCGGGAAAGCGCCCGGCGGCACCCAGACAAGCAGGGTGAAGGAGCGGCGATATCGGGAGAGCGTTCAGCGGCACTCGGAGGCACGCGGTGGTACCGCTATGAGCTCGGCAGTGCGCCCGGCGGCACCCCAGGCACTGTGGTGAAGGAGCAGCGATATCGGGAGTGCTCTCGGCGGCACTCGGAGGCGCGCTGTGGTACCGCGGCGAGATCCCGAGAGTGCCCGCTGGCACTTGCCGGCACACGGTGGTAGCGCGGAGAGCTCAGCAGAGCGCCCGGCAGCACCCCGAGGAGCGGGATGAGCGTGCGTCGGGTCGACCGGACGTACAGCGGCACCTGGAGGCGCACGGTGGTAGTGCGGCAAGCTCGGGAGAGCGCCCGGCGGCACCCAGACAAGCAGGGTGAAGGAGCGGCGATATCGGGAGAGCGCTCGGCGGCACTCGGAGGCGCGCTGTGGTATCGCGGCGAGATCCCGAGAGCACCCAGCGGCACTCGCATGCGCAGGGTGGAGCGCGAAGAGCTCGGGAGAGCGTCCGGCGGCACCCCGAGGAGCGGGATGAGCGTGCGTCGGGTCGACTGGACGCACAGTGGCACCTGGAGGCGCACGGTGGTATTGCGGCAACCTCGGGAGAGCGCCCGGCGGCACCCAGACAAGAAGGGTGAAGGAGCGGCGATATCGGGAGAGCGCGTGGCGGCACCCCGACGTGCGGGGTCAACGAGTGGCAATACCGGGAGAGCGCTCGGCGGCACTCGGCGGCGCACGGTGGTACCGCTGCGAGCTCAGGAGAGCGCCCGGCGGCACCCCGAGCACCGTGGTGAAGGAGCGGCAATATCGAGAGAGCGCTCGGCGGCACTCAGAGGCGCGCTGTGGTACCGCGGCGAGATCCCGAGAGCACCCAGCGGCACTCACATGCGCAGGGTGGAGCGCGAAGAGCTCGGGAGAGCGTCCGGCGGCACCCCGAGGAGCGGGATGAGCGTGCGTCGGGTGGACCGGACGCACAGCGGCACCTGGAGGCGCACGGTGGTAGTGCGGCAAGCTCGGGAAAGCGCCCGGCGGCACCCAGACAAGCAGGGTGAAGGAGCGGCGATATCGGGAGAGCGTTCAGCGGCACTCGGAGGCACGCGGTGGTATCGCTGTGAGCTCGGCAGTGCGCCCGGCGGCACCCCAGGCACTGTGGTGAAGGAGCAGCGATATCGGGAGAGCGCTCGGCGGCACTCGGAGGCGCGCTGTGGTACCGCGGCGAGATCCCGAGAGTGCCCGCTGGCACTTCTCAGCGCACGGTGGTAGCGCGGAGAGCTCAGCAGAGCGCCCGGCGGCACCCCGAGGAGCGGGATGAGCGTGCGTCGGGTCGACTGGACGCACAGCGGCACCTGGAGGCGCACGGTGGTATTGCGGCAAGCTCGGGAGAGCGCCCGGCGGCACCCCGAGCACTGTGGTGAAGGAGCGGCGATATCGGGAGAGCGTTCAGCGGCACTCGGAGGCACGCGGTGGTACCGCTGTGAGCTCGGCAGTGCGCCCGGCGGCACCCCAGGCACTGTGGTGAAGGAGCAGCGATATCGGGAGAGCGCTCGGCGGCACTCGGAGGCGCGCTGTGGTACCGCGGCGAGATCCCGAGAGTGCCCGCTGGCACTTGCTGGCGCACGGTGGTACCGCTGCGAGCTCAGGAGAGCGCCCGGCGGCACCCCGAGCACCGTGGTGAAGGAGCGGCGATATCGGGAGAGCGCCTGGCGGCACCCCGACGTGCAGGGTCAACGAGTGGCGATACCGGGAGAGCGCTCGGCGGCACTCGGAGGCGCACGGTGGTACCGCTGCGAGCTCAGGAGAGCGCCCGGCGGCACCCCGAGCACCGTGGTGAAGGAGCGGCGATATCGGGAGAGCGCCTGGCGGCACCCCGACGTGCGGGGTCAACGAGTGGCGATACCGGGAGAGCGCTCGGCGGCACTCGGAGGCGCGCTGTGGTACCGCGGCGAGATCCCGAGAGTGCCCGCTGGCACTTCTCAGCGCACGGTGGTAGCGCGGAGAGCTCAGCAGAGCGCCCGGCGGCACCCCGAGGAGCGGGATGAGCGTGCGTCGGGTCGACCGGACGCACAGCGGCACCTGGAGGCGCACGGTGGTAGTGCGGCAAGCTCGGGAAAGCGCCCGGCGGCACCCAGACAAGCAGGGTGAAGGAGCGGCGATATCGGGAGAGCGCTCGGCGGCACTCGGAGGCGCGCTGTGGTACCGCGGCGAGATCCCGAGAGTGCCCGCTGGCACTTGCCGGCGCACGGTGGTAGCGCGGAGAGCTCAGCAGAGCGCCCGGCAGCACCCCGAGGAGCGGGATGAACGTGCGTCGGGTCGACTGGACGCACAGCGGCACCTGGAGGCGCACGGTGGTAGTGCGGCAAGCTCGGGAGAGCGCCTGGCGGCACCCAGACAAGCAGGGTGAAGGAGCGGCGATATCGGGAGAGCGCGTGGCGGCACCCCGACGTGCGGGGTCAACGAGTGTCGATACCGGGAGAGCGCTCGGCGGCACTCGGAGGCGCACGGTGGTACCGCTGCGAGCTCAGGAGAGCGCCCGGCTGCACCCCGAGCACCGTGGTGAAGGAGCGGCGATATCGGGAGAGCGCTCGGCGGCACTCAGAGGCGCGCTGTGGTACCGCGGCGAGATCCCGAGAGCACCCAGCGGCACTCGCATGCGCAGGGTGGAGCGCGAAGAGCTCGGGAGAGCGTCCGGCGGCACCCCGAGGAGCGGGATGAGCGTGCATCGGGTCGACCGGACGCACAGCGGCACCTGGAGGCGCACGGTGGTAGTGCGGCGAGCTCGGGAGAGCGTCCGGCGGCACCCCGAGGAGCGGGATGAGCATGCGTCGGGTGGACCGGACGCACAGCGGCACCTGGAGGCGCACGGTGGTAGTGCGGCGAGCTCGGGAGAGCGCCCGGTGGCACCCCGAGGAGCGGGATGAGCGTGCGTCGGGTCGACTGGACGCACAGCGGCACCTGGAGGCGCACGGTGGTTGTGCGGCAAGCTCGGGAAAGCGCCCGGCGGCACCCCGACAAGCAGGGTGAAGGAGCGGCGATATCGGGAGAGCGTTCAGCGGCACTCGGAGGCACGCGGTGGTATCGCTGTGAGCTCGGCAGTGCGCCCGGCGGCACCGCAGGCACTGTGGTGAAGGAGCAGCGATATCGGGAGAGCGCTCGGCGGCACTCGGAGGCGCGCTGTGGTACCGCGGCGAGATCCCGAGAGTGCCCGCTGGCACTTGCCGGCGCACGGTGTTACCGCTGCGAGCTCAGGAGAGCGCCCGGCGGCACCCCGAGCACCGTGGTGAAGGAGCGGCGATATCGGGAGAGCGCCTGGCGGAATCACGACGTGCGGGGTCAACGAGTGGCGATACCGGGAGAGCGCTCGGCGGCACTCGGAGGCGCACGGTGGTACCGCTGCGAGCTCAGGAGAGCGCCCGGCTGCACCCCGAGCACCGTGGTGAAGGAGCGGCGATATCGGGAGAGCGCCTGGCGGCACCCCGACGTGCGGGGTCAACGAGTGGCGATACCGGGAGAGCGCTCGGCGGCACTCGGAGGCGCGCTGTGGTACCGCGGCGAGATCCCGAGAGTGCCCGCTGGCACTTCTCAGCGCACGGTGGTAGCGCGGAGAGCTCAGCAGAGCACCCGGCGGCACCCCGAGGAGCGGGATGAGCGTGCGTCGGGTCGACCGGACGCACAGCGGCACCTGGAGGCGCACGGTGGTAGTGCGGCAAGCTCGGGAAAGCGCCCGGCGGCACCCAGACAAGCAGGGTGAAGGAGCGGCGATATCGGGAGAGCGCTCGGCGGCACTCGGAGGCGCGCTGTGGTACCGCGGCGAGATCCCGAGAGCACCCAGCGGCACTCACATGCGCAGGGTGGAGCGCGAAGAGCTCGGGAGAGCGTCCGGCGGCACCCCGAGGAGCGGGATGAGCGTGCGTCGGGTGGACCGGACGCACAGCGCCACCTGGAGGCGCACGGTGGTAGCGCGACGAGCTCGGGAGAGCGCCCGGCGGCACCCCGAGGAGCGGGATGAGCGTGCGTCGGGTCGACTGGACGCACAGCGGCACCTGGAGGCGCACGGTGGTAGTGCGGCAAGCTCGGGAAAGCGCCCGGCGGCACCCAGACAAGCAGGGTGAAGGAGCGGCGATATCGGGAGAGCGTTCAGCGGCACTCGGAGGCACGCGGTGGTATCGCTGTGAGCTCGGCAGTGCGCCCGGCGGCACCCCAGGCACTGTGGTGAAGGAGCAGCGATATCGGGAGAGCGCTCGGCGGCACTCGGAGGCGCGCTGTGGTACCGCGGCGAGATCCCGAGAGTGCCCGCTGGCACTTCTCAGCGCACGGTGGTAGCGCGGAGAGCTCAGCAGAGCGCCCGGCGGCACCCCGAGGAGCGGGATGAGCGTGCGTCGGGTCGACTGGACGCACAGCGGCACCTGGAGGCGCACGGTGGTAGTGCGGCAAGCTCGGGAGAGCGCCCGGCGGCACCCCGAGCACTGTGGTGACGGAGCGGCGATATCGGGAGAGCGCGTGGCGGCACCCCGACGTGCGGGGTCAACGAGTGTCGATACCGGGAGAGCGCTCGGCGGCACTCGGAGGCGCACGGTGGTACCGCTGCGAGCTCAGGAGAGCGCCCGGCTGCACCCCGAGCACCGTGGTGAAGGAGCGGCGATATCGGGAGAGCGCTCGGCGGCACTCAGAGGCGCGCTGTGGTACCGCGGCGAGATCCCGAGAGCACCCAGCGGCACTCGCATGCGCAGGGTGGAGCGCGAAGAGCTCGGGAGAGCGTCCGGCGGCACCCCGAGGAGCGGGATGAGCGTGCGTCGGGTCGACCGGACGCACAGCGGCACCTGGAGGCGCACGGTGGTAGCGCGACGAGCTCGGGAGAGCGTCCGGCGGCACCCCGAGGAGCGGGATGAGAATGTGTCGGGTCGACCGGACGCACAGCGGCACCTGGAGGCGCACGGTGGAAGTGCGGCGAGCTCGGGAGAGCGCCCGGCGGCACCCCAGGCACTGTGGTGAAGGAGCAGCGATATCGGGAGTGCTCTCGGCGGCACTCGGAGGCGCGCTGTGGTACCGCGGCGAGATCCCGAGAGTGCCCGCTGGCACTTGCCGGCGCACGGTGTTACCGCTGCGAGCTCAGGAGAGCGCCCGGCGGCACCCCGAGCACCGTGGTGAAGGAGCGGCGATATCGGGAGAGCGTTCAGCGGCACTCGGAGGCACGCGGTGGTACCGCTGTGAGCTCGGCAGTGCGCCCGGCGGCACCCCAGGCACTGTGGTGAAGGAGCAGCGATATCGGGAGTGCTCTCGGCGGCACTCGTAGGCGCGCTGTGGTACCGCGGCGAGATCCCGACAGTGCCCGCTGGCACTTGCCGGCACACGGTGGTAGCGCGGAGAGCTCAGCAGAGCGCCCGGCAGCACCCCGAGGAGCGGGATGAGCGTGCGTCGGGTCGACCGGACGCACAGCGGCACCTGGAGGCGCACGGTGGTAGTGCGGCAAGCTCGGGAGAGCGCCCGGCGGCACCCAGACAAGCAGGGTGAAGGAGCGGCGATATCGGGAGAGCGCTCGGCGGCACTCGGAGGCGCGCTGTGGTATCGCGGCGAGATCCCGAGAGCACCCAGCGGCACTCGCATGCGCAGGGTGGAGCGCGAAGAGCTCGGGAGAGCGTCCGGCGGCACCCCGAGGAGCGGGATGAGCGTGCGTCGGGTCGACCGGACGCACAGCGGCACCTGGAGGCGCACGGTGGTAGCGCGACGAGCTCGGGAGAGCGCCCGGTGGCACCCCGAGGAGCGGGATGAGCGTGCGTCGGGTCGACCGGACGCACAGCGGCACCTGGAGGCGCACGGTGGTAGTGCGGCAAGCTCGGGAAAGCGCCCGGCGGCACCCAGACAAGCAGGGTGAAGGAGCGGCGATATCGGGAGAGCGTTCAGCGGCACTCGGAGGCACGCGGTGGTACCGCTATGAGCTCGGCAGTGCGCCCGGCGGCACCCCAGGCACTGTGGTGAAGGAGCAGCGATATCGGGAGTGCTCTCGGCGGCACTCGGAGGCGCGCTGTGGTACCGCGGCGAGATCCCGAGAGTGCCCGCTGGCACTTGCCGGCGAAGGGTGGTACCGCTGCGAGCTCAGGAGAGCGCCCGGCGGCACCCAGACAAGCAGGGTGAAGGAGCGGCGATATCGGGAGAGCGCGTGGCGGCACCCCGACGTGCGGGGTCAACGAGTGGCAATACCGGGAGAGCGCTCGGCGGCACTCGGAGGCGCACGGTGGTACCGCTGCGAGCTCAGGAGAGCGCCCGGCGGCACCCCGAGGAGCGGGATGAGCGTGCGTCGGGTCGACCGGACGCACAGCGGAACCTGGAGGCGCACGGTGGTAGCGCGACGAGCTCGGGAGAGCGCCCGGTGGCACCCCGAGGAGCGGGATGAGCGTGCGTCGGGTCGACCGGACATACAGCGGCACCTGGAGGCGCACGGTGGTAGTGCGGCGAGCTCGGGAAAGCGCCCGGCGGCACCCAGACAAGCAGGGTGAAGGAGCGGCGATATCGGGAGAGCGCTCGGCGGCACTCGGAGGCACGCGGTGGTACCGCTGTGAGCTCGGCAGTGCGCCCGGCGGCACCCCAGGCACTGTGGTGAAGGAGCAGCGATATCGGGAGAGCGCTCGGCGGCACTCGGAGGCGCGCTGTGGTACCGCAGCGAGATCCCGAGAGTGCCCGCTGGCACTTGCCGGCGAAGGGTGGTACCGCTGCGAGCTCAGGAGAGCGCCCGGCGGCACCCAGACAAGCAGGGTGAAGGAGCGGCGATATCGGGAGAGCGCGTGGCGGCACCCCGACGTGCGGGGTCAACGAGTGGCAATACCGGGAGAGCGCTCGGCGGCACTCGGAGGCGCACGGTGGTACCGCTGCGAGCTCAGGAGAGCGCCCGGCGGCACCCCGAGGAGCGGGATGAGCGTGCGTCGGGTCGACCGGACGCACAGCGGCACCTGGAGGCGCACGGTGGTAGCGCGACGAGCTCGGGAAAGCGCCCGGCGGCACCCAGACAAGCAGGGTGAAGGAGCGGCGATATCGGGAGAGCGCTCGGCGGCACTCGGAGGCGCGCTGTGGTATCGCGGCGAGATCCCGAGAGCACCCAGCGGCACTCGCATGCGCAGGGTGGAGCGCGAAGAGCTCGGGAGAGCGTCCGGCGGCACCCCGAGGAGCGGGATGAGCGTGCGTCGGGTCGACCGGACGCACAGCGGCACCTGGAGGCGCACGGTGGTAGCGCGACGAGCTCGGGAGAGCGCCCGGTGGCACCCCGAGAAGTGGGATGAGCGTGCGTCGGGTCGACCGGACGTACAGCGGCACCTGGAGGCGCACGGTGGTAGTGCGGCGAGCTCGGGAGAGCGCCCGGCGGCACCCAGACAAGCAAGGTGAAGGAGCGGCGATATCGGGAGAGCGCTCGGCGGCACTCGGAGGCGCGCTGTGGTACCGCGGCGAGATCCCGAGAGCACCCAGCGGCACTCGCATGCGCAGGGTGGAGCGCGAAGAGCTCGGGAGAGCATCCGGCGGCACCCCGAGGAGCGGGATGAGCGTGCGTCGGGTCGACTGGACGCACAGCGGCACCTGGAGGCGCGCTGTGGTATCGCGGCGAGATCCCGAGAGCACCCAGCGGCACTCGCATGCGCAGGGTGGAGCGCGAAGAGCTCGGGAGATCGTCCGGCGGCACCCCGAGGAGCAGGATGAGCGTGCGTCGGGTCGACCGGACGCACAGCGGCACCTGGAGGCGCACGGTGGTTGTGCGGCAAGCTCGGGAAAGCGCCCGGCGGCACCCAGACAAGCAGGGTGAAGGAGCGGCGATATCGGGAGAGCGTTCAGCGGCACTCGGAGGCACGCGGTGGTACCGCTGTGAGCTCGGCAGTGCGCCCGGCGGCACCCCAGGCACTGTGGTGAAGGAGCAGCGATATCGGGAGAGCGCTCGGCGGCACTCGGAGGCGCGCTGTGGTACCGCGGCGAGATCCCGAGAGTGCCCGCTGGCACTTCTCAGCGCACGGTGGTAGCGCGGAGAGCTCAGCAGAGCGCCCGGCGGCACCCCGAGGAGCGGGATGAGCGTGCGTCGGGTGGACCGGACGCACAGCGGCACCTGGAGGCGCACGGTGGTAGTGCGGCGAGCTCGGGAAAGCGCCCGGCGGCACCCAGACAAGCAGGGTGAAGGAGCGGCGATATCGGGAGAGCGCTCGGCGGCACTCGGAGGCGCGCTGTGGTATCGCGGCGAGATCCCGAGAGCACCCAGCGGCACTCGCATGCGCAGGGTGGAGCGCGAAGAGCTCGGGAGAGCGTCCGGCGGCACCCCGAGGAGCGGGATGAGCGTGCGTCGGGTCGACCGGACGCACAGCGGCACCTGGAGGCGCACGGTGGTAGTGCGGCAAGCTCGGGAGAGCGCCTGGCGGCACCCAGACAAGCAGGGTGAAGGAGCGGCGATATCGGGAGAGCGCCTGGCGGCACCCAGACACGCAGGGTGAAGGAGCGGCGATACCGGGAGAGCGCTCGGCGGCACTCGGAGGCGCACGGTGGTACCGCTGCGAGCTCAGGAGAGCGCCCGGCTGCACCCCGAGCACCGTGGTGAAGGAGCGGCGATATCGGGAGAGCGCTCGGCGGCACTCAGAGGCGCGCTGTGGTACCGCGGCGAGATCCCGAGAGCACCCAGCGGCACTCGCATGCGCAGGGTGGAGCGCGAAGAGCTCGGGCGAGCGTCCGGCGGCACCCCGAGGAGCGGGATGAGCGTGCGTCGGGTCGACCGGACGCACAGCGGCACCTGGAGGCGCACGGTGGTAGCGCGACGAGCTCGGGAGAGCGTCCGGCGGCACCCCGAGGAGCGGGATGAGAATGTGTCGGGTCGACCGGACGCACAGCGGCACCTGGAGGCGCACGGTGGTAGTGCGGCGAGCTCGGGAGAGCGCCCGGCGGCACCCCGAGGAGCGGGATGAGCGTGCGTCGGGTCGACCGGACGCACAGCGGCACGTGGAGGCGCACGGTGGTAGTGCGGCGAGCTCGGGAGAGCGCCCGGCGGCACCCCGAGGAGCGGGATGAGCGTGCGTCGGGTCGACCGGACGCACAGCGGCACGTGGAGGCGCACGGTGGTAGCGCGGCAAGCTCGGGAAAGCGCCCGGCAGCACCCAGACAAGCAGGGTGAAGGAGCGGCGATATCGGGAGAGCATTCAGCGGCACTCGGAGGCACGCGGTGGTACCGCTGTGAGCTCGGCAGTGCGCCCGGCGGCACCCCAGGAACTGTGGTGAAGGAGCAGCGATATCGGGAGTGCTCTCGGCGGCACTCGTAGGCGCGCTGTGGTACCGCAGCGAGATCCCGAGAGTGCCCGCTGGCACTTGCCGGCACACGGTGGTAGCGCGGAGAGCTCAGCAGAGCGCCCGGCAGCACCCCGAGGAGCGGGATGAGCGTGCGTCGGGTCGACCGGACGCACAGCGGCACCTGGAGGCGCACGGTGGTAGCGCGACGAGCTCGGGAGAGCGCCCGGTGGCACCCCGAGGAGCGGGATGAGCGTGCGTCGGGTCGACCGGACGCACAGCGGCACCTGGAGGCGCACGGTGGTAGTGCGGCAAGCTCGGGAAAGCGCCCGGCGGCACCCAGACAAGCAGGCTGAAGGAGCGGCGATATCGGGAGAGCGTTCAGCGGCACTCGGAGGCACGCGGTGGTACCGCTATGAGCTCGGCAGTGCGCCCGGCGGCACCCCAGGCACTGTGGTGAAGGAGCAGCGATATCGGGAGTGCTCTCGGCGGCACTCGGAGGCGCGCTGTGGTACCGCGGCGAGATCCCGAGAGTGCCCGCTGGCACTTGCCGGCACACGGTGGTAGCGCGGAGAGCTCAGCAGAGCGCCCGGCAGCACCCCGAGGAGCGGGATGAGCGTGCGTCGGGTCGACCGGACGCACAGCGGCACCTGGAGGCGCACGGTGGTAGTGCGGCAAGCTCGGGAGAGCGCCCGGCGGCACCCAGACAAGCAGGGTGAAGGAGCGGCGATATCGGGAGAGCGCTCGGCGGCACTCGGAGGCGCGCTGTGGTATCGCGGCGAGATCCCGAGAGCACCCAGCGGCACTCGCATGCGCAGGGTGGAGCGCGAAGAGCTCGGGAGAGCGTCCGGCGGCACCCCGAGGAGCGGGATGAGCGTGCGTCGGGTCGACCGGACGCACAGCGGCACTTGGAGGCGCACGGTGGTAGCGCGACGAGCTCGGGAGAGCGCCCGGTGGCACCCCGAGGAGCGGGATGAGCGTGCGTCGGGTCGACCGGACGCACAGCGGCACCTGGAGGCGCACGGTGGTAGTGCGGCAAGCTCGGGAAAGCGCCCGGCGGCACCCAGACAAGCAGGGTGAAGGAGCGGCGATATCGGGAGAGCGTTCAGCGGCACTCGGAGGCACGCGGTGGTACCGCTATGAGCTCGGCAGTGCGCCCGGCGGCACCCCAGGCACTGTGGTGAAGGAGCAGCGATATCGGGAGAGCGCTCGGCGGCACTCGGAGGCGCACGGTGGTAGCACTGCGAGCTCAGGAGAGCGCCTGGCGGCACCCCGAGCACCGTGGTGAAGGAGCGGCGAAATCGGGAGAGCGCCTGGTGGCATCCCGACGTGCGGGGTCAACGAGTGGCGATACCGGGAGAGCGCTCGGCGGCACTCAGAGGCGCACGGTGGTACCGCGGCGAGATCCCGAGAGCACCCAGCGGCACTCGCATGCGCAGGGTGGAGCGCGAAGAGCTCGGGAGAGCGTCCGGCGGCACCCCGAGGAGCAGGATGAGCGTGCGTCGGGTCGACTGGACGCACAGCGGCACCTGGAGGCGCACGGTGGTAGTGCGGCAAGCTCGGGAAAGCGCCCGGTGGCACCCAGACAAGCAGGGTGAAGGAGCGGCGATATCGGGAGAGCGCTCAGCGGCACTCGGAGGCACGCGGTGGTACCGCTGTGATCTCGGCATTGCGCCCGGCGGCACCCCAGGCACTGTGGTGAAGGAGCAGCGATATCGGGAGAGCGCTCGGCGGCACTCGGAGGCGCGCTGTGGTACCGCAGCGAGATCCCGAGAGTGCCCGCTGGCACTTGCCGGCGAAGGGTGGTACCGCTGCGAGCTCAGGAGAGCGCCCGGCGGCACCCAGACAAGCAGGGTGAAGGAGCGGCGATATCGGGAGAGCGCGTGGCGGCACCCCGACGTGCGGGGTCAACGAGTGGCAATACCGGGAGAGCGCTCGGCGGCACTCGGAGGCGCACGGTGGTACCGCTGCGAGCTCAGGAGAGCGCCCGGCGGCACCCCGAGGAGCGGGATGAGCGTGCGTCGGGTCGACCGGACGCACAGCGGCACCTGGAGGCGCACGGTGGTAGCGCGACGAGCTCGGGAGAGCGCCCGGTGGCACCCCGAGGAGCGGGATGAGCGTGCGTCGGGTAAACCGGAAATACAGCGGCACCTGGAGGCGCACGGTGGTAGTGCGGCGAGCTCGGGAAAGCGCCCGGCGGCACCCAGACAAGCAGGGTGAAGGAGCGGCGATATCGGGAGAGCGCTCGGCGGCACTCGGAGGCGCGCTGTGGTATCGCGGCGAGATCCCGAGAGCACCCAGCGGCACTCGCATGCGCAGGGTGGAGCGCGAAGAGCTCGGGAGAGCGTCCGGCGGCACCCCGAGGAGCGGGATGAGCGTGCGTCGGGTCGACCGGACGCACAGCGGCACCTGGAGGCGCACGGTGGTAGCGCGACGAGCTCGGGAGAGCGCCCGGTGGCACCCCGAGAAGTGGGATGAGCGTGCGTCGGGTCGACCGGACGTACAGCGGCACCTGGAGGCGCACGGTGGTAGTGCGGCGAGCTCGGGAGAGCGCCCGGCGGCACCCAGACAAGCAAGGTGAAGGAGCGGCGATATCGGGAGAGCGCTCGGCGGCACTCGGAGGCGCGCTGTGGTACCGCGGCGAGATCCCGAGAGCACCCAGCGGCACTCGCATGCGCAGGGTGGAGCGCGAAGAGCTCGGGAGAGCATCCGGCGGCACCCCGAGGAGCGGGATGAGCGTGCGTCGGGTCGACTGGACGCACAGCGGCACCTGGAGGCGCGCTGTGGTACCACGGCGAGATCCCGAGAGTGCCCGCTGGCACTTGCCGGCGCACGGTGTTACCGCTGCGAGCTCAGGAGAGCGCCCGGCGGCACCCCGAGCACCGTGGTGAAGGAGCGGCGATATCGGGAGAGCGCCTGGCGGCACCCCGACGTGCGGGGTCAACGAGTGGCGATACCGGGAGAGCGCTCGGCGGCACTCGGAGGCGCACGGTGGTACCGCGGCGAGATTCCCGAGAGCACCCAGCGGCACTCGCATGCGCAGGGTGGAGCGCGAAGAGCTCGGGAGAGCGTCCGGCGGCACCCCGAGGAGCGGGATGAGCGTGCGTCGGGTGGACCGGACGCACAGCGGCACCTGGAGGCGCACGGTGGTAGTGCGGCAAGCTCGGGAAAGCGCCCGGCAGCACCCAGACAAGCAGGGTGAAGGAGCGGCGATATCGGGAGAGCGTTCAGCGGCACTCGGAGGCACGCGGTGGTACCGCTGTGAGCTCGGCAGTGCGCCCGGCGGCACCCCAGGCACTGTGGTGAAGGAGCAGCGATATCGGGAGTGCTCTCGGCGGCACTCGGAGGCGCGCTGTGGTACCGCGGCGAGATCCCGAGAGTGCCCGCTGGCACTTGCCGGCACACGGTGGTAGCGCGGAGAGCTCAGCAGAGCGCCCGGCAGCACCCCGAGGAGCGGGATGAGCGTGCGTCGGGTCGACCGGACGCACAGCGGCACCTGGAGGCGCACGGTGGTAGTGCGGCAAGCTCGGGAGAGCGCCCGGCGGCACCCAGACAAGCAGGGTGAAGGAGCGGCGATATCGGGAGAGCGCTCGGCGGCACTCGGAGGCGCGCTGTGGTATCGCGGCGAGATCCCGAGAGCACCCAGCGGCACTCGCATGCGCAGGGTGGAGCGCGAAGAGCTCGGGAGAGCGCCCGGTGGCACCCCGAGGAGCGGGATGAGCGTGCGTCGGGTCGACCGGACGCACAGCGGCACCTGGAGGCGCACGGTGGTAGTGCGGCAAGCTCGGGAAAGCGCCCGGCGGCACCCAGACAAGCAGGGTGAAGGAGCGGCGATATCGGGAGAGCGTTCAGCGGCACTCGGAGGCACGCGGTGGTACCGCTATGAGCTCGGCAGTGCGCCCGGCGGCACCCCAGGCACTGTGGTGAAGGAGCAGCGATATCGGGAGTGCTCTCGGCGGCACTCGGAGGCGCGCTGTGGTACCGCGGCGAGATCCCGAGAGTGCCCGCTGGCACTTGCCGGCACACGGTGGTAGCGCGGAGAGCTCAGCAGAGCGCCCGGCAGCACCCCGAGGAGCGGGATGAGCGTGCGTCGGGTCGACCGGACGCACAGCGGCACCTGGAGGCGCACGGTGGTAGTGCGGCAAGCTCGGGAGAGCGCCCGGCGGCACCCAGACAAGCAGGGTGAAGGAGCGGCGATATCGGGAGAGCGCTCGGCGGCACTCGGAGGCGCGCTGTGGTATCGCGGCGAGATCCCGAGAGCACCCAGCGGCACTCGCATGCGCAGGGTGGAGCGCGAAGAGCTCGGGAGAGCGTCCGGCGGCACCCCGAGGAGCGGGATGAGCGTGCGTCGGGTCGACCGGACGCACAGCGGCACCTGGAGGCGCACGGTGGTAGCGCGACGAGCTCGGGAGAGCGCCCGGTGGCACCCCGAGGAGCGGGATGAGCGTGCGTCGGGTCGACCGGACGCACAGCGGCACCTGGAGGCGCACGGTGGTAGTGCGGCAAGCTCGGGAAAGCGCCCGGCGGCACCCAGACAAGCAGGGTGAAGGAGCGGCGATATCGGGAGAGCGTTCAGCGGCACTCGGAGGCACGCGGTGGTACCGCTATGAGCTCGGCAGTGCGCCCGGCGGCACCCCAGGCACTGTGGTGAAGGAGCAGCGATATCGGGAGAGCGCTCGGCGGCACTCGGAGGCGCACGGTGGTAGCACTGCGAGCTCAGGAGAGCGCCTGGCGGCACCCCGAGCACCGTGGTGAAGGAGCGGCGAAATCGGGAGAGCGCCTGGTGGCATCCCGACGTGCGGGGTCAACGAGTGGCGATACCGGGAGAGCGCTCGGCGGCACTCAGAGGCGCACGGTGGTACCGCGGCGAGATCCCGAGAGCACCCAGCGGCACTCGCATGCGCAGGGTGGAGCGCGAAGAGCTCGGGAGAGCGTCCGGCGGCACCCCGAGGAGCAGGATGAGCGTGCGTCGGGTCGACTGGACGCACAGCGGCACCTGGAGGCGCACGGTGGTAGTGCGGCAAGCTCGGGAAAGCGCCCGGTGGCACCCAGACAAGCAGGGTGAAGGAGCGGCGATATCGGGAGAGCGCTCAGCGGCACTCGGAGGCACGCGGTGGTACCGCTGTGAGCTCGGCAGTGCGCCCGGCGGCACCCCAGGCACTGTGGTGAAGGAGCAGCGATATCGGGAGAGCGCTCGGCGGCACTCGGAGGCGCGCTGTGGTACCGCAGCGAGATCCCGAGAGTGCCCGCTGGCACTTGCCGGCGAAGGGTGGTACCGCTGCGAGCTCAGGAGAGCGCCCGGCGGCACCCAGACAAGCAGGGTGAAGGAGCGGCGATATCGGGAGAGCGCGTGGCGGCACCCCGACGTGCGGGGTCAACGAGTGGCAATACCGGGAGAGCGCTCGGCGGCACTCGGAGGCGCACGGTGGTACCGCTGCGAGCTCAGGAGAGCGCCCGGCGGCACCCCGAGGAGCGGGATGAGCGTGCGTCGGGTCGACCGGACGCACAGCGGCACCTGGAGGCGCACGGTGGTAGCGCGACGAGCTCGGGAGAGCGCCCGGTGGCACCCCGAGGAGCGGGATGAGCGTGCGTCGGGTCGACCGGACATACAGCGGCACCTGGAGGCGCACGGTGGTAGTGCGGCGAGCTCGGGAAAGCGCCCGGCGGCACCCAGACAAGCAGGGTGAAGGAGCGGCGATATCGGGAGAGCGCTCCGCGGCACTCGGAGGCGCGCTGTGGTATCGCGGCGAGATCCCGAGAGCACCCAGCGGCACTCGCATGCGCAGGGTGGAGCGCGAAGAGCTCGGGAGAGCGTCCGGCGGCACCCCGAGGAGCGGGATGAGCGTGCGTCGGGTCGACCGGACGCACAGCGGCACCTGGAGGCGCACGGTGGTAGCGCGACGAGCTCGGGAGAGCGCCCGGTGGCACCCCGAGAAGTGGGATGAGCGTGCGTCGGGTCGACCGGACGTACAGCGGCACCTGGAGGCGCACGGTGGTAGTGCGGCGAGCTCGGGAGAGCGCCCGGCGGCACCCAGACAAGCAAGGTGAAGGAGCGGCGATATCGGGAGAGCGCTCGGCGGCACTCGGAGGCGCGCTGTGGTACCGCGGCGAGATCCCGAGAGCACCCAGCGGCACTCGCATGCGCAGGGTGGAGCGCGAAGAGCTCGGGAGAGCATCCGGCGGCACCCCGAGGAGCGGGATGAGCGTGCGTCGGGTCGACTGGACGCACAGCGGCACCTGGAGGCGCGCTGTGGTATCGCGGCGAGATCCCGAGAGCACCCAGCGGCACTCGGATGCGCAGGGTGGAGCGCGAAGAGCTCGGGAGATCGTCCGGCGGCACCCCGAGGAGCAGGATGAGCGTGCGTCGGGTCGACCGGACGCACAGCGGCACCTGGAGGCGCACGGTGGTTGTGCGGCAAGCTCGGGAAAGCGCCCGGCGGCACCCAGACAAGCAGGGTGAAGGAGCGGCGATATCGGGAGAGCGTTCAGCGGCACTCGGAGGCACGCGGTGGTACCGCTGTGAGCTCGGCAGTGCGCCCGGCGGCACCCCAGGCACTGTGGTGAAGGAGCAGCGATATCGGGAGAGCGCTCGGCGGCACTCGGAGGCGCGCTGTGGTACCGCGGCGAGATCCCGAGAGTGCCCGCTGGCACTTCTCAGCGCACGGTGGTAGCGCGGAGAGCTCAGCAGAGCGCCCGGCGGCACCCCGAGGAGCGGGATGAGCGTGCGTCGGGTGGACCGGACGCACAGCGGCACCTGGAGGCGCACGGTGGTAGTGCGGCGAGCTCGGGAAAGCGCCCGGCGGCACCCAGACAAGCAGGGTGAAGGAGCGGCGATATCGGGAGAGCGCTCGGCGGCACTCGGAGGCGCGCTGTGGTATCGCGGCGAGATCCCGAGAGCACCCAGCGGCACTCGCATGCGCAGGGTGGAGCGCGAAGAGCTCGGGAGAGCGTCCGGCGGCACCCCGAGGAGCAGGATGAGCGTGCGTCGGGTCCACCGGACGCACAGCGGCACCTGGAGGCGCACGGTGGTAGTGCGGCAAGCTCGGGAGAGCGCCTGGCGGCACCCAGACAAGCAGGGTGAAGGAGCGGCGATATCGGGAGAGCGCCTGGCGGCACCCAGACAAGCAGGGTGAAGGAGCGGCGATACCGGGAGAGCGCTCGGCGGCACTCTGAGGCGCACGGTGGTACCGCTGCGAGCTCAGGAGAGCGCCCGGCTGCACCCCGAGCACCGTGGTGAAGGAGCGGCGATATCGGGAGAGCGCTCGGCGGCACTCAGAGGCGCGCTGTGGTACCGCGGCGAGATCCCGAGAGCACCCAGCGGCACTCGCATGCGCAGGGTGGAGCGCGACGAGCTCGGGAGAGCGTCCGGCGGCACCCCGAGGAGCGGGATGAGCGTGCATCGGGTCGACCGGACGCACAGCGGCACCTGGAGGCGCACGGTGGTAGCGCGACGAGCTCGGGAGAGCGTCCGGCGGCACCCCGAGGAGCGGGATGAGCATGCGTCGGGTCGACCGGACGCACAGCGGCACCTGGAGGCGCACGGTGGTAGTGCGGCGAGCTCGGGAGAGCGCCCGGCGGCACCCCGAGGAGCGGGATGAGCGTGCGTCGGGTCGACTGGACGCACAGCGCCACCTGGAGGCGCACGGTGGTAGTGCGGCAAGCTCGGGAAAGCGCCCGGCGGCACCCAGACAAGCAGGGTGAAGGAGCGGCGATATCGGGAGAGCGTTCAGCGGCACTCGGAGGCACGCGGTGGTATCGCTGTGAGCTCGGCAGTGCGCCCGGCGGCACCCCAGGCACTGTGGTGAAGGAGCAGCGATATCGGGAGAGCGCTCGGCGGCACTCGGAGGCGCGCTGTGGTACCGCGGCGAGATCCCGAGAGTGCCCGCTGGCACTTGCCGGCGAAGGGTGGTACCGCTGCGAGCTCAGGAGAGCGCCCGGCGGCACCCCGAGCACCGTGGTGAAGGAGCGGCGATATCGGGAGAGCGCCTGGCGGCACCCCGACGTGCGGGGTCAACGAGTGGCGATACCGGGAGAGCGCTCGGCGGCACTCGGAGGCGCGCTGTGGTACCGCGGCGAGATCCCGAGAGCACCCAGCGGTACTCGCATGCGCAGGGTGGAGCGCGAAGAGCTCGGGAGAGCGTCCGGCGGCACCCCGAGGAGCAGGATGAGCGTGCGTCGGGTCGACTGGACGCACAGCGGCACCTGGAGGCGCACGGTGGTAGTGCGGCAAGCTCGGGAAAGCGCCCGGCGGCACCCAGACAAGCAGGGTGAAGGAGCGGCGATATCGGGAGAGCGTTCGGCGGCACTCGGAGGCACGCGGTGGTACCGCTGTGAGCTCGGCAGTGCGCCCGGCGGCACCCCAGGCACTGTGGTGAAGGAGCAGCGATATGGGGAGAGCGCTCGGCGGCACTCGGAGGCGCGCTGTGGTACCGCAGCGAGATCCCGAGAGTGCCCGCTGGCACTTGCCGGCGAAGGGTGGTACCGCTGCGAGCTCAGGAGAGCGCCCGGCGGCACCCCGAGCACCGTGGTGAAGGAGCGGCGATATCGGGAGAGCGCCTGGCGGCACCCCGACGTGCGGGGTCAACGAGTGGCGATACCGGGAGAGCGCTCGGCGGCACTCGGAGGCGCGCTGTGGTACCGCGACGAGATCCCGAGAGTGCCCGCTGGCACTTCTCAGCGCACGGTGGTACCGCTGCGAGCTCAGGAGAGCTCCCGGCGGCACCCCGAGCACCGTGGTGAAGGAGCGGCAATATCGAGAGAGCGCTCGGCGGCACTCAGAGGCGCGCTGTGGTACCGCGGCGAGATCCCGAGAGCACCCAGCGGCACTCACATGCGCAGGGTGGAGCGCGAAGAGCTCGGGAGAGCGTCCGGCGGCACCCCGAGGAGCGGGATGAGCGTGCGTCGGGTGGACCGGACGCACAGCGGCACCTGGAGGCGCACGGTGGTAGCGCGACGAGCTCGGGAGAGCGCCCGGTGGCACCCCGAGAAGTGGGATGAGCGTGCGTCGGGTCGACCGGACGTACAGCGGCACCAGGAGGCGCACGGTGGTAGTGCGGCAAGCTCGGGAGAGCGCCCGGCGGCACCCCGAGCACTGTGGTGAAGGAGCGGCAATATCGGGAGAGGGCTCGCCGGCACTCAGAGGCGCGCTGTGGTACCGCGGCGAGATCCCGAGAGCACCCAGCGGCACTCGCATGCGCAGGGTGGAGCGCGAAGAGCTCGGGAGAGCGTCCGGCGGCACCCCGAGGAGCGGGATGAGCATGCGTCGGGTCGACCGGACGCACAGCGGCACCTGGAGGCGCACGGTGGTAGTGCGGCGAGCTCGGGAGAGCGCCCGGCGGCACCCCGAGGAGCGGGATGAGCGTGCGTCGGGTCGACCGGACGCACAGCGGCACCTGGAGGCGCACGGTGGTAGTGCGGCGAGCTCGGGAGAGCGCCCGGCGGCACCCCGAGGAGCGGGATGAGCGTGCGTCGGGTCGACTGGACGCACAGCGGCACCTGGAGGCGCACGGTGGTAGTGCGGCAAGCTCGGGAAAGCGCCCGGCGGCACCCAGACAAGCAGGGTGAAGGAGCGGCGATATCGGGAGAGCGTTCGGCGGCACTCGGAGGCGCGCTGTGGTACCGCGGCGAGATCCCGAGAGTGCCCGCTGGCACTTGCCGGCGCACGGTGGTAGCGCGGAGAGCTCAGCAGAGCGCCCGGCAGCACCCCGAGGAGCGGGATGAGCGTGCGTCGGGTCGACCGGACGCACAGCGGTACCTGGAGGCGCACAGTGGTAGTGCGGCAAGCTCGGGAGAGCGCCCGGCGGCACCCCGAGCACTGTGGTGAAGGAGCGGCGATATCGGGAGAGCGCGTGGCGGCACCCCGACGTGCGGAGTCAACGAGTGTCGATACCAGGAGAGCGCTCGGCGGCACTCGGAGGCGCACGGTGGTAACGCGGCGAGCTCGGCAGAGCACCTGGCGGCAACCCGAGCACCGTGGTGAAGGAGCGGCGATATCGGGAGAGGGCTCGGCGGCACTCGGAGGCGCGCTGTGGTACCGCGGCGAGATCCCGAGAGCACCCAGCGGCACTCGCATGCGCAGGGTAGAGCGCGAAGAGCTCGGGAGAGCGTCCGGCGGCACCCGAGGAGCGGGATGAGCATGCGTCGGGTCGACCGGACGCACAGCGGCACCTGGAGACGCACGGTGGTAGCGCGACGAGCTCGGGAGAGCGCCCGGTGGCACCCCGAGAAGTGGGATGAGCGTGCGTCGGGTCGACCGGACGTACAGCGGCACCAGGAGGCGCACGGTGGTAGTGCGGCGAGCTCGGGAAAGCGCCCGGCGGCACCCAGACAAGCAAGGTGAAGGAGCGGCGATATCGGGAGAGCGCTCGGCGGCACCTGGAGGCGCGCTGTGGTATCGCGGCGAGATCCCGAGAGCACCCAGCGGCACTCGCATGCGCAGGGTGGAGCGCGAAGAGCTCGGGAGAGCATCCGGCGGCACCCCGAGGAGCGGGATGAGCATGCGTCGGGTCGACTGGACGCACAGCGGCACCTGGAGGCGCGCTGTGGTATCGCGGCGAGATCCCGAGAGCACCCAGCGGCACTCGCATGCGCAGGGTGGAGCGCGAAGAGCTCGGGAGAGCGTCCGGCGGCACCCCGAGGAGCACGATGAGCGTGCGTCGGGTCGACCGGACGCACAGCGGCACCTGGAGGCGCACGGTGGTAGTGCGGCAAGCTCGGGAAAGCGCCCGGCGGCACCCAGACAAGCAGGGTGAAGGAGCGGCGATATCGGGAGAGCGTTCAGCGGCACTCGGAGGCACGCGGTGGTACCGCTGTGAGCTCGGCAGTGCGCCCGGCGGCACCCCAGGCACTGTGGTGAAGGAGCAGCGATATCGGGAGAGCGCTCGGCGGCACTCGGAGGCGCGCTGTGGTACCGCGGCGAGATCCCGAGAGCACCCAGCGGCACTCGCATGCGCAGGGTGGAGCGCGACGAGCTCGGGAGAGCGTCCGGCGGCACCCCGAGGAGCGGGATGAGCGTGCATCGGGTCGACCGGACGCACAGCGGCACCTGGAGGCGCACGGTGGTAGCGCGACGAGCTCGGGAGAGCGCCCGGCGGCACCCCGAGGAGCGGGATGAGCATGCGTCGGGTCGACCGGACGCACAGCGGCACCTGGAGGCGCACGGTGGTAGTGCGGCGAGCTCGGGAGAGCGCCCGGCGGCACCCCGAGGAGCGGGATGAGCGTGCGTCGGGTCGACTGGACGCACAGCGCCACCTGGAGGCGCACGGTGGTAGTGCGGCAAGCTCGGGAAAGCGCCCGGCGGCACCCAGACAAGCAGGGTGAAGGAGCGGCGATATCGGGAGAGCGTTCAGCGGCACTCGGAGGCACGCGGTGGTATCGCTGTGAGCTCGGCAGTGCGCCCGGCGGCACCCCAGGCACTGTGGTGAAGGAGCAGCGATATCGGGAGAGCGCTCGGCGGCACTCGGAGGCGCGCTGTGTTACCGCGGCGAGATCCCGAGAGTGCCCGCTGGCACTTGCCGGCGCACGGTGGTACCGCTGCGAGCTCAGGAGAGCGCCCGGCGGCACCCCGAGCACCGTGGTGAAGGAGCGGCGATATCGGGAGAGCGCTCGGCGGCACCCCGACGTGCGGGGTCAACGAGTGGCGATACCGGGAGAGCGCTCGGCGGCACTCGGAGGCGCATGGTGGTACCGCTGCGAGCTCAGGAGAGCGCCCGGCGGCACCCCGAGCACCGTGGTGAAGGAGCGGCGATATCGGGAGAGCGCGTGGCGGCACCCCGACGTGCGGGGTCAACGAGTGTCGATACCGGGAGAGCGCTCGGCGGCACTCGGAGGCGCACGGTGGTACCGCTGCGAGCTCAGGAGAGCGCCCGGCTGCACCCCGAGCACCGTGGTGAAGGAGCGGCGATATCGGGAGAGCGCTCGGCGGCACTCAGAGGCGCGCTGTGGTACCGCGGCGAGATCCCGAGAGCACCCAGCGGCACCTGGAGGCGCACGGTGGTAGCGCGACGAGCTCGGGAGAGCGTCCGGCGGCACCCCGAGGAGCGGGATGAGCATGCGTCGGGTCGACCGGACGCACAGCGGCACCTGGAGGCGCACGGTGGTATTGCGGCAAGCTCGGGAGAGCGCCCGGCGGCACCCGGAGCTCTGTGGTGAAGGAGCGGCGATATCGGGAGAGCGCGTGGCGGCACCCCAACGTGCGGGGTCAACGAGTGGCAATACCGGGAGAGCGCTCGGCGGCACTCGGCGGCGCACGGTGGTACCGCTGCGAGCTCAGGAGAGCGCCCGGCTGCACCCCGAGCACCGTGGTGAAGGAGCGGCAATATCGAGAGAGCGCTCGGCGGCACTCAGAGGCGCGCTGTGGTACCGCGGCGAGATCCCGAGAGCACCCAGCGGCACTCACATGCGCAGGGTGGAGCGCGAAGAGCTCGGGAGAGCGTCCGGCGGCACCCCGAGGAGCGGGATGAGCGTGCGTCGGGTCGACCGGACGCACAGCGGCACCTGGAGGCGCACGGTGGTAGCGCGACGAGCTCGGGAGAGCGCCCGGTGGCACCCCGAGAAGTGGGATGAGCGTGCGTCGGGTCGACCGGACGTACAGCGGCACCAGGAGGCGCACGGTGGTAGTGCGGCAAGCTCGGGAGAGCGCCCGGCGGCACCCCGAGCACTGTGGTGAAGGAGCGGCAATATCGAGAGAGCGCTCGGCGGCACTCAGAGGCGCGTTGTGGTACCGCGGCGAGATCCCGAGAGCACCCAGCGGCACTCACATGCGCAGGGTGGAGCGCGAAGAGCTCGGGAGAGCGTCCGGCGGCACCCCGAGGAGCGGGATGAGCGTGCGTCGGGTGGACCGGACGCACAGCGGCACCTGGAGGCGCACGGTGGTAGCGCGACGAGCTCGGGAGAGCGCCCGGTGGCACCCCGAGAAGTGGGATGAGCGTGCGTCGGGTCGACCGGACGTACAGCGGCACCAGGAGGCGCACGGTGGTAGTGCGGCAAGCTCGGGAAAGCGCCCGGCGGCACCCAGACAAGCAAGGTGAAGGAGCGGCGATATCGGGAGAGCGCTCAGCGGCACTCGGAGGCACGCGGTGGTACCGCTGTGAGCTCGGCAGTGCGCCCGGCGGCACCCCAGGCACTGTGGTGAAGGAGCAGCGATATCGGGAGAGCGCTCGGCGGCACTCGGAGGCGCGCTGTGGTACCGCAGCGAGATCCCGAGAGTGCCCGCTGGCACTTGCCGGCGAAGGGTGGTACCGCTGCGAGCTCAGGAGAGCGCCCGGCGGCACCCAGACAAGCAGGGTGAAGGAGCGGCGATATCGGGAGAGCGCGTGGCGGCACCCCGACGTGCGGGGTCAACGAGTGGCAATACCGGGAGAGCGCTCGGCGGCACTCGGAGGCGCACGGTGGTAGCGCGACGAGCTCGGGAGAGCGCCCGGTGGCACCCCGAGAAGTGGGATGAGCGTGCGTCGGGTCGACCGGACATACAGCGGCACCAGGAGGCGCACGGTGGTAGCGCGACGAGCTCGGGAGAGCGCCCGGTGGCACCCCGAGGAGCGGGATGAGCGTGCGTCGGGTCGACCGGACGTACAGCGGCACCTGGAGGCGCACGGTGGTAGTGCGGCGAGCTCGGGAAAGCGCCCGGCGGCACCCAGACAAGCAGGGTGAAGGAGCGGCGATATCGGGAGAGCGCGTGGCGGCACCCCGACGTGCGGGGTCAACGAGTGTCGATACCGGGAGAGCGCTCGGCGGCACTCGGAGGCGCACGGTGGTACCGCTGCGAGCTCAGGAGAGCGCCCGGCTGCACCCCGAGCACCGTGGTGAAGGAGCGGCGATATCGGGAGAGCGCTCGGCGGCACTCAGAGGCGCGCTGTGGTACCGCGGCGAGATCCCGAGAGCACCCAGCGGCACCTGGAGGCGCACGGTGGTAGCGCGACGAGCTCGGGAGAGCGTCCGGCGGCACCCCGAGGAGCGGGATGAGCATGCGTCGGGTCGACCGGACGCACAGCGGCACCTGGAGGCGCACGGTGGTATTGCGGCAAGCTCGGGAGAGCGCCCGGCGGCACCCGGAGCTCTGTGGTGAAGGAGCGGCGATATCGGGAGAGCGCGTGGCGGCACCCCAACGTGCGGGGTCAACGAGTGGCAATACCGGGAGAGCGCTCGGCGGCACTCGGCGGCGCACGGTGGTACCGCTGCGAGCTCAGGAGAGCGCCCGGCTGCACCCCGAGCACCGTGGTGAAGGAGCGGCAATATCGAGAGAGCGCTCGGCGGCACTCAGAGGCGCGCTGTGGTACCGCGGCGAGATCCCGAGAGCACCCAGCGGCACTCACATGCGCAGGGTGGAGCGCGAAGAGCTCGGGAGAGCGTCCGGCGGCACCCCGAGGAGCGGGATGAGCGTGCGTCGGGTCGACCGGACGCACAGCGGCACCTGGAGGCGCACGGTGGTAGCGCGACGAGCTCGGGAGAGCGCCCGGTGGCACCCCGAGAAGTGGGATGAGCGTGCGTCGGGTCGACCGGACGTACAGCGGCACCAGGAGGCGCACGGTGGTAGTGCGGCAAGCTCGGGAGAGCGCCCGGCGGCACCCCGAGCACTGTGGTGAAGGAGCGGCAATATCGAGAGAGCGCTCGGCGGCACTCAGAGGCGCGTTGTGGTACCGCGGCGAGATCCCGAGAGCACCCAGCGGCACTCACATGCGCAGGGTGGAGCGCGAAGAGCTCGGGAGAGCGTCCGGCGGCACCCCGAGGAGCGGGATGAGCGTGCGTCGGGTGGACCGGACGCACAGCGGCACCTGGAGGCGCACGGTGGTAGCGCGACGAGCTCGGGAGAGCACCCGGTGGCACCCCGAGAAGTGGGATGAGCGTGCGTCGGGTCGACCGGACGTACAGCGGCACCAGGAGGCGCACGGTGGTAGTGCGGCAAGCTCGGGAGAGCGCCCGGCGGCACCCCGAGCACTGTGGTGAAGGAGCGGCGATATCGGGAGAGCGCCTGGCGGCACTCAGAGGCGCACGGTGGTAACGCGGCGAGCTCGGCAGAGCACCTGGCGGCACCCCGAGCACCGTGGTGAAGGAGCGGCGATATCGGGAGAGGGCTCGGCGGCACTCAGAGGCGCGCTGTGGTACCGCGGCGAGATCCCGAGAGCACCCAGCGGCACTCGCATGCGCAGGGTGGAGCGTGAAGAGCTCGGGAGAGCGTCCGGCGGCACCCCGAGGAGCGGGATGAGCATGCGTCGGGTCGACCGGACGCACAGCGGCACCTGGAGGCGCACGGTGGTAGTGCGGCGAGCTCGGGAGAGCGCCCGGCGGCACCCCGAGGAGCGGGATGAGCGTGCGTCGGGTCGACCGGACGCACAGCGGCACCTGGAGGCGCACGGTGGTAGTGCGGCGAGCTCGGGAGAGCGCCCGGCGGCACCCCGAGGAGCGGGATGAGCGTGCGTCGGGTCGACCGGACGCACAGCGGCACCTGGAGGCGCACGGTGGTAGTGCGGCAAGCTCGGGAAAGCGCCCGGCGGCACCCAGACAAGCAGGGTGAAGGAGCGGCGATATCGGGAGAGCGTTCGGCGGGACTCGGAGGCGCGCTGTGGTACCGCGGCGAGATCCCGAGAGTGCCCGCTGGCACTTGCCGGCGCACGGTGGTAGCGCGGAGAGCTCAGCAGAGCGCCCGGCAGCACCCCGAGGAGCGGGATGAGCGTGCGTCGGGTCGACTGGACGCACAGCGGCACCTGGAGGCGCGCTGTGGTATCGCGGCGAGATCCCGAGAGCACCCAGCGGCACTCGCATGCGCAGGGTGGAGCGCGAAGAGCTCGGGAGAGCGTCCGGCGGCACCCCGAGGAGCAGGATGAGCGTGCGTCGGGTCGACCGGACGCACAGCGGCACCTGGAGGCGCACGGTGGTAGTGCGGCAAGCTCGGGAAAGCGCCCGGCGGCACCCCGACAAGCAGGGTGAAGGAGCGGCGATATCGGGAGAGCGTTCAGCGGCACTCGGAGGCACGCGGTGGTATCGCTGTGAGCTCGGCAGTGCGCCCGGCGGCACCCCAGGCACTGTGGTGAAGGAGCAGCGATATCGGGAGAGCGCTCGGCGGCACTCGGAGGCGCGCTGTGGTACCGCGGCGAGATCCCGAGAGTGCCCGCTGGCACTTGCCGGCGCACGGTGGTACCGCTGCGAGCTCAGGAGAGCGCCCGGCGGCACCCCGAGCACCGTGGTGAAGGAGCGGCGATATCGGGAGAGCGCTCGGCGGCACCCCGACGTGCGGGGTCAACGAGTGGCGATACTGGGAGAGCGCTCGGCGGCACTCGGAGGCGCATGGTGGTACCGCTGCGAGCTCAGGAGAGCGCCCGGCGGCACCCCGAGCACCGTGGTGAAGGAGCGGCGATATCGGGAGAGCGCCTGGCGGCACCCCGACGTGCGGGGTCAACGAGTGGCGATACCGGGAGAGCGCTCGGCGGCACTCGGAGGCGCACGGTGGTACCGCTGCGAGCTCAGGAGAGCGCCCGGCGGCACCCCGAGCACCGTGGTGAAGGAGCGGCGATATCGGGAGAGCGCCTGGAGGCACCCCGACGTGCGGGGTCAACGAGTGGCGATACCGGGAGAGCGATCGGTGGCACTCGGAGGCGCGCTGTGGTACCGCGGCGAGATCCTGAGAGTGCCCGCTGGCACTTGCCGGCGCACGGTGGTAGCGCGGAGAGCTCAGCAGAGCGCCCGGCGGCACCCCGAGGAGCGGGATGAGCGTGCGTCGGGTCGACTGGACGCACAGCGGCACCTGGAGGCGCACGGTGGTAGTGCGGCAAGCTCGGGAGAGCGCCCGGCGGCACCCAGACAAGCAGGGTGAAGGAGCGGCGATATCGGGAGAGCGCGTGGCGGCACCCCGACGTGCGGGGTCAACGAGTGTCGATACCGGGAGAGCGCTCGGCGGCACTCGGAGGCGCACGGTGGTACCGCTGCGAGCTCAGGAGAGCGCCCGGCTGCACCCCGAGCACCGTGGTGAAGGAGCGGCGATATCGGGAGAGCGCTCGGCGGCACTCAGAGGCGCGCTGTGGTACCGCGGCGAGATCCCGAGAGCACCCAGCGGCACTCGCATGCGCAGGGTGGAGCGCGAAAAGCTCGGGAGAGCGTCCGGCGGCACCCCGAGGAGCGGGATGAGCGTGCGTCGGGTGGACCGGACGCACAGCGGCACCTGGAGGCGCACGGTGGTAGCGCGACGAGCTCGGGAGAGCGTCCGGCGGCACCCCGAGGAGCGGGATGAGCATGCGTCGGGTCGACCGGACGCACAGCGGCACCTGGAGGCGCACGGTGGTAGTGCGGCGAGCTCAGCAGAGCGCCCGGCGGCACCCCGAGGAGCGGGATGAGCGTGCGTCGGGTCGACCGGACGCACAGCGGCACCTGGAGGCGCACGGTGGTAGTGCGGCGAGCTCGGGAGAGCGCCCGGCGGCACCCCGAGGAGCGGGATGAGCGTGCGTCGGGTCGACTGGACGCACAGCGGCACCTGGAGGCGCACGGTGGTAGTGCGGCGAGCTCGGGAAAGCGCCCGGCGGCACCCAGACAAGCAAGGTGAAGGAGCGGCGATATCGGGAGAGCGCTCGGCGGCACCTGGAGGCGCGCTGTGGTATCGCGGCGAGATCCCGAGAGCACCCAGCGGCACTCGCATGCGCAGGGTGGAGCGCGAAGAGCTCGGGAGAGCGTCCGGCGGCACCCCGAGGAGCGGGATGAGCGTGCGTCGGGTCGACTGGACGCACAGCGGCACCTGGAGGCGCGCTGTGGTATCGCGGCGAGATCCCGAGAGCACCCAGCGGCACTCGCATGCGCAGGGTGGAGCGCGAAGAGCTCGGGAGAGCGTCCGGCGGCACCCCGAGGAGCAGGATGAGCGTGCGTCGGGTCGACCGGACGCACAGCGGCACCTGGAGGCGCACGGTGGTAGTGCGGCAAGCTCGGGAAAGCGCCCGGCGGCACCCAGACAAGCAGGGTGAAGGAGCGGCGATATCGGGAGAGCGTTCAGCGGCACTCGGAGGCACGCGGTGGTACCGCTGTGAGCTCGGCAGTGCGCCCGGCGGCACCCCAGGCACTGTGGTGAAGGAGCAGCGATATCGGGAGAGCGCTCGGCGGCACTCGGAGGCGCGCTGTGGTACCGCGGCGAGATCCCGAGAGCACCCAGCGGCACTCGCATGCGCAGGGTGGAGCGCGACGAGCTCGGGAGAGCGTCCGGCGGCACCCCGAGGAGCGGGATGAGCGTGCATCGGGTCGACCGGACGCACAGCGGCACCTGGAGGCGCACGGTGGTAGCGCGACGAGCTCGGGAGAGCGCCCGGCGGCACCCCGAGGAGCGGGATGAGCATGCGTCGGGTCGACCGGACGCACAGCGGCACCTGGAGGCGCACGGTGGTAGTGCGGCGAGCTCGGGAGAGCGCCCGGCGGCACCCCGAGGAGCGGGATGAGCGTGCGTCGGGTCGACTGGACGCACAGCGCCACCTGGAGGCGCACGGTGGTAGTGCGGCAAGCTCGGGAAAGCGCCCGGCGGCACCCAGACAAGCAGGGTGAAGGAGCGGCGATATCGGGAGAGCGTTCAGCGGCACTCGGAGGCACGCGGTGGTATCGCTGTGAGCTCGGCAGTGCGCCCGGCGGCACCCCAGGCACTGTGGTGAAGGAGCAGCGATATCGGGAGAGCGCTCGGCGGCACTCGGAGGCGCGCTGTGGTACCGCGGCGAGATCCCGAGAGTGCCCGCTGGCACTTGCCGGCGCACGGTGGTACCGCTGCGAGCTCAGGAGAGCGCCCGGCGGCACCCCGAGCACCGTGGTGAAGGAGCGGCGATATCGGGAGAGCGCCTGGCGGCACCCCGACGTGCGGGGTCAACGAGTGGCGATACCGGGAGAGCGCTCGGCGGCACTCGGAGGCGCACGGTGGTACCGCTGCGAGCTCAGGAGAGCGCCCGGCGGCACCCCGAGCACCGTGGTGAAGGAGCGGCGATATCGGGAGAGCGCCTGGAGGCACCCCGACGTGCGGGGTCAACGAGTGGCGATACCGGGAGAGCGCTCGGTGGCACTCGGAGGCGCGCTGTGGTACCGCGGCGAGATCCTGAGAGTGCCCGCTGGCACTTGCCGGCGCACGGTGGTAGCGCGGAGAGCTCAGCAGAGCGCCCGGCGGCACCCCGAGGAGCGGGATGAGCGTGCGTCGGGTCGACTGGACGCACAGCGGCACCTGGAGGCGCACGGTGGTAGTGCGGCAAGCTCGGGAGAGCGCCCGGCGGCACCCAGACAAGCAGGGTGAAGGAGCGGCGATATCGGGAGAGCGCGTGGCGGCACCCCGACGTGCGGGGTCAACGAGTGGCGATACCGGGAGAGCGCTCGGCGGCACTCGGAGGCGCACGGTGGTACCGCTGCGAGCTCAGGAGAGCGCCCGGCTGCACCCCGAGCACCGTGGTGAAGGAGCGGCGATATCGGGAGAGCGCTCGGCGGCACTCAGAGGCGCGCTGTGGTACCGCGGCGAGATCCCGAGAGCACCCAGCGGCACTCGCATGCGCAGGGTAGAGCGCGAAGAGCTCGGGAGAGCGTCCGGCGGCACCCCGAGGAGCGGGATGAGCGTGCGTCGGGTGGACCGGACGCACAGCGGCACCTGGAGGCGCACGGTGGTAGAGCGACGAGCTCAGGAGAGCGTCCGGCGGCACCCCGAGGAGCGGGATGAGCGTGCGTCGGGTCGACCGGACGCACAGCGGCACCTGGAGGCGCACGGTGGTAGTGCGGCGAGCTCAGCAGAGCGCCCGGCGGCACCCCGAGGAGCGGTATGAGCGTGCGTCGGGTCGACTGGACGCACAGCGGCACCTGGAGGCGCACGGTGGTAGTGCGGCAAGCTCGGGAAAGCGCCCGGCGGCACCCAGACAAGCAGGGTGAAGGAGCGGCGATATCGGGAGAGCGTTCAGCGGCACTCGGAGGCACGCGGTGGTATCGCTGTGAGCTCGGCAGTGCGCCCGGCGGCACCCCAGGCACTGTGGTGAAGGAGCAGCGATATCGGGAGAGCGCTCGGCGGCACTCGGAGGCGCGCTGTGGTACCGCGGCGAGATCCCGAGAGTGCCCGCTGGCACTTGCCGGCGCACGGTGGTACCGCTGCGAGCTCAGGAGAGCGCCCGGCGGCACCCCGAGCACCGTGGTGAAGGAGCGGCGATATCGGGAGAGCGCTCGGCGGCACCCCGACGTGCGGGGTCAACGAGTGGCGATACCGGGAGAGCGCTCGGCGGCACTCGGAGGCGCATGGTGGTACCGCTGCGAGCTCAGGAGAGCGCCCGGCGGCACCCCGAGCACCGTGGTGAAGGAGCGGCGATATCGGGAGAGCGCCTGGCGGCACCCCGACGTGCGGGGTCAACGAGTGGCGATACCGGGAGAGCGCTCGGCGGCACTCGGAGGCGCACGGTGGTACCGCTGCGAGCTCAGGAGAGCGCCCGGCGGCACCCCGAGCACCGTGGTGAAGGAGCGGCGATATCGGGAGAGCGCCTGGAGGCACCCCGACGTGCGGGGTCAACGAGTGGCGATACCGGGAGAGCGCTCGGTGGCACTCGGAGGCGCGCTGTGGTACCGCGGCGAGATCCTGAGAGTGCCCGCTGGCACTTGCCGGCGCACGGTGGTAGCGCGGAGAGCTCAGCAGAGCGCCCGGCGGCACCCCGAGGAGCGGGATGAGCGTGCGTCGGGTCGACTGGACGCACAGCGGCACCTGGAGGCGCACGGTGGTAGTGCGGCAAGCTCGGGAGAGCGCCCGGCGGCACCCAGACAAGCAGGGTGAAGGAGCGGCGATATCGGGAGAGCGCGTGGCGGCACCCCGACGTGCGGGGTCAACGAGTGTCGATACCGGGAGAGCGCTCGGCGGCACTCGGAGGCGCACGGTGGTACCGCTGCGAGCTCAGGAGAGCGCCCGGCTGCACCCCGAGCACCGTGGTGAAGGAGCGGCGATATCGGGAGAGCGCTCGGCGGCACTCAGAGGCGCGCTGTGGTACCGCGGCGAGATCCCGAGAGCACCCAGCGGCACTCGCATGCGCAGGGTAGAGCGCGAAGAGCTCGGGAGAGCGTCCGGCGGCACCCCGAGGAGCGGGATGAGCGTGCGTCGGGTGGACCGGACGCACAGCGGCACCTGGAGGCGCACGGTGGTAGCGCGACGAGCTCGGGAGAGCGTCCGGCGGCACCCCGAGGAGCGGGATGAGCATGCGTCGGGTCGACCGGACGCACAGCGGCACCTGGAGGCGCACGGTGGTAGTGCGGCGAGCTCAGCAGAGCGCCCGGCGGCACCCCGAGGAGCGGGATGAGCGTGCGTCGGGTCGACCGGACGCACAGCGGCACCTGGAGGCGCACGGTGGTAGTGCGGCGAGCTCGGGAGAGCGCCCGGCGGCACCCCGAGGAGCGGGATGAGCGTGCGTCGGGTCGACTGGACGCACAGCGGCACCTGGAGGCGCACGGTGGTAGTGCGGCGAGCTCGGGAAAGCGCCCGGCGGCACCCAGACAAGCAAGGTGAAGGAGCGGCGATATCGGGAGAGCGCTCGGCGGCACCTGGAGGCGCGCTGTGGTATCGCGGCGAGATCCCGAGAGCACCCAGCGGCACTCGCATGCGCAGGGTGGAGCGCGAAGAGCTCGGGAGAGCGTCCGGCGGCACCCCGAGGAGCGGGATGAGCGTGCGTCGGGTCGACTGGACGCACAGCGGCACCTGGAGGCGCGCTGTGGTATCGCGGCGAGATCCCGAGAGCACCCAGCGGCACTCGCATGCGCAGGGTGGAGCGCGAAGAGCTCGGGAGAGCGTCCGGCGGCACCCCGAGGAGCAGGATGAGCGTGCGTCGGGTCGACCGGACGCACAGCGGCACCTGGAGGCGCACGGTGGTAGTGCGGCAAGCTCGGGAAAGCGCCCGGCGGCACCCAGACAAGCAGGGTGAAGGAGCGGCGATATCGGGAGAGCGTTCAGCGGCACTCGGAGGCACGCGGTGGTACCGCTGTGAGCTCGGCAGTGCGCCCGGCGGCACCCCAGGCACTGTGGTGAAGGAGCAGCGATATCGGGAGAGCGCTCGGCGGCACTCGGAGGCGCGCTGTGGTACCGCGGCGAGATCCCGAGAGCACCCAGCGGCACTCGCATGCGCAGGGTGGAGCGCGACGAGCTCGGGAGAGCGTCCGGCGGCACCCCGAGGAGCGGGATGAGCGTGCATCGGGTCGACCGGACGCACAGCGGCACCTGGAGGCGCACGGTGGTAGCGCGACGAGCTCGGGAGAGCGCCCGGCGGCACCCCGAGGAGCGGGATGAGCATGCGTCGGGTCGACCGGACGCACAGCGGCACCTGGAGGCGCACGGTGGTAGTGCGGCGAGCTCGGGAGAGCGCCCGGCGGCACCCCGAGGAGCGGGATGAGCGTGCGTCGGGTCGACTGGACGCACAGCGCCACCTGGAGGCGCACGGTGGTAGTGCGGCAAGCTCGGGAAAGCGCCCGGCGGCACCCAGACAAGCAGGGTGAAGGAGCGGCGATATCGGGAGAGCGTTCAGCGGCACTCGGAGGCACGCGGTGGTATCGCTGTGAGCTCGGCAGTGCGCCCGGCGGCACCCCAGGCACTGTGGTGAAGGAGCAGCGATATCGGGAGAGCGCTCGGCGGCACTCGGAGGCGCGCTGTGGTACCGCGGCGAGATCCCGAGAGTGCCCGCTGGCACTTGCCGGCGCACGGTGGTACCGCTGCGAGCTCAGGAGAGCGCCCGGCGGCACCCCGAGCACCGTGGTGAAGGAGCGGCGATATCGGGAGAGCGCCTGGCGGCACCCCGACGTGCGGGGTCAACGAGTGGCGATACCGGGAGAGCGCTCGGCGGCACTCGGAGGCGCACGGTGGTACCGCTGCGAGCTCAGGAGAGCGCCCGGCGGCACCCCGAGCACCGTGGTGAAGGAGCGGCGATATCGGGAGAGCGCCTGGAGGCACCCCGACGTGCGGGGTCAACGAGTGGCGATACCGGGAGAGCGCTCGGTGGCACTCGGAGGCGCGCTGTGGTACCGCGGCGAGATCCTGAGAGTGCCCGCTGGCACTTGCCGGCGCACGGTGGTAGCGCGGAGAGCTCAGCAGAGCGCCCGGCGGCACCCCGAGGAGCGGGATGAGCGTGCGTCGGGTCGACTGGACGCACAGCGGCACCTGGAGGCGCACGGTGGTAGTGCGGCAAGCTCGGGAGAGCGCCCGGCGGCACCCAGACAAGCAGGGTGAAGGAGCGGCGATATCGGGAGAGCGCGTGGCGGCACCCCGACGTGCGGGGTCAACGAGTGGCGATACCGGGAGAGCGCTCGGCGGCACTCGGAGGCGCACGGTGGTACCGCTGCGAGCTCAGGAGAGCGCCCGGCTGCACCCCGAGCACCGTGGTGAAGGAGCGGCGATATCGGGAGAGCGCTCGGCGGCACTCAGAGGCGCGCTGTGGTACCGCGGCGAGATCCCGAGAGCACCCAGCGGCACTCGCATGCGCAGGGTAGAGCGCGAAGAGCTCGGGAGAGCGTCCGGCGGCACCCCGAGGAGCGGGATGAGCGTGCGTCGGGTGGACCGGACGCACAGCGGCACCTGGAGGCGCACGGTGGTAGAGCGACGAGCTCAGGAGAGCGTCCGGCGGCACCCCGAGGAGCGGGATGAGCGTGCGTCGGGTCGACCGGACGCACAGCGGCACCTGGAGGCGCACGGTGGTAGTGCGGCGAGCTCAGCAGAGCGCCCGGCGGCACCCCGAGGAGCGGTATGAGCGTGCGTCGGGTCGACCGGACGCACAGCGGCACCTGGAGGCGCACGGTGGTAGTGCGGCAAGCTCGGGAAAGCGCCCGGCGGCACCCAGACAAGCAGGGTGAAGGAGCGGCGATATCGGGAGAGCGTTCAGCGGCACTCGGAGGCACGCGGTGGTATCGCTGTGAGCTCGGCAGTGCGCCCGGCGGCACCCCAGGCACTGTGGTGAAGGAGCAGCGATATCGGGAGAGCGCTCGGCGGCACTCGGAGGCGCGCTGTGGTACCGCGGCGAGATCCCGAGAGTGCCCGCTGGCACTTGCCGGCGCACGGTGGTACCGCTGCGAGCTCAGGAGAGCGCCCGGCGGCACCCCGAGCACCGTGGTGAAGGAGCGGCGATATCGGGAGAGCGCTCGGCGGCACCCCGACGTGCGGGGTCAACGAGTGGCGATACCGGGAGAGCGCTCGGCGGCACTCGGAGGCGCATGGTGGTACCGCTGCGAGCTCAGGAGAGCGCCCGGCGGCACCCCGAGCACCGTGGTGAAGGAGCGGCGATATCGGGAGAGCGCCTGGCGGCACCCCGACGTGCGGGGTCAACGAGTGGCGATACCGGGAGAGCGCTCGGCGGCACTCGGAGGCGCACGGTGGTACCGCTGCGAGCTCAGGAGAGCGCCCGGCGGCACCCCGAGCACCGTGGTGAAGGAGCGGCGATATCGGGAGAGCGCCTGGAGGCACCCCGACGTGCGGGGTCAACGAGTGGCGATACCGGGAGAGCGCTCGGTGGCACTCGGAGGCGCGCTGTGGTACCGCGGCGAGATCCTGAGAGTGCCCGCTGGCACTTGCCGGCGCACGGTGGTAGCGCGGAGAGCTCAGCAGAGCGCCCGGCGGCACCCCGAGGAGCGGGATGAGCGTGCGTCGGGTCGACTGGACGCACAGCGGCACCTGGAGGCGCACGGTGGTAGTGCGGCAAGCTCGGGAGAGCGCCCGGCGGCACCCAGACAAGCAGGGTGAAGGAGCGGCGATATCGGGAGAGCGCGTGGCGGCACCCCGACGTGCGGGGTCAACGAGTGTCGATACCGGGAGAGCGCTCGGCGGCACTCGGAGGCGCACGGTGGTACCGCTGCGAGCTCAGGAGAGCGCCCGGCTGCACCCCGAGCACCGTGGTGAAGGAGCGGCGATATCGGGAGAGCGCTCGGCGGCACTCAGAGGCGCGCTGTGGTACCGCGGCGAGATCCCGAGAGCACCCAGCGGCACTCGCATGCGCAGGGTAGAGCGCGAAGAGCTCGGGAGAGCGTCCGGCGGCACCCCGAGGAGCGGGATGAGCGTGCGTCGGGTGGACCGGACGCACAGCGGCACCTGGAGGCGCACGGTGGTAGAGCGACGAGCTCAGGAGAGCGTCCGGCGGCACCCCGAGGAGCGGGATGAGCGTGCGTCGGGTCGACCGGACGCACAGCGGCACCTGGAGGCGCACGGTGGTAGTGCGGAGAGCTCAGCAGAGCGCCCGGCGGCACCCCGAGGAGCGGTATGAGCGTGCGTCGGGTCGACCGGACGCACAGCGGCACCTGGAGGCGCACGGTGGTAGTGCGGCGAGCTCGGGAGAGCGTCCGGCGGCACCCAGACAAGCAGGGTGAAGGAGCGGCGATATCGGGAGAGCGTTCGGCGGGACTCGGAGGCGCGCTGTGGTACCGCGGCGAGATCCCGAGAGTGCCCGCTGGCACTTGCCGGCGCACGGTGGTAGCGCGGAGAGCTCAGCAGAGCGCCCGGCAGCACCCCGAGGAGCGGGATGAGCGTGCGTCGGGTCCACCGGACGCACAGCGGTACCTGGAGGCGCACGGTGGTAGTGCGGCAAGCTCGGGAGAGCGCCCGGCGGCACCCCGAGCACTGTGGTGAAGGAGCGGCGATATCGGGAGAGCGCGTGGCGGCACCCCGACGTGCGGGGTCAACGAGTGTCGATACCGGGAGAGCGCTCGGCGGCACTCGGAGGCGCACGGTGGTAACGCGGCGAGCTCGGCAGAGCACCTGGCGGCACCCCGAGCACCGTGGTGAAGGAGCGGCGATATCGGGACAGGGCTCGGCGGCACTCGGAGGCGCGCTGTGGTACCGCGGCGAGATCCCGAGAGCACCCAGCGGCACTCGCATGCGCAGGGTAGAGCGCGAAGAGCTCGGGAGAGCGTCCGGCGGCACCCCGAGGAGCGGGATGAGCTTGCGTCGGGTCGACCGGACGCACAGCGGCACCTGGAGACGCACGGTGGTAGCGCGACGAGCTCGGGAGAGCGCCCGGTGGCACCCCGAGAAGTGGGATGAGCGTGCGTCGGGTCGACCGGACGTACAGCGGCACCAGGAGGCGCACGGTGGTAGTGCGGCGAGCTCGGGAAAGCGCCCGGCGGCACCCAGACAAGCAAGGTGAAGGAGCGGCGATATCGGGAGAGCGCTCAGCGGCACTCGGAGGCACGCGGTGGTACCGCTGTGAGCTCGGCAGTGCGCCCGGCGGCACCCCAGGCACTGTGGTGAAGGAGCAGCGATATCGGGAGAGCGCTCGGCGGCACTCGGAGGCGCGCTGTGGTACCGCAGCGAGATCCCGAGAGTGCCCGCTGGCACTTGCCGGCGAAGGGTGGTACCGCTGCGAGCTCAGGAGAGCGCCCGGCGGCACCCAGACAAGCAGGGTGAAGGAGCGGCGATATCGGGAGAGCGCGTGGCGGCACCCCGACGTGCGGGGTCAACGAGTGGCAATACCGGGAGAGCGCTCGGCGGCACTCGGAGGCGCACGGTGGTACCGCTGCGAGCTCAGGAGAGCGCCCGGCGGCACCCCGAGGAGCGGGATGAGCGTGCGTCGGGTCGACCGGACGCACAGCGGCACCTGGAGGCGCACGGTGGTAGCGCGACGAGCTCGGGAGAGCGCCCGGTGGCACCCCGAGGAGCGGGATGAGCGTGCGTCGGGTCGACCGGACGTACAGCGGCACCTGGAGGCGCACGGTGGTAGTGCGGCGAGCTCGGGAAAGCGCCCGGCGGCACCCAGACAAGCAGGGTGAAGGAGCGGCGATATCGGGAGAGCGCTCGGCGGCACTCGGAGGCGCGCTGTGGTATCGCGGCGAGATCCCGAGAGCACCCAGCGGCACTCGCATGCGCAGGGTGGAGCGCGAAGAGCTCGGGAGAGCGTCCGGCGGCACCCCGAGGAGCGGGATGAGCGTGCGTCGGGTCGACCGGACGCACAGCGGCACCTGGAGGCGCACGGTGGTAGCGCGACGAGCTCGGGAGAGCGCCCGGCGGCACCCCGAGAAGTGGGATGAGCGTGCGTCGGGTCGACCGGACGTACAGCGGCACCTGGAGGCGCACGGTGGTAGTGCGGCGAGCTCGGGAGAGCGCCCGGCGGCACCCAGACAAGCAAGGTGAAGGAGCGGCGATATCGGGAGAGCGCTCGGCGGCACTCGGAGGCGCGCTGTGGTACCGCGGCGAGATCCCGAGAGCACCCAGCGGCACTCGCATGCGCAGGGTGGAGCGCGAAGAGCTCGGGAGAGCATCCGGCGGCACCCCGAGGAGCGGGATGAGCGTGCGTCGGGTCGACTGGACGCACAGCGGCACCTGGAGGCGCGCTGTGGTATCGCGGCGAGATCCCGAGAGCACCCAGCGGCACTCGCATGCGCAGGGTGGAGCGCGAAGAGCTCGGGAGATCGTCCGGCGGCACCCCGAGGAGCAGGATGAGCGTGCGTCGGGTCGACCGGACGCACAGCGGCACCTGGAGGCGCACGGTGGTTGTGCGGCAAGCTCGGGAAAGCGCCCGGCGGCACCCAGACAAGCAGGGTGAAGGAGCGGCGATATCGGGAGAGCGTTCAGCGGCACTCGGAGGCACGCGGTGGTACCGCTGTGAGCTCGGCAGTGCGCCCGGCGGCACCCCAGGCACTGTGGTGAAGGAGCAGCGATATCGGGAGAGCGCTCGGCGGTACTCGGAGGCGCGCTGTGGTACCGCGGCGAGATCCCGAGAGTGCCCGCTGGCACTTCTCAGCACACGGTGGTAGCGCGGAGAGCTCAGCAGAGCGCCCGGCGGCACCCCGAGGAGCGGGATGAGCGTGCGTCGGGTGGACCGGACGCACAGCGGCACCTGGAGGCGCACGGTGGTAGTGCGGCGAGCTCGGGAAAGCGCCCGGCGGCACCCAGACAAGCAGGGTGAAGGAGCGGCGATATCGGGAGAGCGCTCGGCGGCACTCGGAGGCGCGCTGTGGTATCGCGGCGAGATCCCGAGAGCACCCAGCGGCACTCGCATGCGCAGGGTGGAGCGCGAAGAGCTCGGGAGAGCGTCCGGCGGCACCCCGAGGAGCGGGATGAGCGTGCGTCGGGTCGACCGGACGCACAGCGGCACCTGGAGGCGCACGGTGGTAGTGCGGCAAGCTCGGGAGAGCGCCTGGCGGCACCCAGACAAGCAGGGTGAAGGAGCGGCGATATCGGGAGAGCGCCTGGCGGCACCCAGACAAGCAGGGTGAAGGAGCGGCGATACCGGGAGAGCGCTCGGCGGCACTCGGAGGCGCACGGTGGTACCGCTGCGAGCTCAGGAGAGCGCCCGGCTGCACCCCGAGCACCGTGGTGAAGGAGCGGCGATATCGGGAGAGCGCTCGGCGGCACTCAGAGGCGCGCTGTGGTACCGCGGCGAGATCCCGAGAGCACCCAGCGGCACTCGCATGCGCAGGGTGGAGCGCGAAGAGCTCGGGAGAGCGTCCGGCGGCACCCCGAGGAGCGGGATGAGCGTGCATCGGGTCGACCGGACGCACAGCGGCACCTGGAGGCGCACGGTGGTAGCGCGACGAGCTCGGGAGAGCGTCCGGCGGCACCCCGAGGAGCGGGATGAGCATGCGTCGGGTCGACCGGACGCACAGCGGCACCTGGAGGCGCACGGTGGTAGTGCGGCGAGCTCGGGAGAGCGCCCGGCGGCACCCCGAGGAGCGGGATGAGCGTGCGTCGGGTCGACTGGACGCACAGCGGCACCTGGAGGCGCACGGTGGTAGTGCGGCAAGCTCGGGAAAGCGCCCGGCGGCACCCAGACAAGCAGGGTGAAGGAGCGGCGATATCGGGAGAGCGCTCAGCGGCACTCGGAGGCACGCGGTGGTACCGCTGTGAGCTCGGCAGTGCGCCCGGCGGCACCCCAGGCACTGTGGTGAAGGAGCAGCGATATCGGGAGAGCGCTCGGCGGCACTCGGAGGCGCGCTGTGGTACCGCAGCGAGATCCCGATAGTGCCCGCTGGCACTTGCCGGCGCACGGTGGTACCGCTGCGAGCTCAGGAGAGCGCCCGGCGGCACCCCGAGCACCGTGGTGAAGGAGCGGCGATATCGGGAGAGCGCCTGGCGGCACCCCGACGTGCGGGGTCAACGAGTGGCGATACCGGGAGAGCGCTCGGCGGCACTCGGAGGCGCGCTGTGGTACCGCGGCGAGATCCCGAGAGTGCCCGCTGGCACTTCTCAGCGCACGGTGGTAGCGCGGAGAGCTCAGCAGAGCGCCCGGCTGCACCCCGAGCACCGTGGTGAAGGAGCGGCGATATCGGGAGAGCGCTCGGCGGCACTCAGAGGCGCGCTGTGGTACCGCGGCGAGATCCCGAGAGCACCCAGCGGCACTCGCATGCGCAGGGTAGAGCGCGAAGAGCTCGGGAGAGCGTCCGGCGGCACCCCGAGGAGCGGGATGAGCGTGCGTCGGGTGGACCGGACGCACAGCGGCACCTGGAGGCGCACGGTGGTAGAGCGACGAGCTCAGGAGAGCGTCCGGCGGCACCCCGAGGAGCGGGATGAGCGTGCGTCGGGTCGACCGGACGCACAGCGGCACCTGGAGGCGCACGGTGGTAGTGCGGAGAGCTCAGCAGAGCGCCCGGCGGCACCCCGAGGAGCGGTATGAGCGTGCGTCGGGTCGACCGGACGCACAGCGGCACCTGGAGGCGCACGGTGGTAGTGCGGCGAGCTCGGGAGAGCGTCCGGCGGCACCCAGACAAGCAGGGTGAAGGAGCGGCGATATCGGGAGAGCGTTCGGCGGGACTCGGAGGCGCGCTGTGGTACCGCGGCGAGATCCCGAGAGTGCCCGCTGGCACTTGCCGGCGCACGGTGGTAGCGCGGAGAGCTCAGCAGAGCGCCCGGCAGCACCCCGAGGAGCGGGATGAGCGTGCGTCGGGTCCACCGGACGCACAGCGGTACCTGGAGGCGCACGGTGGTAGTGCGGCAAGCTCGGGAGAGCGCCCGGCGGCACCCCGAGCACTGTGGTGAAGGAGCGGCGATATCGGGAGAGCGCGTGGCGGCACCCCGACGTGCGGGGTCAACGAGTGTCGATACCGGGAGAGCGCTCGGCGGCACTCGGAGGCGCACGGTGGTAACGCGGCGAGCTCGGCAGAGCACCTGGCGGCACCCCGAGCACCGTGGTGAAGGAGCGGCGATATCGGGACAGGGCTCGGCGGCACTCGGAGGCGCGCTGTGGTACCGCGGCGAGATCCCGAGAGCACCCAGCGGCACTCGCATGCGCAGGGTAGAGCGCGAAGAGCTCGGGAGAGCGTCCGGCGGCACCCCGAGGAGCGGGATGAGCTTGCGTCGGGTCGACCGGACGCACAGCGGCACCTGGAGACGCACGGTGGTAGCGCGACGAGCTCGGGAGAGCGCCCGGTGGCACCCCGAGAAGTGGGATGAGCGTGCGTCGGGTCGACCGGACGTACAGCGGCACCAGGAGGCGCACGGTGGTAGTGCGGCGAGCTCGGGAAAGCGCCCGGCGGCACCCAGACAAGCAAGGTGAAGGAGCGGCGATATCGGGAGAGCGCTCAGCGGCACTCGGAGGCACGCGGTGGTACCGCTGTGAGCTCGGCAGTGCGCCCGGCGGCACCCCAGGCACTGTGGTGAAGGAGCAGCGATATCGGGAGAGCGCTCGGCGGCACTCGGAGGCGCGCTGTGGTACCGCAGCGAGATCCCGAGAGTGCCCGCTGGCACTTGCCGGCGAAGGGTGGTACCGCTGCGAGCTCAGGAGAGCGCCCGGCGGCACCCAGACAAGCAGGGTGAAGGAGCGGCGATATCGGGAGAGCGCGTGGCGGCACCCCGACGTGCGGGGTCAACGAGTGGCAATACCGGGAGAGCGCTCGGCGGCACTCGGAGGCGCACGGTGGTACCGCTGCGAGCTCAGGAGAGCGCCCGGCGGCACCCCGAGGAGCGGGATGAGCGTGCGTCGGGTCGACCGGACGCACAGCGGCACCTGGAGGCGCACGGTGGTAGCGCGACGAGCTCGGGAGAGCGCCCGGTGGCACCCCGAGGAGCGGGATGAGCGTGCGTCGGGTCGACCGGACGTACAGCGGCACCTGGAGGCGCACGGTGGTAGTGCGGCGAGCTCGGGAAAGCGCCCGGCGGCACCCAGACAAGCAGGGTGAAGGAGCGGCGATATCGGGAGAGCGCTCGGCGGCACTCGGAGGCGCGCTGTGGTATCGCGGCGAGATCCCGAGAGCACCCAGCGGCACTCGCATGCGCAGGGTGGAGCGCGAAGAGCTCGGGAGAGCGTCCGGCGGCACCCCGAGGAGCGGGATGAGCGTGCGTCGGGTCGACCGGACGCACAGCGGCACCTGGAGGCGCACGGTGGTAGCGCGACGAGCTCGGGAGAGCGCCCGGCGGCACCCCGAGAAGTGGGATGAGCGTGCGTCGGGTCGACCGGACGTACAGCGGCACCTGGAGGCGCACGGTGGTAGTGCGGCGAGCTCGGGAGAGCGCCCGGCGGCACCCAGACAAGCAAGGTGAAGGAGCGGCGATATCGGGAGAGCGCTCGGCGGCACTCGGAGGCGCGCTGTGGTACCGCGGCGAGATCCCGAGAGCACCCAGCGGCACTCGCATGCGCAGGGTGGAGCGCGAAGAGCTCGGGAGAGCATCCGGCGGCACCCCGAGGAGCGGGATGAGCGTGCGTCGGGTCGACTGGACGCACAGCGGCACCTGGAGGCGCGCTGTGGTATCGCGGCGAGATCCCGAGAGCACCCAGCGGCACTCGCATGCGCAGGGTGGAGCGCGAAGAGCTCGGGAGATCGTCCGGCGGCACCCCGAGGAGCAGGATGAGCGTGCGTCGGGTCGACCGGACGCACAGCGGCACCTGGAGGCGCACGGTGGTTGTGCGGCAAGCTCGGGAAAGCGCCCGGCGGCACCCAGACAAGCAGGGTGAAGGAGCGGCGATATCGGGAGAGCGTTCAGCGGCACTCGGAGGCACGCGGTGGTACCGCTGTGAGCTCGGCAGTGCGCCCGGCGGCACCCCAGGCACTGTGGTGAAGGAGCAGCGATATCGGGAGAGCGCTCGGCGGCACTCGGAGGCGCGCTGTGGTACCGCGGCGAGATCCCGAGAGTGCCCGCTGGCACTTCTCAGCACACGGTGGTAGCGCGGAGAGCTCAGCAGAGCGCCCGGCGGCACCCCGAGGAGCGGGATGAGCGTGCGTCGGGTGGACCGGACGCACAGCGGCACCTGGAGGCGCACGGTGGTAGTGCGGCGAGCTCGGGAAAGCGCCCGGCGGCACCCAGACAAGCAGGGTGAAGGAGCGGCGATATCGGGAGAGCGCTCGGCGGCACTCGGAGGCGCGCTGTGGTATCGCGGCGAGATCCCGAGAGCACCCAGCGGCACTCGCATGCGCAGGGTGGAGCGCGAAGAGCTCGGGAGAGCGTCCGGCGGCACCCCGAGGAGCGGGATGAGCGTGCGTCGGGTCGACCGGACGCACAGCGGCACCTGGAGGCGCACGGTGGTAGTGCGGCAAGCTCGGGAGAGCGCCTGGCGGCACCCAGACAAGCAGGGTGAAGGAGCGGCGATATCGGGAGAGCGCCTGGCGGCACCCAGACAAGCAGGGTGAAGGAGCGGCGATACCGGGAGAGCGCTCGGCGGCACTCGGAGGCGCACGGTGGTACCGCTGCGAGCTCAGGAGAGCGCCCGGCTGCACCCCGAGCACCGTGGTGAAGGAGCGGCGATATCGGGAGAGCGCTCGGCGGCACTCAGAGGCGCGCTGTGGTACCGCGGCGAGATCCCGAGAGCACCCAGCGGCACTCGCATGCGCAGGGTGGAGCGCGAAGAGCTCGGGAGAGCGTCCGGCGGCACCCCGAGGAGCGGGATGAGCGTGCATCGGGTCGACCGGACGCACAGCGGCACCTGGAGGCGCACGGTGGTAGCGCGACGAGCTCGGGAGAGCGTCCGGCGGCACCCCGAGGAGCGGGATGAGCATGCGTCGGGTCGACCGGACGCACAGCGGCACCTGGAGGCGCACGGTGGTAGTGCGGCGAGCTCGGGAGAGCGCCCGGCGGCACCCCGAGGAGCGGGATGAGCGTGCGTCGGGTCGACTGGACGCACAGCGGCACCTGGAGGCGCACGGTGGTAGTGCGGCAAGCTCGGGAAAGCGCCCGGCGGCACCCAGACAAGCAGGGTGAAGGAGCGGCGATATCGGGAGAGCGCTCAGCGGCACTCGGAGGCACGCGGTGGTACCGCTGTGAGCTCGGCAGTGCGCCCGGCGGCACCCCAGGCACTGTGGTGAAGGAGCAGCGATATCGGGAGAGCGCTCGGCGGCACTCGGAGGCGCGCTGTGGTACCGCAGCGAGATCCCGATAGTGCCCGCTGGCACTTGCCGGCGCACGGTGGTACCGCTGCGAGCTCAGGAGAGCGCCCGGCGGCACCCCGAGCACCGTGGTGAAGGAGCGGCGATATCGGGAGAGCGCCTGGCGGCACCCCGACGTGCGGGGTCAACGAGTGGCGATACCGGGAGAGCGCTCGGCGGCACTCGGAGGCGCGCTGTGGTACCGCGGCGAGATCCCGAGAGTGCCCGCTGGCACTTCTCAGCGCACGGTGGTAGCGCGGAGAGCTCAGCAGAGCGCCCGGCAGCACCCCGAGGAGCGGGATGAGCGTGCGTCGGGTCGACTGGACGCACAGCGGCACCTGGAGGCGCACGGTGGTATTGCGGCAAGCTCGGGAGAGCGCCCGGCGGCACCCAGACAAGCAGGGTGAAGGAGCGGCGATATCGGGAGAGCGCGTGGCGGCACCCCGACGTGCGGGGTCAACGAGTGTCGATACCGGGAGAGCGCTCGGCGGCACTCGGAGGCGCACGGTGGTACCGCTGCGAGCTCAGGAGAGCGCCCGGCTGCACCCCGAGCACCGTGGTGAAGGAGCGGCGATATCGGGAGAGCGCTCGGCGGCACTCAGAGGCGCGCTGTGGTACCGCGGCGAGATCCCGAGAGCACCCAGCGGCACCTGGAGGCGCACGGTGGTAGCGCGACGAGCTCGGGAGAGCGTCCGGCGGCACCCCGAGGAGCGGGATGAGCATGCGTCGGGTCGACCGGACGCACAGCGGCACCTGGAGGCGCACGGTGGTATTGCGGCAAGCTCGGGAGAGCGCCCGGCGGCACCCGGAGCTCTGTGGTGAAGGAGCGGCGATATCGGGAGAGCGCGTGGCGGCACCCCAACGTGCGGGGTCAACGAGTGGCAATACCGGGAGAGCGCTCGGCGGCACTCGGCGGCGCACGGTGGTACCGCTGCGAGCTCAGGAGAGCGCCCGGCTGCACCCCGAGCACCGTGGTGAAGGAGCGGCAATATCGAGAGAGCGCTCGGCGGCACTCAGAGGCGCGCTGTGGTACCGCGGCGAGATCCCGAGAGCACCCAGCGGCACTCACATGCGCAGGGTGGAGCGCGAAGAGCTCGGGAGAGCGTCCGGCGGCACCCCGAGGAGCGGGATGAGCGTGCGTCGGGTCGACCGGACGCACAGCGGCACCTGGAGGCGCACGGTGGTAGCGCGACGAGCTCGGGAGAGCGCCCGGTGGCACCCCGAGAAGTGGGATGAGCGTGCGTCGGGTCGACCGGACGTACAGCGGCACCAGGAGGCGCACGGTGGTAGTGCGGCAAGCTCGGGAGAGCGCCCGGCGGCACCCCGAGCACTGTGGTGAAGGAGCGGCAATATCGAGAGAGCGCTCGGCGGCACTCAGAGGCGAGTTGTGGTACCGCGGCGAGATCCCGAGAGCACCCAGCGGCACTCACATGCGCAGGGTGGAGCGCGAAGAGCTCGGGAGAGCGTCCGGCGGCACCCCGAGGAGCGGGATGAGCGTGCGTCGGGTGGACCGGACGCACAGCGGCACCTGGAGGCGCACGGTGGTAGCGCGACGAGCTCGGGAGAGCGCCCGGTGGCACCCCGAGAAGTGGGATGAGCGTGCGTCGGGTCGACCGGACGTACAGCGGCACCAGGAGGCGCACGGTGGTAGTGCGGCAAGCTCGGGAGAGCGCCCGGCGGCACCCCGAGCACTGTGGTAAAGGAGCGGCGATATCGGGAGAGCGCCTGGCGGCACTCAGAGGCGCGCTGTGGTACCGCGGCGAGATCCCGAGAGCACCCAGCGGCACTCGCATGCGCAGGGTGGAGCGCGAAGAGCTCGGGAGAGCGTCCGGCGGCACCCCGAGGAGCGGGATGAGCGTGCGTCGGGTCGACTGGACGCACAGCGGCACCTGGAGGCGCGCTGTGGTATCGCGGCGAGATCCCGAGAGCACCCAGCGGCACTCGCATGCGCAGGGTGGAGCGCGAAGAGCTCGGGAGAGCGTCCGGCGGCACCCCGAGGAGCAGGATGAGCGTGCGTCGGGTCGACCGGACGCACAGCGGCACCTGGAGGCGCACGGTGGTAGTGCGGCAAGCTCGGGAAAGCGCCCGGCGGCACCCCGAGCACTGTGGTGAAGGAGCGGCGATATCGGGAGAGCGTTCAGCGGCACTCGGAGGCACGCGGTGGTACCGCTGTAAGCTCGGCAGTGCGCCCGGCGGCACCCCAGGCACTGTGGTGAAGGAGTAGCGATATCGGGAGTGCTCTCGGCGGCACTCGGAGGCGCGCTGTGTTACCGCGGCGAGATCCCGAGAGTGCCCGCTGGCACTTGCCGGCGCACGGTGGTACCGCTGCGAGCTCAGGAGAGCGCCCGGCGGCACCCCGAGCACCGTGGTGAAGGAGCGGCGATATCGGGAGAGCGCTCGGCGGCACCCCGACGTGCGGGGTCAACGAGTCGCGATACCGGGAGAGCGCTCGGCGGCACTCGGAGGCGCACGGTGGTACCGCTGCGAGCTCAGGAGAGCGCCCGGCGGCACCCCGAGCACCGTGGTGAAGGAGCGGCGATATCGGGAGAGCGCTCGGCGGCACCCCGACGTGCGGGGTCAACGAGTGGCGATACCGGGAGAGCGCTCGGCGGCACTCGGAGGCGCACGGTGGTACCGCTGCGAGCTCAGGAGAGCGCCCGGCGGCACCCCGAGCACCGTGGTGAAGGAGCGGCGATATCGGGAGAGCGCCTGGCGGCACCCCGACGTGCGGGGTCAACGAGTGGCGATACCGGGAGAGCGCTCGGTGGCACTCGGAGGCGCGCTGTGGTACCGCGGCGAGATCCTGAGAGTGCCCGCTGGCACTTGCCGGCGCACTGTGGTAGCGCGGAGAGCTCAGCAGAGCGCCCGGCGGCACCCCGAGGAGCGGGATGAGCGTGCGTCGGGTCGACTGGACGCACAGCGGCACCTGGAGGCGCACGGTGGTAGTGCGGCAAGCTCGGGAGAGCGCCCGGCGGCACCCAGACAAGCAGGGTGAAGGAGCGGCGATATCGGGAGAGCGCGTGGCGGCACCCCGACGTGCGGGGTCAACGAGTGTCGATACCGGGAGAGCGCTCGGCGGCACTCGGAGGCGCACGGTGGTACCGCTGCGAGCTCAGGAGAGCGCCCGGCTGCACCCCGAGCACCGTGGTGAAGGAGCGGCGATATCGGGAGAGCGCTCGGCGGCACCTGGAGGCGCGCTGTGGTACCGCGGCGAGATCCCGAGAGCACCCAGCGGCACTCGCATGAGCAGGGTGGAGCGCGAAGAGCTCGGGAGAGCGTCCGGCGGCACCCCGAGGAGCGGGATGAGCGTGCGTCGGGTCGACCGGACGCACAGCGGCACCTGGAGGCGCACGGTGGTAGCGCGACGAGCTCGGGAGAGCGTCCGGCGGCACCCCGAGGAGCGGGATGAGCATGCGTCGGGTCGGCCGGACGCACAGCGGCACCTGGAGGCGCACGGTGGTAGTGCGGCGAGCTCAGGAGAGCGCCCGGCGGCACCCCGAGGAGCGGGATGAGCGTGCGTCGGGTCGACCGGACGCACAGCGGCACCTGGAGGCGCACGGTGGTAGTGCGGCGAGCTCGGGAGAGCGCCCGGCGGCACCCCGAGGAGCGAGATGAGCGTGCGTCGGGTCGACTGGACGCACAGCGGCACCTGCAGGCGCACGGTGGTAGTGCGGCAAGCTCGGGAGAGCGCCCGGCGGCACCCCGAGCACTGTGGTGAAGGAGCGGCGATATCGGGAGAGCAGCTGGCGGCACCCCGACGTGCGGGGTCAACGAGTGGCAATACCGGGAGAGCGCTCGGCGGCACTCGGAGGCGCACGGTGGTACCGCGGCGAGATTTCGAGAGCACCCAGCGGCACTCGCATGCGCAGGGTGGAGCGCGAAGAGCTCGGGAGAGCGTCCGGCGGCACCCCGAGGAGCGGGATGAGCATGCGTCGGGTCGACCGGACGCACAGCGGCACCTGGAGGCGCACGGTGGTAGTGCGGCGAGCTCGGGAGAGCGCCCGGCGGCACCCCGAGGAGCGGGATGAGCGTGCGTCGGGTCGACCGGACGCACAGCGGCACCTGGAGGCGCACGGTGGTAGTGCGGCGAGCTCGGGAGAGCGCCCGGCGGCACCCCAGGCACTGTGGTGAAGGAGCAGCGATATCGGGAGAGCGCTCGGCGGCACTCGGAGGCGCGCTGTGGTACCGCGGCGAGATCCCGAGAGTGCCCGCTGGCACTTGCCGGCGCACGGTGGTAGCGCGGAGAGCTCAGCAGAGCGCCCGGCAGCACCCCGAGGAGCGGGATGAGCGTGCGTCGGGTCGACCGGACGCACAGCGGCACCTGGAGGCGCACGGTGGTAGTGCGGCAAGCTCGGCAGAGCGCCCGGCGGCACCCCGAGCACTGTGGTGAAGGAGCGGCGATATCGGGAGAGCGCGTGGCGGCACCCCGACGTGCGGGGTCAACGAGTGGCAATACCGGGAGAGCGCTCGGCGGCACTCGGAGGCGCACGGTGGTACCGCTGCGAGCTCAGGAGAGCGCCCGGCGGCACCCCGAGGAGCGGGATGAGCGTGCGTCGGGTCGACCGGACGTACAGCGGCACCTGGAGGTGCACGGTGGTAGTCCGGCGAGCTCGGGAAAGCGCCCGGCGGCACCCAGACAAGCAGGGTGAAGGAGCGGCGATATCGGGAGAGCGCTCGGCGGCACTCGGAGGCGCGCTGTGGTATCGCGGCGAGATCCCGAGAGCACCCAGCGGCACTCGCATGCGCAGGGTGGAGCGCGAAGAGCTCGGGAGAGCGTCCGGCGGCACCCCGAGGAGCGGGATGAGCGTGCGTCGGGTCGACCGGACGCAGAGCGGCACCTGGAGGCGCACGGTCGTAGTGCGGCAAGCTCGGGAAAGCGCCCGGCAGCACCCAGACAAGCAGGGCGAAGGAGCGGCGATATCGGGAGAGCGTTGAGCGGCACTCGGAGGCACGCGGTGGTACCGCTGTAAGCTCGGCAGTGCGCCCGGCGGCACCCCAGGCACTGTGGTGAAGGAGTAGCGATATCGGGAGTGCTCTCGGCGGCACTCGGAGGTGCGCTGTGGTACCACGGCGAGATCCCGAGAGTGCCCGCTGGCACTTGCCGGTGCACGGTGGTAGCGCGACGAGCTCGGGAGAGCGCCCGGTGGCACCCCGAGAAGTGGGATGAGCGTGTGTCGGGTCGACCGGACGCACAGCGGCACCTGGAGGCGCACGGTGGTAGTGCGGCGAGCTCGGGAAAGCGCCCGGCGGCACCCAGACAAGCAGGGTGAAGGAGCGGCGATATCGGGAGAGCGTTCGGCGGCACTCGGAGGCGCGCTGTGGTACCGCGGCGAGATCCCGAGAGTGCCCGCTGGCACTTGCCGGCGCACGGTGGTAGCGCGGAGAGCTCAGCAGAGCGCCCGGCAGCACCCCGAGGAGCGGGATGAGCGTGCGTCGGGTCGACCGGACGCACAGCGGTACCTGGAGGCGCACGGTGGTAGTGCGGCAAGCTCGGGAGAGCGCCCGGCGGCACCCCGAGCACTGTGGTGAAGGAGCGGCGATATCGGGAGAGCGCGTGGCGGCACCCCGACGTGCGGGGTCAACGAGTGTCGATACCGGGAGAGCGCTCGGCGGCACTCGGAGGCGCACGGTGGTACCCCTGCGAGCTCAGGAGAGCGCCCGGCTGCACCCCGAGCACAGTGGTGAAGGAGCGGCGATATCGGGAGAGCGCCCGGCGGCACTCAGAGGCGCGCTGTGGTACCGCGGCGAGATCCCGAGAGCACCCAGCAGCACTCGCATGCGCAGGGTGGAGCGCGAAGAGCTCGGGAGAGCGTCCGGCGGCACCCCGAGGAGCGGGATGAGCGTGCGTCGGGTCGACTGGACGCACAGCGGCACCTGGAGGCGCGCTGTGGTATCGCGGCGAGATCCCGAGAGCACCCAGCGGCACTCGCATGCGCAGGGTGGAGCGCGAAGAGCTCGGGAGAGCGTCCGGCGGCACCCCGAGGAGCAGGATGAGCGTGCGTCGGGTCGACCGGACGCACAGCGGCACCTGGAGGCGCACGGTGGTAGTGCGGCAAGCTCGGGAAAGCGCCCGGCGGCACCCCGAGCACTGTGGTGAAGGAGCGGCGATATCGGGAGAGCGTTCAGCGGCACTCGGAGGCACGCGGTGGTACCGCTGTGAGCTCGGCAGTGCGCCCGGCGGCACCCCAGGCACTGTGGTGAAGGAGCAGCGATATCGGGAGAGCGCTCGGCGGCACTCGGAGGCGCGCTGTGTTACCGCGGCGAGATCCCGAGAGTGCCCGCTGGCACTTGCCGGCGCACGGTGGTACCGCTGCGAGCTCAGGAGAGCGCCCGGCGGCACCCCGAGCACCGTGGTGAAGGAGCGGCGATATCGGGAGAGCGCTCGGCGGCACCCCGACGTGCGGGGTCAACGAGTCGCGATACCGGGAGAGCGCTCGGCGGCACTCGGAGGCGCACGGTGGTACCGCTGCGAGCTCAGGAGAGCGCCCGGCGGCACCCCGAGCACCGTGGTGAAGGAGCGGCGATATCGGGAGAGCGCTCGGCGGCACCCCGACGTGCGGGGTCAACGAGTGGCGATACCGGGAGAGCGCTCGGCGGCACTCGGAGGCGCACGGTGGTACCGCTGCGAGCTCAGGAGAGCGCCCGGCGGCACCCCGAGCACCGTGGTGAAGGAGCGGCGATATCGGGAGAGCGCCTGGCGGCACCCCGACGTGCGGGGTCAACGAGTGGCGATACCGGGAGAGCGCTCGGTGGCACTCGGAGGCGCGCTGTGGTACCGCGGCGAGATCCTGAGAGTGCCCGCTGGCACTTGCCGGCGCACTGTGGTAGCGCGGAGAGCTCAGCAGAGCGCCCGGCGGCACCCCGAGGAGCGGGATGAGCGTGCGTCGGGTCGACTGGACGCACAGCGGCACCTGGAGGCGCACGGTGGTAGTGCGGCAAGCTCGGGAGAGCGCCCGGCGGCACCCAGACAAGCAGGGTGAAGGAGCGGCGATATCGGGAGAGCGCGTGGCGGCACCCCGACGTGCGGGGTCAACGAGTGTCGATACCGGGAGAGCGCTCGGCGGCACTCGGAGGCGCACGGTGGTACCGCTGCGAGCTCAGGAGAGCGCCCGGCTGCACCCCGAGCACCGTGGTGAAGGAGCGGCGATATCGGGAGAGCGCTCGGCGGCACCTGGAGGCGCGCTGTGGTACCGCGGCGAGATCCCGAGAGCACCCAGCGGCACTCGCATGAGCAGGGTGGAGCGCGAAGAGCTCGGGAGAGCGTCCGGCGGCACCCCGAGGAGCGGGATGAGCGTGCGTCGGGTCGACCGGACGCACAGCGGCACCTGGAGGCGCACGGTGGTAGCGCGACGAGCTCGGGAGAGCGTCCGGCGGCACCCCGAGGAGCGGGATGAGCGTGCGTCGGGTCGGCCGGACGCACAGCGGCACCTGGAGGCGCACGGTGGTAGTGCGGCGAGCTCAGGAGAGCGCCCGGCGGCACCCCGAGGAGCGGGATGAGCGTGCGTCGGGTCGACCGGACGCACAGCGGCACCTGGAGGCGCACGGTGGTAGTGCGGCGAGCTCGGGAGAGCGCCCGGCGGCACCCCGAGGAGCGAGATGAGCGTGCGTCGGGTCGACTGGACGCACAGCGGCACCTGCAGGCGCACGGTCGTAGTGCGGCAAGCTCGGGAGAGCGCCCGGCGGCACCCAGACAAGCAGGGTGAAGGAGCGGCGATATCGGGAGAGCGTTGAGCGGCACTCGGAGGCACGCGGTGGTATCGCTGTGAGCTCGGCAGTGCGCCCGGTGGCACCCCAGGCACTGTGGTGAAAGAGCAGCGATATCGGGAGAGCGCTCGGCGGCACTCGGAGGCGCGCTGTGGTACCGCGGCGAGATCCCGAGAGTGCCCGCTGGCACTTGCCGGCGCACGGTGGTAGCGCGGAGAGCTCAGCAGAGCGCCCGGCAGCACCCCGAGGAGCGGGATGAGCGTGCGTCGGGTCGACCGGACGCACAGCGGTACCTGGAGGCGCACGGTGGTAGTGCGGCAAGCTCGGGAGATTGCCCGGCGGCACCCCGAGCACTGTGGTGAAGGAGCGGCGATATCGGGAGAGCAGCTGGCGGCACCCCGACGTGCGGGGTCAACGAGTGGCAATACCGGGAGAGCGCTCGGCGGCACTCGGAGGCGCACGGTGGTACCGCGGCGAGATTTCGAGAGCACCCAGCGGCACTCGCATGCGCAGGGTGGAGCGCGAAGAGCTCGGGAGAGCGTCCGGCGGCACCCCGAGGAGCGGGATGAGCATGCGTCGGGTCGACCGGACGCACAGCGGCACCTGGAGGCGCACGGTGGTAGTGCGGCGAGCTCGGGAGAGCGCCCGGCGGCACCCCGAGGAGCGGGATGAGCGTGCGTCGGGTCGACCGGACGCACAGCGGCACCTGGAGGCGCACGGTGGTAGTGCGGCGAGCTCGGGAGAGCGCCCGGCGGCACCCCAGGCACTGTGGTGAAGGAGCAGCGATATCGGGAGAGCGCTCGGCGGCACTCGGAGGCGCGCTGTGGTACCGCGGCGAGATCCCGAGAGTGCCCGCTGGCACTTGCCGGCGCACGGTGGTAGCGCGGAGAGCTCAGCAGAGCGCCCGGCAGCACCCCGAGGAGCGGGATGAGCGTGCGTCGGGTCGACCGGACGCACAGCGGCACCTGGAGGCGCACGGTGGTAGTGCGGCAAGCTCGGCAGAGCGCCCGGCGGCACCCCGAGCACTGTGGTGAAGGAGCGGCGATATCGGGAGAGCGCGTGGCGGCACCCCGACGTGCGGGGTCAACGAGTGGCAATACCGGGAGAGCGCTCGGCGGCACTCGGAGGCGCACGGTGGTACCGCTGCGAGCTCAGGAGAGCGCCCGGCGGCACCCCGAGGAGCGGGATGAGCGTGCGTCGGGTCGACCGGACGTACAGCGGCACCTGGAGGTGCACGGTGGTAGTCCGGCGAGCTCGGGAAAGCGCCCGGCGGCACCCAGACAAGCAGGGTGAAGGAGCGGCGATATCGGGAGAGCGCTCGGCGGCACTCGGAGGCGCGCTGTGGTATCGCGGCGAGATCCCGAGAGCACCCAGCGGCACTCGCATGCGCAGGGTGGAGCGCGAAGAGCTCGGGAGAGCGTCCGGCGGCACCCCGAGGAGCGGGATGAGCGTGCGTCGGGTCGACCGGACGCAGAGCGGCACCTGGAGGCGCACGGTCGTAGTGCGGCAAGCTCGGGAAAGCGCCCGGCAGCACCCAGACAAGCAGGGCGAAGGAGCGGCGATATCGGGAGAGCGTTGAGCGGCACTCGGAGGCACGCGGTGGTACCGCTGTAAGCTCGGCAGTGCGCCCGGCGGCACCCCAGGCACTGTGGTGAAGGAGTAGCGATATCGGGAGTGCTCTCGGCGGCACTCGGAGGTGCGCTGTGGTACCACGGCGAGATCCCGAGAGTGCCCGCTGGCACTTGCCGGTGCACGGTGGTAGCGCGACGAGCTCGGGAGAGCGCCCGGTGGCACCCCGAGAAGTGGGATGAGCGTGTGTCGGGTCGACCGGACGCACAGCGGCACCTGGAGGCGCACGGTGGTAGTGCGGCGAGCTCGGGAAAGCGCCCGGCGGCACCCAGACAAGCAGGGTGAAGGAGCGGCGATATCGGGAGAGCGTTCGGCGGCACTCGGAGGCGCGCTGTGGTACCGCGGCGAGATCCCGAGAGTGCCCGCTGGCACTTGCCGGCGCACGGTGGTAGCGCGGAGAGCTCAGCAGAGCGCCCGGCAGCACCCCGAGGAGCGGGATGAGCGTGCGTCGGGTCCACCGGACGCACAGCGGTACCTGGAGGCGCACGGTGGTAGTGCGGCAAGCTCGGGAGAGCGCCCGGCGGCACCCCGAGCACTGTGGTGAAGGAGCGGCGATATCGGGAGAGCGCGTGGCGGCACCCCGACGTGCGGGGTCAACGAGTGTCGATACCGGGAGAGCGCTCGGCGGCACTCGGAGGCGCACGGTGGTACCCCTGCGAGCTCAGGAGAGCGCCCGGCTGCACCCCGAGCACAGTGGTGAAGGAGCGGCGATATCGGGAGAGCGCCCGGCGGCACTCAGAGGCGCGCTGTGGTACCGCGGCGAGATCCCGAGAGCACCCAGCAGCACTCGCATGCGCAGGGTGGAGCGCGAAGAGCTCGGGAGAGCGTCCGGCGGCACCCCGAGGAGCGGGATGAGCGTGCGTCGGGTCGACTGGACGCACAGCGGCACCTGGAGGCGCGCTGTGGTATCGCGGCGAGATCCCGAGAGCACCCAGCGGCACTCGCATGCGCAGGGTGGAGCGCGAAGAGCTCGGGAGAGCGTCCGGCGGCACCCCGAGGAGCAGGATGAGCGTGCGTCGGGTCGACCGGACGCACAGCGGCACCTGGAGGCGCACGGTGGTAGTGCGGCAAGCTCGGGAAAGCGCCCGGCGGCACCCCGAGCACTGTGGTGAAGGAGCGGCGATATCGGGAGAGCGTTCAGCGGCACTCGGAGGCACGCGGTGGTACCGCTGTGAGCTCGGCAGTGCGCCCGGCGGCACCCCAGGCACTGTGGTGAAGGAGCAGCGATATCGGGAGAGCGCTCGGCGGCACTCGGAGGCGCGCTGTGTTACCGCGGCGAGATCCCGAGAGTGCCCGCTGGCACTTGCCGGCGCACGGTGGTACCGCTGCGAGCTCAGGAGAGCGCCCGGCGGCACCCCGAGCACCGTGGTGAAGGAGCGGCGATATCGGGAGAGCGCTCGGCGGCACCCCGACGTGCGGGGTCAACGAGTCGCGATACCGGGAGAGCGCTCGGCGGCACTCGGAGGCGCACGGTGGTACCGCTGCGAGCTCAGGAGAGCGCCCGGCGGCACCCCGAGCACCGTGGTGAAGGAGCGGCGATATCGGGAGAGCGCTCGGCGGCACCCCGACGTGCGGGGTCAACGAGTGGCGATACCGGGAGAGCGCTCGGCGGCACTCGGAGGCGCACGGTGGTACCGCTGCGAGCTCAGGAGAGCGCCCGGCGGCACCCCGAGCACCGTGGTGAAGGAGCGGCGATATCGGGAGAGCGCCTGGCGGCACCCCGACGTGCGGGGTCAACGAGTGGCGATACCGGGAGAGCGCTCGGTGGCACTCGGAGGCGCGCTGTGGTACCGCGGCGAGATCCTGAGAGTGCCCGCTGGCACTTGCCGGCGCACTGTGGTAGCGCGGAGAGCTCAGCAGAGCGCCCGGCGGCACCCCGAGGAGCGGGATGAGCGTGCGTCGGGTCGACTGGACGCACAGCGGCACCTGGAGGCGCACGGTGGTAGTGCGGCAAGCTCGGGAGAGCGCCCGGCGGCACCCAGACAAGCAGGGTGAAGGAGCGGCGATATCGGGAGAGCGCGTGGCGGCACCCCGACGTGCGGGGTCAACGAGTGTCGATACCGGGAGAGCGCTCGGCGGCACTCGGAGGCGCACGGTGGTACCGCTGCGAGCTCAGGAGAGCGCCCGGCTGCACCCCGAGCACCGTGGTGAAGGAGCGGCGATATCGGGAGAGCGCTCGGCGGCACCTGGAGGCGCGCTGTGGTACCGCGGCGAGATCCCGAGAGCACCCAGCGGCACTCGCATGAGCAGGGTGGAGCGCGAAGAGCTCGGGAGAGTGTCCGGCGGCACCCCGAGGAGCGGGATGAGCGTGCGTCGGGTCGACCGGACGCACAGCGGCACCTGGAGGCGCACGGTGGTAGCGCGACGAGCTCGGGAGAGCGTCCGGCGGCACCCCGAGGAGCGGGATGAGCATGCGTCGGGTCGGCCGGACGCACAGCGGCACCTGGAGGCGCACGGTGGTAGTGCGGCGAGCTCAGGAGAGCGCCCGGCGGCACCCCGAGGAGCGGGATGAGCGTGCGTCGGGTCGACCGGACGCACAGCGGCACCTGGAGGCGCACGGTGGTAGTGCGGCGAGCTCGGGAGAGCGCCCGGCGGCACCCCGAGGAGCGAGATGAGCGTGCGTCGGGTCGACTGGACGCACAGCGGCACCTGCAGGCGCACGGTCGTAGTGCGGCAAGCTCGGGAGAGCGCCCGGCGGCACCCAGACAAGCAGGGTGAAGGAGCGGCGATATCGGGAGAGCGTTGAGCGGCACTCGGAGGCACGCGGTGGTATCGCTGTGAGCTCGGCAGTGCGCCCGGTGGCACCCCAGGCACTGTGGTGAAGGAGCAGCGATATCGGGAGAGCGCTCGGCGGCACTCGGAGGCGCGCTGTGGTACCGCGGCGAGATCCCGAGAGTGCCCGCTGGCACTTGCCGGCGCACGGTGGTAGCGCGGAGAGCTCAGCAGAGCGCCCGGCAGCACCCCGAGGAGCGGGATGAGCGTGCGTCGGGTCGACCGGACGCACAGCGGTACCTGGAGGCGCACGGTGGTAGTGCGGCAAGCTCGGGAGAGCGCCCGGCGGCACCCCGAGCACTGTGGTGAAGGAGCGGCGATATCGGGAGAGCGCGTGGCGGCACCCCGACGTGCGGGGTCAACGAGTGTCGATACCGGGAGAGCGCTCGGCGGCACTCGGAGGCGCGCTGTGGTACCGCGGCGAGATCCCGAGAGCACCCAGCGGCACTCGCATGCGCAGGGTGGAGCGCGAAGAGCTCGGGAGAGCGTCCGGCGGCACCCCGAGGAGCGGGATGAGCATGCGTCGGGTCGACCGGACGCACAGCGGCACCTGGAGGCGCACGGTGGTAGTGCGGCGAGCTCGGGAGAGCGCCCGGCGGCACCCCGAGGAGCGGGATGAGCATGCGTCGGGTCGACCGGACGCACAGCGGCACCTGGAGGCGCACGGTGGTAGTGCGGCGAGCTCGGGAGAGCGCCCGGCGGCACCCCGAGGAGCGGGATGAGCGTGCGTCGGGTCGACTGGACGCACAGCGGCACCTGGAGGCGCACGGTGGTAGTGCGGCAAGCTCGGGAAAGCGCCCGGCGGCACCCAGACAAGCAGGGTGAAGGAGCGGCGATATCGGGAGAGCGTTCAGCGGCACTCGGAGGCACGCGGTGGTATCGCTGTGAGCTCGGCAGTGCGCCCGGCGGCACCCCAGGCACTGTGGTGAAGGAGCAGCGATATCGGGAGAGCGCTCGGCGGCACTCGGAGGCGCGCTGTGGTACCGCGGCGAGATCCCGAGAGTGCCCGCTGGCACTTGCCGGCGCACGGTGGTAGCGCGGAGAGCTCAGCAGAGCGCCCGGCAGCACCCCGAGGAGCGGGATGAGCGTGCGTCGGGTCGACCGGACGCACAGCGGCACCTGGAGGCGCACGGTGGTAGTGCGGCAAGCTCGGCAGAGCGCCCGGCGGCACCCCGAGCACTGTGGTGAAGGAGCGGCGATATCGGGAGAGCGCGTGGCGGCACCCCGACGTGCGGGGTCAACGAGTGGCGATACCGGGAGAGCGCTCGGCGGCACTCGGAGGCGCACGGTTGTAACGCGGCGAGCTCGGCAGAGCACCTGGCGGCACCCCGAGCACCATGGTGAAGGAGCGGCGATATCGGGAGAGGGCTCGGCGGCACTCGGAGGCGCGCTGTGGTATCGCGGCGATATCCCGAGAGCACCCAGCGGCACTCGCATGCGCAGGGTGGAGCGCGAAGAGCTCGGGAGAGCGTCCGGCGGCACCCCGAGGAGCGGGATGAGCGTGCGTCGGGTCGACCGGACGCACAGCGGCACCTGGAGGCGCACGGTGGTAGCGCGACGAGCTCGGGAGAGCGCTCGGTGGCACCCCGAGGAGCGGGATGAGCGTGCGTCGGGTCGACCGGACGCACAGCGGCACCTGGAGGCGCACGGTGGTAGTGCGGCAAGCTCGGGAAAGCGCCCGGCGGCACCCCGAGCACTGTGGTGAAGGAGCGGCGATATCGGGAGAGCGTTCAGCGGCACTCGGAGGCACGCGGTGGTACCGCTGTGAGCTCGGCAGTGCGCCCGGCGGCACCCCAGGCACTGTGGTGAAGGAGCAGCGATATCGGGAGAGCGCTCGGCGGCACTCGGAGGCGCGCTGTGTTACCGCGGCGAGATCCCGAGAGTGCCCGCTGGCACTTGCCGGCGCACGGTGGTACCGCTGCGAGCTCAGGAGAGCGCCCGGCGGCACCCCGAGCACCGTGGTGAAGGAGCGGCGATATCGGGAGAGCGCTCGGCGGCACCCCGACGTGCGGGGTCAACGAGTCGCGATACCGGGAGAGCGCTCGGCGGCACTCGGAGGCGCACGGTGGTACCGCTGCGAGCTCAGGAGAGCGCCCGGCGGCACCCCGAGCACCGTGGTGAAGGAGCGGCGATATCGGGAGAGCGCTCGGCGGCACCCCGACGTGCGGGGTCAACGAGTGGCGATACCGGGAGAGCGCTCGGCGGCACTCGGAGGCGCACGGTGGTACCGCTGCGAGCTCAGGAGAGCGCCCGGCGGCACCCCGAGCACCGTGGTGAAGGAGCGGCGATATCGGGAGAGCGCCTGGCGGCACCCCGACGTGCGGGGTCAACGAGTGGCGATACCGGGAGAGCGCTCGGTGGCACTCGGAGGCACGCTGTGGTACCGCAGCGAGATCCTGAGAGTGCCCGCTGGCACTTGCCGGCGCACTGTGGTAGCGCGGAGAGCTCAGCAGAGCGCCCGGCGGCACCCCGAGGAGCGGGATGAGCGTGCGTCGGGTCGACTGGACGCACAGCGGCACCTGGAGGCGCACGGTGGTAGTGCGGCAAGCTCGGGAGAGCGCCCGGCGGCACCCAGACAAGCAGGGTGAAGGAGCGGCGATATCGGGAGAGCGCGTGGCGGCACCCCGACGTGCGGGGTCAACGAGTGTCGATACCGGGAGAGCGCTCGGCGGCACTCGGAGGCGCACGGTGGTACCGCTGCGAGCTCAGGAGAGCGCCCGGCTGCACCCCGAGCACCGTGGTGAAGGAGCGGCGATATCGGGAGAGCGCTCGGCGGCACCTGGAGGCGCGCTGTGGTACCGCGGCGAGATCCCGAGAGCACCCAGCGGCACTCGCATGAGCAGGGTGGAGCGCGAAGAGCTCGGGAGAGCGTCCGGCGGCACCCCGAGGAGCGGGATGAGCGTGCGTCGGGTCGACCGGACGCACAGCGGCACCTGGAGGCGCACGGTGGTAGCGCGACGAGCTCGGGAGAGCGTCCGGCGGCACCCCGAGGAGCGGGATGAGCATGCGTCGGGTCGGCCGGACGCACAGCGGCACCTGGAGGCGCACGGTGGTAGTGCGGCGAGCTCAGGAGAGCGCCCGGCGGCACCCCGAGGAGCGGGATGAGCGTGCGTCGGGTCGACCGGACGCACAGCGGCACCTGGAGGCGCACGGTGGTAGTGCGGGTAGCTCGAAAGAGCGCCCGGCGGCACCCCGAGGAGCGAGATGAGCGTGCGTCGGGTCGACTGGACGCACAGCGGCACCTGCAGGCGCACGGTCGTAGTGCGGCAAGCTCGGGAGAGCGCCCGGCGGCACCCAGACAAGCAGGGTGAAGGAGCGGCGATATCGGGAGAGCGTTGAGCGGCACTCGGAGGCACGCGGTGGTATCGCTGTGAGCTCGGCAGTGCGCCCGGTGGCACCCCAGGCACTGTGGTGAAGGAGCAGCGATATCGGGAGAGCGCTCGGCGGCACTCGGAGGCGCGCTGTGGTACCGCGGCGAGATCCCGAGAGTGCCCGCTGGCACTTGCCGGCGCACGGTGGTAGCGCGGAGAGCTCAGCAGAGCGCCCGGCAGCACCCCGAGGAGCGGGATGAGCGTGCGTCGGGTCGACCGGACGCACAGCGGTACCTGGAGGCGCACGGTGGTAGTGCGGCAAGCTCGGGAGAGCGCCCGGCGGCACCCCGAGCACTGTGGTGAAGGAGCGGCGATATCGGGAGAGCGCGTGGCGGCACCCCGACGTGCGGGGTCAACGAGTGTCGATACCGGGAGAGCGCTCGGCGGCACTCGGAGGCGCACGGTGGTACCCCTGCGAGCTCAGGAGAGCGCCCGGCTGCACCCCGAGCACAGTGGTGAAGGAGCGGCGATATCGGGAGAGCGCTCGGCGGCACTCAGAGGCGCGCTGTGGTACCGCGGCGAGATCCCGAGAGTGCCCGCTGGCACTTGCCGGCGCACGGTGGTAGCGCGGAGAGCTCAGCAGAGCGCCCGGCAGCACCCCGAGGAGCGGGATGAGCGTGCGTCGGGTCGACCGGACGCACAGCGGTACCTGGAGGCGCACGGTGGTAGTGCGGCAAGCTCGGGAGAGCGCCCGGCGGCACCCCGAGCACTGTGGTGAAGGAGCGGCGATATCGGGAGAGCGCGTGGCGGCACCCCGACGTGCGGGGTCAACGAGTGTCGATACCGGGAGAGCGCTCGGCGGCACTCGGAGGCGCACGGTGGTACCGCTGCGAGCTCAGGAGAGCGCCTGGCTGCACCCCGAGCACAGTGGTGAAGGAGCGGCGATATCGGGAGAGCGCTCGGCGGCACTCAGAGGCGCGCTGTGGTACCGCGGCGAGATCCCGAGAGCACCCAGCGGCACTCGCATGCGCAGGGTGGAGCGCGAAGAGCTCGGGAGAGCGTCCGGCGGCACCCCGAGGAGCGGGATGAGCGTGCGTCGGGTCGACTGGACGCACAGCGGCACCTGGAGGCGCGCTGTGGTATCGCGGCGAGATCCCGAGAGCACCCAGCGGCACTCGCATGCGCAGGGTGGAGCGCGAAGAGCTCGGGAGAGCGTCCGGCGGCACCCCGAGGAGCAGGATGAGCGTGCGTCGGGTCGACCGGACGCACAGCGGCACCTGGAGGCGCACGGTGGTAGTGCGGCGAGCTCAGGAGAGCGCCCGGCGGCACCCCGAGGAGCGGGATGAGCGTGCGTCGGGTCGACCGGACGCACAGCGGCACCTGGAGGCGCACGGTGGTAGTGCGGCGAGCTCGGGAGAGCGCCCGGCGGCACCCCGAGGAGCGAGATGAGCGTGCGTCGGGTCGACTGGACGCACAGCGGCACCTGCAGGCGCACGGTCGTAGTGCGGCAAGCTCGGGAGAGCGCTCGGCGGCACTCGGAGGCGCGCTGTGGTACCACGGCGAGATCCCGAGAGTGCCCGCTGGCACTTGCCGGCGCACGGTGTTACCGCTGCGAGCTCAGGAGAGCGCCCGGCGGCACCCCGAGCACCGTGGTGAAGGAGCGGCGATATCGGGAGAGCAGCTGGCGGCACCCCGACGTGCGGGGTCAACGAGTGGCAATACCGGGAGAGCGCTCGGCGGCACTCGGAGGCGCACGGTGGTACCGCGGCGAGATTTCGAGAGCACCCAGCGGCACTCGCATGCGCAGGGTGGAGCGCGAAGAGCTCGGGAGAGCGTCCGGCGGCACCCCGAGGAGCGGGATGAGCATGCGTCGGGTCGACCGGACGCACAGCGGCACCTGGAGGCGCACGGTGGTAGTGCGGCGAGCTCGGGAGAGCGCCCGGCGGCACCCCGAGGAGCGGGATGAGCGTGCGTCGGGTCGACCGGACGCACAGCGGCACCTGGAGGCGCACGGTGGTAGTGCGGCGAGCTCGGGAGAGCGCCCGGCGGCACCCCAGGCACTGTGGTGAAGGAGCAGCGATATCGGGAGAGCGCTCGGCGGCACTCGGAGGCGCGCTGTGGTACCGCGGCGAGATCCCGAGAGTGCCCGCTGGCACTTGCCGGCGCACGGTGGTAGCGCGGAGAGCTCAGCAGAGCGCCCGGCAGCACCCCGAGGAGCGGGATGAGCGTGCGTCGGGTCGACCGGACGCACAGCGGCACCTGGAGGCGCACGGTGGTAGTGCGGCAAGCTCGGCAGAGCGCCCGGCGGCACCCCGAGCACTGTGGTGAAGGAGCGGCGATATCGGGAGAGCGCGTGGCGGCACCCCGACGTGCGGGGTCAACGAGTGGCAATACCGGGAGAGCGCTCGGCGGCACTCGGAGGCGCACGGTGGTACCGCTGCGAGCTCAGGAGAGCGCCCGGCGGCACCCCGAGGAGCGGGATGAGCGTGCGTCGGGTCGACCGGACGTACAGCGGCACCTGGAGGTGCACGGTGGTAGTCCGGCGAGCTCGGGAAAGCGCCCGGCGGCACCCAGACAAGCAGGGTGAAGGAGCGGCGATATCGGGAGAGCGCTCGGCGGCACTCGGAGGCGCGCTGTGGTATCGCGGCGAGATCCCGAGAGCACCCAGCGGCACTCGCATGCGCAGGGTGGAGCGCGAAGAGCTCGGGAGAGCGTCCGGCGGCACCCCGAGGAGCGGGATGAGCGTGCGTCGGGTCGACCGGACGCACAGCGGCACCTGGAGGCGCACGGTGGTAGCGCGACGAGCTCGGGAGAGCGCCCGGTGGCACCCCGAGGAGCGGGATGAGCGTGCGTCGGGTCGACCGGACGCACAGCGGCACCTGGAGGCGCACGGTGGTAGTGCGGCAAGCTCGGGAAAGCGCCCGGCGGCACCCAGACAAGCAGGGTGAAGGAGCGGCGATATCGGGAGAGCGTTGAGCGGCACTCGGAGGCACGCTGTGGTACCGCTGTGAGCTCGGCAGTGCGCCCGGCGGCACCCCAGGCACTGTGGTGAAGGAGCAGCGATATCGGGAGAGCGCGTGGCGGCACCCCGACGTGCGGGGTCAACGAGTGGCGATACCGGGAGAGCGCTCGGCGGCACTCGGAGGCGCACGGTGGTACCGCTGCGAGCTCAGGAGAGCTCCCGGCGGCACCCCGAGCACCGTGGTGAAGGAGCGGCGATATCGGGAGAGCGCCTGGTGGCACCCCGACGTGCGGGGTCAACGAGTGGCGATACCGGGAGAGCGCTCGGCGGCACTCGGAGGCGCACGGTGGTACCGCGGCGAGATCCCGAGAGCACCCAGCGGCACTCGCATGCGCGGGGTGGAGCGCGAAGAGCTCGGGAGAGCGTCCGGCGGCACCCCGAGGAGCGGGATGAGCGTGCGTCGGGTCGACCGGACGCACAGCGGCACCTGGAGGTGCACGGTGGTAGTGCGGCGAGCTCGGGAGAGCACCCGGCGGCACCCAGACAAGCGGGGTGAAGGAGCGGCGATATGGGGAGAGCGCTCAGTGGCACTTGGAGGCGCGCGGTGGTACCGTGGCGAGATCCCGAGAGTGCCCGCTGACACTTCTCAGCGCACGGTGGTAGCGCGGAGAGCTCAGCAGAGCGCCCGGCGGCACCCCGAGGAGCGGGATGAGCGTGCGTCGGGTCGACCGGGCGCACAGCGGCACCTGGAGGCGCACTGTGGTAGTGCGGTAAGCTCGGGAAAGCGCCCGGCGGCACCCAGACAAGCAGGGTGAAGGAGCGGCGATATCGGGAGAGCGCTCGGCGGCACTCGGAGGCGCGCTGTGGTACCGCGGCGAGATCCCGAGAGTGCCCGCTGGCACTTGCCAGCGCACGGTGGTAGCGCGGAGAGCTCAGCAGAGCGCCCGGCAGCACCCCGAGGAGCGGGATGAGCGTGCGTAGGGTCGACCGGACGCACAGCGGCACCTGGAGGCGCACGGTGGTAGTGCGGCAAGCTCGGGAGAGCGCCCGGCGGCACCCCGAGCACTGTGGTGAAGGAGCGGCGATATCGGGAGAGCGCGTGGCGGCACCCCGACGTGCGGGGTCAACGAGTGGCGATACCGGGAGAGCGCTCGGCGGCACTCGGAGGCGCACGGTTGTAACGCGGCGAGCTCGGCAGAGCACCTGGCGGCAACCCGAGCACTGTGGTGAAGGAGCGGCGATATTGGGAGAGCGCGTGGCGGCACCCCGACGTGCGGGGTCAACGAGTGGCAATACCGGGAGAGCGATCGGCGGCACTCGGAGGCGCACGGTGGTACCGCTGCGAGCTCAGGAGAGCGCCCGGCGGCACCCCGAGGAGCGGGATGAGCGTGCGTCGGGTCGACCGGACGCACAGCGGCACCTGGAGGCGCACGGTGGTAGCGCGACGAGCTCGGGAGAGCGCCCGGTGGCACCCCGAGAAGTGGGATGAGCGTGCGTCGGGTCGACCGGACGTACAGCGGCACCTGGAGGCGCACGGTGGTAGTGCGGCGAGCTCGGGAAAGCGCCCGGCGGCACCCAGACAAGCAGGGTGAAGGAGCGGTGATATCGGGAGAGCGTTCGGTGGCACTCGGAGGCGCGCTGTGGTACCGCGGCGAGATCCCGAGAGTGCCCGCTGGCACTTGCCGGCGCACGGTGGTAGCGCGGAGAGCTCAGCAGAGCGCCCGGCAGCACCCCGAGGAGCGGGATGAGCGTGCGTCGGGTCGACCGGACGCACAGCGGCACCTGGAGGCGCACGGTGGTAGTGCGGCAAGCTCGGGAGAGCGCCCGGCGGCACCCCGAGCACTGTGGTGAAGGAGCGGCGATATCGGGAGAGCGCGTGGCGGCACCCCGACGTGCGGGGTCAACGAGTGGCGATACCGGGAGAGCGCTCGGCGGCACTCGGAGGCGCACGGTTGTAACGCGGCGAGCTCGGCAGAGCACCTGGCGGCACCCCGAGCACCGTGGTGAAGGAGCGGCGATATCGGGAGAGGGCTCGGCGGCACTCGGAGGCGCGCTGTGGTACCGCGGCGAGATCCCGAGAGCACCCAGCGGCACTCGCATGCGCAGGGTGGAGCGCGAAGAGCTCGGGAGAGCGTCCGGCGGCACCCCGAGGAGCGGGATGAGCATGCGTCGGGTCGACCGGACGCACAGCGGCACCTGGAGGCGCACGGTGGTAGTGCGGCGAGCTCGGGAGAGCGCCCGGCGGCACCCCGAGGAGCGGGATGAGCATGCGTCGGGTCGACCGGACGCACAGCGGCACCTGGAGGCGCACGGTGGTAGTGCGGCGAGCTCGGGAGAGCGCCCGGCGGCACCCCGAGGAGCGGGATGAGCGTGCGTCGGGTCGACCGGACGCAGAGCGGCACCTGGAGGCGCACGGTGGTAGTGCGGCAAGCTCGGGAAAGCGCCCGGCGGCACCCAGACAAGCAGGGTGAAGGAGCGGCGATATCGGGAGAGCGTTGAGCGGCACTCGGAGGCACGCGGTGGTATCGCTGTGAGCTCGGCAGTGCGCCCGGCGGCACCCCAGGCACTGTGGTGAAGGAGCAGCGATATCGGGAGAGCGCTCGGCGGCACTCGGAGGCGCGCTGTGGTACCGCGGCGAGATCCCGAGAGTGCCCGCTGGCACTTGCCGGCGCACGGTGGTAGCGCGGAGAGCTCAGCAGAGCGCCCGGCAGCACCCCGAGGAGCGGGATGAGCGTGCGTCGGGTCGACCGGACGCACAGCGGCACCTGGAGGCGCACGGTGGTAGTGCGGCAAGCTCGGCAGAGCGCCCGGCGGCACCCCGAGCACTGTGGTGAAGGAGCGGCGATATCGGGAGAGCGCGTGGCGGCACCCCGACGTGCGGGGTCAACGAGTGGCGATACCGGGAGAGCGCTCGGCGGCACTCGGAGGCGCACGGTTGTAACGCGGCGAGCTCGGCAGAGCACCTGGCGGCACCCCGAGCACCATGGTGAAGGAGCGGCGATATCGGGAGAGGGCTCGGCGGCACTCGGAGGCGCGCTGTGGTATCGCGGCGATATCCCGAGAGCACCCAGCGGCACTCGCATGCGCAGGGTGGAGCGCGAAGAGCTCGGGAGAGCGTCCGGCGGCACCCCGAGGAGCGGGATGAGCGTGCGTCGGGTCGACCGGACGCACAGCGGCACCTGGAGGCGCACGGTGGTAGCGCGACGAGCTCGGGAGAGCGCTCGGTGGCACCCCGAGGAGCGGGATGAGCGTGCGTCGGGTCGACCGGACGCACAGCGGCACCTGGAGGCGCACGGTGGTAGTGCGGCAAGCTCGGGAAAGCGCCCGGCGGCACCCAGACAAGCAGGGTGAAGGAGCGGCGATATCGGGAGAGCGTTGAGCGGCACTCGGAGGCACGCGGTGGTACCGCTGTGAGCTCGGCAGTGCGCCCGGCGGCACCCCAGGCACTGTGGTGAAGGAGCAGCGATATCGGGAGAGCGCGTGGCGGCACCCCGACGTGCGGGGTCAACGAGTGGCGATACCGGGACAGCGCTCGGCGGCACTCGGAGGCGCACGGTGGTACCGCTGCGAGCTCAGGAGAGCGCCCGGCGGCACCCCGAGCACCGTGGTGAAGGAGCGACGATATCGGGAGAGCGCCTGGTGGCACCCCGACGTGCGGGGTCAACGAGTGGCGATACCGGGAGAGCGCTCGGCGGCACTCGGAGGCGCACAGTGGTACCGCGGCGAGATCCCGAGAGCACCCAGCGGCACTCGCATGCGCGGGGTGGAGCGCGAAGAGCTCGGGAGAGCGTCCGGCGGCACCCCGAGGAGCGGGATGAGCGTGCGTCGGGTCGACCGGACGCACAGCGGCACCTGGAGGTGCACGGTGGTAGTGCGGCGAGCTCGGGAGAGCACCCGGCGGCACCCAGACAAGCGGGGTGAAGGAGCGGCGATATGGGGAGAGCGCTCAGTGGTACTTGGAGGCGCGCGGTGGTACCGTGGCGAGATCCCGAGAGTGCCCGCTGACACTTCTCAGCGCACGGTGGTAGCGCGGAGAGCTCAGCAGAGCGCCCGGCAGCACCCCGAGGAGCGGGATGAGCGTGCGTCAGGTCGACTGGACGCACAGCGGCACCTGGAGGCGCACGGTGGTATTGCGGCAAGCTCGGGAGAGCGCCCGGCGGCACCCGGAGCACTGTGGTGAAGGAGCGGCGATATCGGGAGAGCGCGTGGCGGCACCCCGACGTGCGGGGTCAACGAGTGTCGATACCGGGAGAGCGCTCGGCGGCACTCGGAGGCGCACGGTGGTATCGCTGCGAGCTCAGGAGAGCGCCCGGCGGCACCCCGAGCACCGTGGTGAAGGAGCGGCGATATCGGGAGAGCGCCTGGCGGCACCCCGACGTGCGGGGTCAATGAGTGGCGATACCGGGAGAGCGCTCGGCGGCACTCGGAGGCGCACGGTGGTACCGCGGCGAGATCCCGAGAGCACCCAGCGGCACTCGCATGCGCAGGGTGGAGCGCGAAGAGCTCGGGAGAGCGTCCGGCGGCACCCCGAGGAGCGGGATGAGCGTGCATCGGGTCGACCGGACGCACAGCGGCACCTGGAGGCGCACGGTGGTAGTGCGGCGAGCTCGGGAGAGCGCCCGGCGGCACCCCGAGGAGCAGGATGAGCGTGCGTCGGGTCGACTGGACGCACAGCGGCACCTGGAGGCGCACGGTGGTAGTGCGGCAAGCTCGGGAAAGCGCCCGGCGGCACCCAGACAAGCAGGGTGAAGGAGCGGCGATATCGGGAGAGCGTTCAGCGGCACTCGGAGGCACGCGGTGGTACCGCTGTGAGCTCGGCAGTGCGCCCGGCGGCACCCCAGGCACTGTGGTGAAGGAGCAGCGATATCGGGAGAGCGCTCGGCGGCACTCGGAGGCGCGCTGTGGTACCGCGGCGAGATCCCGAGAGTGCCCGCTGGCACTTGCCGGCGCACGGTGGTAGCGCGGAGAGCTCAGCAGAGCGCCCGGCAGCACCCCGAGGAGCGGGATGAGCGTGCGTAGGGTCGACCGGACGCACAGCGGCACCTGGAGGCGCACGGTGGTAGTGCGGCAAGCTCGGGAGAGCGCCCGGCGGCACCCCGAGCACTGTGGTGAAGGAGCGGCGATATCGGGAGAGCGCGTGGCGGCACCCCGACGTGCGGGGTCAACGAGTGGCGATACCGGGAGAGCGCTCGGCGGCACTCGGAGGCGCACGGTTGTAACGCGGCGAGCTCGGCAGAGCACCTGGCGGCAACCCGAGCACTGTGGTGAAGGAGCGGCGATATTGGGAGAGCGCGTGGCGGCACCCCGACGTGCGGGGTCAACGAGTGGCAATACCGGGAGAGCGCTCGGCGGCACTCGGAGGCGCACGGTGGTACCGCTGCGAGCTCAGGAGAGCGCCCGGCGGCACCCCGCGGAGCGGGATGAGCGTGCGTCGGGTCGACCGGACGCACAGCGGCACCTGGAGGCGCACGGTGGTAGCGCGACGAGCTCGGGAGAGCGCCCGGTGGCACCCCGAGAAGTGGGATGAGCGTGCGTCGGGTCGACCGGACGTACAGCGGCACCTGGAGGCGCACGGTGGTAGTGCGGCGAGCTCGGGAAAGCGCCCGGCGGCACCCAGACAAGCAGGGTGAAGGAGCGGTGATATCGGGAGAGCGTTCGGTGGCACTCGGAGGCGCGCTGTGGTACCGCGGCGAGATCCCGAGAGTGCCCGCTGGCACTTGCCGGCGCACGGTGGTAGCGCGGAGAGCTCAGCAGAGCGCCCGGCAGCACCCCGAGGAGCGGGATGAGCGTGCGTCGGGTCGACCGGACGCACAGCGGCACCTGGAGGCGCACGGTGGTAGTGCGGCAAGCTCGGGAGAGCGCCCGGCGGCACCCCGAGCACTGTGGTGAAGGAGCGGCGATATCGGGAGAGCGCGTGGCGGCACCCCGACGTGCGGGGTCAACGAGTGTCGATACCGGGAGAGCGCTCGGCGGCACTCGGAGGCGCACGGTGGTAACGCGGCGAGCTCGGAAGAGCACCTGGCGGCACCCCGAGCACCGTGGTGAAGGAGCGGCGATATCGGGAGAGGGCTCGGCGGCACTCGGAGGCGCGCTGTGGTACCGCGGCGAGATCCCGAGAGCACCCAGCGGCACTCGCATGCGCAGGGTGGAGCGCGAAGAGCTCGGGAGAGCGTCCGGCGGCACCCCGAGGAGCGGGATGAGCATGCGTCGGGTCGACCGGACGCACAGCGGCACCTGGAGGCGCACGGTGGTAGTGCGGCGAGCTCGGGAGAGCGCCCGGCGGCACCCCGAGGAGCGGGATGAGCGTGCGTCGGGTCGACCGGACGCACAGCGGCACCTGGAGGCGCACGGTGGTAGTGCGGCGAGCTCGGGAGAGCGCCCGGCGGCACCCCGAGGAGCGGGATGAGCGTGCGTCGGGTCGACCGGACGCACAGCGGCACCTGGAGGCGCACGGTGGTAGTGCGGCAAGCTCGGGAAAGCGCCCGGCGGCACCCAGACAAGCAGGTTGAAGGAGCGGCGATATCGGGAGAGCGTTCAGCGGCACTCGGAGGCACGCGGTGGTATCGCTGTGAGCTCGGCAGTGCGCCCGGCGGCACCCCAGGCACTGTGGTGAAGGAGCAGCGATATCGGGAGAGCGCTCGGCGGCACTCGGAGGCGCGCTGTGTTACCGCGGCGAGATCCCGAGAGTGCCCGCTGGCACTTGCCGGCGCACGGTGGTAGCGCGGAGAGCTCAGCAGAGCGCCCGGCGGCACCCCGAGGAGCGGGATGAGCGTGCGTAGGGTCGACCGGACGCACAGCGGCACCTGGAGGCGCACGGTGGTAGTGCGGCAAGCTCGGGAGAGCGCCCGGCGGCACCCCGAGCACTGTGGTGAAGGAGCGGCGATATCGGGAGAGCGCGTGGCGGCACCCCGACGTGCGGGGTCAACGAGTGGCAATACCGGGAGAGCGCTCGGCGGCACTCGGAGGCGCACGGTGGTACCGCTGCGAGCTCAGGAGAGCGCCCGGCGGCACCCCGAGGAGCGGGATGAGCGTGCGTCGGGTCGACCGGACGCACAGCGGCACCTGGAGGCGCACGGTGGTAGCGCGACGAGCTCGGGAGAGCGCCTGGTGGCACCCCGAGGAGCTGGATGAGCGTGCGTCGGGTCGACCGGACGTACAGCGGCACCAGGAGGCGCACGGTGGTAGTGCGGCGAGCTCGGGAAAGCGCCCGGCGGCTCCCAGACAAGCAAGGTGAAGGAGCGGCGATATCGGGAGAGCGCTCGGCGGCACTCGGAGGCGCGCTGTGGTATCGCGGCGAGATCCCGAGAGCACCCAGCGGCACTCGCATGCGCAGGGTGGAGCGCGAAGAGCTCGGGAGAGCGTCCGGCGGCACCCCGAGGAGCAGGATGAGCGTGCGTCGGGTCGACTGGACGCACAGCGCCACCTGGAGGCGCACGGTGGTAGTGCGGCGAGCTCGGGAAAGCGCCCGGCGGCACCCAGACAAGCAGGGTGAAGGAGCGGCGATATCGGGAGAGCATTCAGCGGCACTCGGAGGCACGCGGTGGTACCGCTGTGAGCTCGGCAGTGCGCCCGGCGGCACCCCAGGCACTGTGGTGAAGGAGCAGCCATATCGGGAGAGCGCTCGGCGGCACTCGGAGGCGCGCTGTGGTACCGCGGCGAGATCCCGAGAGTGCCCGCTGGCACTTGCCGGCGCACGGTGGTACCGCTGCGAGCTCAGGAGAGCGCCCGGCGGCACCCCGAGCACTGTGGTGAAGGAGCGGCGATATCGGGAGAGCGCCTGGCGGCACCCCGACATGCGGGGTCAACGAGTGCGATACCGGGAGAGCGCTCGGCGGCACTCGGAGGCGCACGGTGGTACCGCTGCGAGCTCAGGAGAGCGCCCGGCGGCACCCCGAGCACCGTGGTGAAGGAGCGGCGATATCGGGAGAGCAGCTGGCCGCACCCCGACGTGCGGGGACAACGAGTGGCGCTACCGGGAGAGCGCTCGGCGGCACTCGGAGGCGCACGGTGGTACCGCGGCGAGATCCCGAGAGCACCCAGCGGCACTCGCATGCGCAGGGTAGAGCGCGAAGAGCTCGGGAGAGCGTCCGGCGGCACCCCGAGGAGCGGGATGAGCATGCGTCGGGTCGACCGGACGCACAGCGGCACCTGGAGGCGCACGGTGGTAGTGCGGCAAGCTCGGAAGAGCGCCCGGCGGCACCCCGAGCACTGTGGTGAAGGAGCGGCGATATCGGGAGAGCGCGTGGCGGCACCCCGACGTGCGGGGTCAACGAGTGTCGATACCGGGACAGCGCTCGGCGGCATTCGGAGGCGCACGGTTGTAACGCGGCGAGCTCGGCAGAGCACCTGGCGGCACCCCGAGCACCGTGGTGAAGGAGCGGCGATATCGGGAGAGGGCTCGGCGGCACTCGGAGGCGCGCTGTGGTACCGCGGCGAGATCCCGAGAGCACCCAGCGGCACTCGCATGCGCGGGGTGGAGCGCGAAGAGCTCGGGAGAGCGTCCGGCGGCACCCCGAGGAGCGGGATGAGCGTGCGTCGGGTCGACCGGACGCACAGCGGCACCTGGAGGTGCACGGTGGTAGTGCGGCGAGCTCGGGAGAGCACCCGGCGGCACCCAGACAAGCGGGGTGAAGGAGCGGCGATATGGGGAGAGCGCTCAGTGGCACTTGGAGGCGCGCGGTGGTACCGTGGCGAGATCCCGAGAGTGCCCGCTGACACTTCTCAGCGCACGGTGGTAGCGCGGAGAGCTCAGCAGAGCGCCCGGCGGCACCCCGAGGAGCGGGATGAGCGTGCGTCGGGTCGACCGGGCGCACAGCGGCACCTGGAGGCGCACTGTGGTAGTGCGGTAAGCTCGGGAAAGCGCCCGGCGGCACCCAGACAAGCAGGGTGAAGGAGCGGCGATATCGGGAGAGCGCTCGGCGGCACTCGGAGGCGCGCTGTGGTACCGCGGCGAGATCCCGAGAGTGCCCGCTGGCACTTGCCAGCGCACGGTGGTAGCGCGGAGAGCTCAGCAGAGCGCCCGGCAGCACCCCGAGGAGCGGGATGAGCGTGCGTAGGGTCGACCGGACGCACAGCGGCACCTGGAGGCGCACGGTGGTAGTGCGGCAAGCTCGGGAGAGCGCCCGGCGGCACCCCGAGCACTGTGGTGAAGGAGCGGCGATATCGGGAGAGCGCGTGGCGGCACCCCGACGTGCGGGGTCAACGAGTGGCGATACCGGGAGAGCGCTCGGCGGCACTCGGAGGCGCACGGTTGTAACGCGGCGAGCTCGGCAGAGCACCTGGCGGCAACCCGAGCACTGTGGTGAAGGAGCGGCGATATTGGGAGAGCGCGTGGCGGCACCCCGACGTGCGGGGTCAACGAGTGGCAATACCGGGAGAGCGATCGGCGGCACTCGGAGGCGCACGGTGGTACCGCTGCGAGCTCAGGAGAGCGCCCGGCGGCACCCCGAGGAGCGGGATGAGCGTGCGTCGGGTCGACCGGACGCACAGCGGCACCTGGAGGCGCACGGTGGTAGCGCGACGAGCTCGGGAGAGCGCCCGGTGGCACCCCGAGAAGTGGGATGAGCGTGCGTCGGGTCGACCGGACGTACAGCGGCACCTGGAGGCGCACGGTGGTAGTGCGGCGAGCTCGGGAAAGCGCCCGGCGGCACCCAGACAAGCAGGGTGAAGGAGCGGTGATATCGGGAGAGCGTTCGGTGGCACTCGGAGGCGCGCTGTGGTACCGCGGCGAGATCCCGAGAGTGCCCGCTGGCACTTGCCGGCGCACGGTGGTAGCGCGGAGAGCTCAGCAGAGCGCCCGGCAGCACCCCGAGGAGCGGGATGAGCGTGCGTCGGGTCGACCGGACGCACAGCGGCACCTGGAGGCGCACGGTGGTAGTGCGGCAAGCTCGGGAGAGCGCCCGGCGGCACCCCGAGCACTGTGGTGAAGGAGCGGCGATATCGGGAGAGCGCGTGGCGGCACCCCGACGTGCGGGGTCAACGAGTGGCGATACCGGGAGAGCGCTCGGCGGCACTCGGAGGCGCACGGTTGTAACGCGGCGAGCTCGGCAGAGCACCTGGCGGCACCCCGAGCACCGTGGTGAAGGAGCGGCGATATCGGGAGAGGGCTCGGCGGCACTCGGAGGCGCGCTGTGGTACCGCGGCGAGATCCCGAGAGCACCCAGCGGCACTCGCATGCGCAGGGTGGAGCGCGAAGAGCTCGGGAGAGCGTCCGGCGGCACCCCGAGGAGCAGGATGAGCATGCGTCGGGTCGACCGGACGCACAGCGGCACCTGGAGGCGCACGGTGGTAGTGCGGCGAGCTCGGGAGAGCGCCCGGCGGCACCCCGAGGAGCGGGATGAGCATGCGTCGGGTCGACCGGACGCACAGCGGCACCTGGAGGCGCACGGTGGTAGTGCGGCGAGCTCGGGAGAGCGCCCGGCGGCACCCCGAGGAGCGGGATGAGCGTGCGTCGGGTCGACCGGACGCACAGCGGCACCTGGAGGCGCACGGTGGTAGTGCGGCAAGCTCGGGAAAGCGCCCGGCGGCACCCAGACAAGCAGGGTGAAGGAGCGGCGATATCGGGAGAGCGTTCAGCGGCACTCGGAGGCACGCGGTGGTATCGCTGTGAGCTCGGCAGTGCGCCCGGCGGCACCCCAGGCACTGTGGTGAAGGAGCAGCGATATCGGGAGAGCGCTCGGCGGCACTCGGAGGCGCGCTGTGGTACCGCGGCGAGATCCCGAGAGTGCCCGCTGGCACTTGCCGGCGCACGGTGGTAGCGCGGAGAGCTCAGCAGAGCGCCCGGCAGCACCCCGAGGAGCGGGATGAGCGTGCGTCGGGTCGACCGGACGCACAGCGGCACCTGGAGGCGCACGGTGGTAGTGCGGCAAGCTCGGCAGAGCGCCCGGCGGCACCCCGAGCACTGTGGTGAAGGAGCGGCGATATCGGGAGAGCGCGTGGCGGCACCCCGACGTGCGGGGTCAACGAGTGTCGATACCGGGAGAGCGCTCGGCGGCACTCGGAGGCGCACGGTTGTAACGCGGCGAGCTCGGCAGAGCACCTGGCGGCACCCCGAGCACCATGGTGAAGGAGCGGCGATATCGGGAGAGGGCTCGGCGGCACTCGGAGGCGCGCTGTGGTATCGCGGCGATATCCCGAGAGCACCCAGCGGCACTCGCATGCGCAGGGTGGAGCGCGAAGAGCTCGGGAGAGCGTCCGGCGGCACCCCGAGGAGCGGGATGAGCGTGCGTCGGGTCGACCGGACGCACAGCGGCACCTGGAGGCGCACGGTGGTAGCGCGACGAGCTCGGGAGAGCGCTCGGTGGCACCCCGAGGAGCGGGATGAGCGTGCGTCGGGTCGACCGGACGCACAGCGGCACCTGGAGGCGCACGGTGGTAGTGCGGCAAGCTCGGGAAAGCGCCCGGCGGCACCCAGACAAGCAGGGTGAAGGAGCGGCGATATCGGGAGAGCGTTGAGCGGCACTCGGAGGCACGCGGTGGTACCGCTGTGAGCTCGGCAGTGCGCCCGGCGGCACCCCAGGCACTGTGGTGAAGGAGCAGCGATATCGGGAGAGCGCGTGGCGGCACCCCGACGTGCGGGGTCAACGAGTGGCGATACCGGGACAGCGCTCGGCGGCACTCGGAGGCGCACGGTGGTACCGCTGCGAGCTCAGGAGAGCGCCCGGCGGCACCCCGAGCACCGTGGTGAAGGAGCGGCGATATCGGGAGAGCGCCTGGTGGCACCCCGACGTGCGGGGTCAACGAGTGGCGATACCGGGAGAGCGCTCGGCGGCACTCGGAGGCGCACAGTGGTACCGCGGCGAGATCCCGAGAGCACCCAGCGGCACTCGCATGCGCGGGGTGGAGCGCGAAGAGCTCGGGAGAGCGTCCGGCGGCACCCCGAGGAGCGGGATGAGCGTGCGTCGGGTCGACCGGACGCACAGCGGCACCTGGAGGTGCACGGTGGTAGTGCGGCGAGCTCGGGAGAGCACCCGGCGGCACCCAGACAAGCGGGGTGAAGGAGCGGCGATATGGGGAGAGCGCTCAGTGGCACTTGGAGGCGCGCGGTGGTACCGTGGCGAGATCCCGAGAGTGCCCGCTGACACTTCTCAGCGCACGGTGGTAGCGCGGAGAGCTCAGCAGAGCGCCCGGCAGCACCCCGAGGAGCGGGATGAGCGTGCGTCAGGTCGACTGGACGCACAGCGGCACCTGGAGGCGCACGGTGGTATTGCGGCAAGCTCGGGAGAGCGCCCGGCGGCACCCGGAGCACTGTGGTGAAGGAGCGGCGATATCGGGAGAGCGCGTGGCGGCACCCCGACGTGCGGGGTCAACGAGTGTCGATACCGGGAGAGCGCTCGGCGGCACTCGGAGGCGCACGGTGGTATCGCTGCGAGCTCAGGAGAGCGCCCGGCGGCACCCCGAGCACCGTGGTGAAGGAGCGGCGATATCGGGAGAGCGCCTGGCGGCACCCCGACGTGCGGGGTCAATGAGTGGCGATACCGGGAGAGCGCTCGGCGGCACTCGGAGGCGCACGGTGGTACCGCGGCGAGATCCCGAGAGCACCCAGCGGCACTCGCATGCGCAGGGTGGAGCGCGAAGAGCTCGGGAGAGCGTCCGGCGGCACCCCGAGGAGCGGGATGAGCGTGCATCGGGTCGACCGGACGCACAGCGGCACCTGGAGGCGCACGGTGGTAGTGCGGCGAGCTCGGGAGAGCGCCCGGCGGCACCCCGAGGAGCAGGATGAGCGTGCGTCGGGTCGACTGGACGCACAGCGGCACCTGGAGGCGCACGGTGGTAGTGCGGCAAGCTCGGGAAAGCGCCCGGCGGCACCCAGACAAGCAGGGTGAAGGAGCGGCGATATCGGGAGAGCGTTCAGCGGCACTCGGAGGCACGCGGTGGTACCGCTGTGAGCTCGGCAGTGCGCCCGGCGGCACCCCAGGCACTGTGGTGAAGGAGCAGCGATATCGGGAGAGCGCTCGGCGGCACTCGGAGGCGCGCTGTGGTACCGCGGCGAGATCCCGAGAGTGCCCGCTGGCACTTGCCGGCGCACGGTGGTAGCGCGGAGAGCTCAGCAGAGCGCCCGGCAGCACCCCGAGGAGCGGGATGAGCGTGCGTAGGGTCGACCGGACGCACAGCGGCACCTGGAGGCGCACGGTGGTAGTGCGGCAAGCTCGGGAGAGCGCCCGGCGGCACCCCGAGCACTGTGGTGAAGGAGCGGCGATATCGGGAGAGCGCGTGGCGGCACCCCGACGTGCGGGGTCAACGAGTGGCGATACCGGGAGAGCGCTCGGCGGCACTCGGAGGCGCACGGTTGTAACGCGGCGAGCTCGGCAGAGCACCTGGCGGCAACCCGAGCACTGTGGTGAAGGAGCGGCGATATTGGGAGAGCGCGTGGCGGCACCCCGACGTGCGGGGTCAACGAGTGGCAATACCGGGAGAGCGATCGGCGGCACTCGGAGGCGCACGGTGGTACCGCTGCGAGCTCAGGAGAGCGCCCGGCGGCACCCCGAGGAGCGGGATGAGCGTGCGTCGGGTCGACCGGACGCACAGCGGCACCTGGAGGCGCACGGTGGTAGCGCGACGAGCTCGGGAGAGCGCCCGGTGGCACCCCGAGAAGTGGGATGAGCGTGCGTCGGGTCGACCGGACGTACAGCGGCACCTGGAGGCGCACGGTGGTAGTGCGGCGAGCTCGGGAAAGCGCCCGGCGGCACCCAGACAAGCAGGGTGAAGGAGCGGTGATATCGGGAGAGCGTTCGGTGGCACTCGGAGGCGCGCTGTGGTACCGCGGCGAGATCCCGAGAGTGCCCGCTGGCACTTGCCGGCGCACGGTGGTAGCGCGGAGAGCTCAGCAGAGCGCCCGGCAGCACCCCGAGGAGCGGGATGAGCGTGCGTCGGGTCGACCGGACGCACAGCGGCACCTGGAGGCGCACGGTGGTAGTGCGGCAAGCTCGGGAGAGCGCCCGGCGGCACCCCGAGCACTGTGGTGAAGGAGCGGCGATATCGGGAGAGCGCGTGGCGGCACCCCGACGTGCGGGGTCAACGAGTGGCGATACCGGGAGAGCGCTCGGCGGCACTCGGAGGCGCACGGTGGTAACGCGGCGAGCTCGGAAGAGCACCTGGCGGCACCCCGAGCACCGTGGTGAAGGAGCGGCGATATCGGGAGAGGGCTCGGCGGCACTCGGAGGCGCGCTGTGGTACCGCGGCGAGATCCCGAGAGCACCCAGCGGCACTCGCATGCGCAGGGTGGAGCGCGAAGAGCTCGGGAGAGCGTCCGGCGGCACCCCGAGGAGCGGGATGAGCATGCGTCGGGTCGACCGGACGCACAGCGGCACCTGGAGGCGCACGGTGGTAGTGCGGCGAGCTCGGGAGAGCGCCCGGCGGCACCCCGAGGAGCGGGATGAGCGTGCGTCGGGTCGACCGGACGCACAGCGGCACCTGGAGGCGCACGGTGGTAGTGCGGCGAGCTCGGGAGAGCGCCCGGCGGCACCCCGAGGAGCGGGATGAGCGTGCGTCGGGTCGACCGGACGCACAGCGGCACCTGGAGGCGCACGGTGGTAGTGCGGCAAGCTCGGGAAAGCGCCCGGCGGCACCCAGACAAGCAGGTTGAAGGAGCGGCGATATCGGGAGAGCGTTCAGCGGCACTCGGAGGCACGCGGTGGTATCGCTGTGAGCTCGGCAGTGCGCCCGGCGGCACCCCAGGCACTGTGGTGAAGGAGCAGCGATATCGGGAGAGCGCTCGGCGGCACTCGGAGGCGCGCTGTGTTACCGCGGCGAGATCCCGAGAGTGCCCGCTGGCACTTGCCGGCGCACGGTGGTAGCGCGGAGAGCTCAGCAGAGCGCCCGGCGGCACCCCGAGGAGCGGGATGAGCGTGCGTAGGGTCGACCGGACGCACAGCGGCACCTGGAGGCGCACGGTGGTAGTGCGGCAAGCTCGGGAGAGCGCCCGGCGGCACCCCGAGCACTGTGGTGAAGGAGCGGCGATATCGGGAGAGCGCGTGGCGGCACCCCGACGTGCGGGGTCAACGAGTGGCAATACCGGGAGAGCGATCGGCGGCACTCGGAGGCGCACGGTGGTACCGCTGCGAGCTCAGGAGAGCGCCCGGCGGCACCCCGAGGAGCGGGATGAGCGTGCGTCGGGTCGACCGGACGCACAGCGGCACCTGGAGGCGCACGGTGGTAGCGCGACGAGCTCGGGAGAGCGCCTGGTGGCACCCCGAGGAGCTGGATGAGCGTGCGTCGGGTCGACCGGACGTACAGCGGCACCAGGAGGCGCACGGTGGTAGTGCGGCGAGCTCGGGAAAGCGCCCGGCGGCTCCCAGACAAGCAAGGTGAAGGAGCGGCGATATCGGGAGAGCATTCAGCGGCACTCGGAGGCACGCGGTGGTACCGCTGTGAGCTCGGCAGTGCGCCCGGCGGCACCCCAGGCACTGTGGTGAAGGAGCAGCCATATCGGGAGAGCGCTCGGCGGCACTCGGAGGCGCGCTGTGGTACCGCGGCGAGATCCCGAGAGTGCCCGCTGGCACTTGCCGGCGCACGGTGGTACCGCTGCGAGCTCAGGAGAGCGCCCGGCGGCACCCCGAGCACTGTGGTGAAGGAGCGGCGATATCGGGAGAGCGCCTGGCGGCACCCCGACATGCGGGGTCAACGAGTGCGATACCGGGAGAGCGCTCGGCGGCACTCGGAGGCGCACGGTGGTACCGCTGCGAGCTCAGGAGAGCGCCCGGCGGCACCCCGAGCACCGTGGTGAAGGAGCGGCGATATCGGGAGAGCAGCTGGCCGCACCCCGACGTGCGGGGACAACGAGTGGCGATACCGGGAGAGCGCTCGGCGGCACTCGGAGGCGCACGGTGGTACCGCGGCGAGATCCCGAGAGCACCCAGCGGCACTCGCATGCGCAGGGTAGAGCGCGAAGAGCTCGGGAGAGCGTCCGGCGGCACCCCGAGGAGCGGGATGAGCATGCGTCGGGTCGACCGGACGCACAGCGGCACCTGGAGGCGCACGGTGGTAGTGCGGCAAGCTCGGAAGAGCGCCCGGCGGCACCCCGAGCACTGTGGTGAAGGAGCGGCGATATCGGGAGAGCGCGTGGCGGCACCCCGACGTGCGGGGTCAACGAGTGTCGATACCGGGAGAGCGCTCGGCGGCACTCGGAGGCGCACGGTTGTAACGCGGCGAGCTCGGCAGAGCACCTGGCGGCACCCCGAGCACCGTGGTGAAGGAGCGGCGATATCGGGAGAGGGCTCGGCGGCACTCGGAGGCGCACGGTGGTACCGCGGCGAGATCCCGAGAGCACCCAGCGGCACTCGCATGCGCAGGGTGGAGCGCGAAGAGCTCGGGAGAGCGTCCGGCGGCACCCCGAGGAGCGGGATGAGCGTGCGTCGGGTCGACCGGACGCACAGCGGCACCTGGAGGCGCACGGTGGTAGTGCGGCGAGCTCGGGAGAGCGCCCGGCGGCACCCCGAGGAGCAGGATGAGCGTGCGTCGGGTCGACTGGACGCACAGCGGCACCTGGAGGCGCACGGTGGTAGTGCGGCAAGCTCGGGAAAGCGCCCGGCGGCACCCAGACAAGCAGGGTGAAGGAGCGGCGATATCGGGAGAGCGTTCAGCGGCACTCGGAGGCACGCGGTGGTACCGCTGTGAGCTCGGTAGTGCGCCCGGCGGCACCCCAGGCACTGTGGTGAAGGAGCAGCGATATCGGGAGAGCGCTCGGCGGCACTCGGAGGCGCGCTGTGGTACCGCGGCGAGATCCCGAGAGTGCCCGCTGGCACTTGCCGGCGCACGGTGGTAGCGCGGAGAGCTCAGCAGAGCGCCCGGCAGCACCCCGAGGAGCGGGATGAGCGTGCGTAGGGTCGACCGGACGCACAGCGGCACCTGGAGGCACACGGTGGTAGTGCGGCAAGCTCGGGAGAGCGCCCGGCGGCACCCCGAGCACTGTGGTGAAGGAGCGGCGATATCGGGAGAGCGCGTGGCGGCACCCCGACGTGCGGGGTCAACGAGTGGCGATACCGGGAGAGCGCTCGGCGGCACTCGGAGGCGCACGGTTGTAACGCGGCGAGCTCGGCAGAGCACCTGGCGGCAACCCGAGCACTGTGGTGAAGGAGCGGCGATATTGGGAGAGCGCGTGGCGGCACCCCGACGTGCGGGGTCAACGAGTGGCAATACCGGGAGAGCGCTCGGCGGCACTCGGAGGCGCACGGTGGTACCGCTGCGAGCTCAGGAGAGCGCCCGGCGGCACCCCGAGGAGCGGGATGAGCGTGCGTCGGGTCGACCGGACGCACAGCGGCACCTGGAGGCGCACGGTGGTAGCGCGACGAGCTCGGGAGAGCGCCCGGTGGCACCCCGAGAAGTGGGATGAGCGTGCGTCGGGTCGACCGGACGTACAGCGGCACCTGGAGGCGCACGGTGGTAGTGCGGCGAGCTCGGGAAAGCGCCCGGCGGCACCCAGACAAGCAGGGTGAAGGAGCGGTGATATCGGGAGAGCGTTCGGTGGCACTCGGAGGCGCGCTGTGGTACCGCGGCGAGATCCCGAGAGTGCCCGCTGGCACTTGCCGGCGCACGGTGGTAGCGCGGAGAGCTCAGCAGAGCGCCCGGCAGCACCCCGAGGAGCGGGATGAGCGTGCGTCGGGTCGACCGGACGCACAGCGGCACCTGGAGGCGCACGGTGGTAGTGCGGCAAGCTCGGGAGAGCGCCCGGCGGCACCCCGAGCACTGTGGTGAAGGAGCGGCGATATCGGGAGAGCGCGTGGCGGCACCCCGACGTGCGGGGTCAACGAGTGTCGATACCGGGAGAGCGCTCGGCGGCACTCGGAGGTGCACGGTGGTAACGCGGCGAGCTCGGAAGAGCACCTGGCGGCACCCCGAGCACCGTGGTGAAGGAGCGGCGATATCGGGAGAGGGCTCGGCGGCACTCGGAGGCGCGCTGTGGTACCGCGGCGAGATCCCGAGAGCACCCAGCGGCACTCGCATGCGCAGGGTGGAGCGCGAAGAGCTCGGGAGAGCGTCCGGCGGCACCCCGAGGAGCGGGATGAGCATGCGTCGGGTCGACCGGACGCACAGCGGCACCTGGAGGCGCACGGTGGTAGTGCGGCGAGCTCGGGAGAGCGCCCGGCGGCACCCCGAGGAGCGGGATGAGCGTGCGTCGGGTCGACCGGACGCACAGCGGCACCTGGAGGCGCACGGTGGTAGTGCGGCGAGCTCGGGAGAGCGCCCGGCGGCACCCCGAGGAGCGGGATGAGCGTGCGTCGGGTCGACCGGACGCACAGCGGCACCTGGAGGCGCACGGTGGTAGTGCGGCAAGCTCGGGAAAGCGCCCGGCGGCACCCAGACAAGCAGGTTGAAGGAGCAGCGATATCGGGAGAGCGTTCAGCGGCACTCGGAGGCACGCGGTGGTATCGCTGTGAGCTCGGCAGTGCGCCCGGCGGCACCCCAGGCACTGTGGTGAAGGAGCAGCGATATCGGGAGAGCGCTCGGCGGCACTCGGAGGCGCGCTGTGTTACCGCGGCGAGATCCCGAGAGTGCCCGCTGGCACTTGCCGGCGCACGGTGGTAGCGCGGAGAGCTCAGCAGAGCGCCCGGCGGCACCCCGAGGAGCGGGATGAGCGTGCGTAGGGTCGACCGGACGCACAGCGGCACCTGGAGGCGCACGGTGGTAGTGCGGCAAGCTCGGGAGAGCGCCCGGCGGCACCCCGAGCACTGTGGTGAAGGAGCGGCGATATCGGGAGAGCGCGTGGCGGCACCCCGACGTGCGGGGTCAACGAGTGGCAATACCGGGAGAGCGATCGGCGGCACTCGGAGGCGCACGGTGGTACCGCTGCGAGCTCAGGAGAGCGCCCGGCGGCACCCCGAGGAGCGGGATGAGCGTGCGTCGGGTCGACCGGACGCACAGCGGCACCTGGAGGCGCACGGTGGTAGCGCGACGAGCTCGGGAGAGCGCCTGGTGGCACCCCGAGGAGCTGGATGAGCGTGCGTCGGGTCGACCGGATGTACAGCGGCACCAGGAGGCGCACGGTGGTAGTGCGGCGAGCTCGGGAAAGCGCCCGGCGGCTCCCAGACAAGCAAGGTGAAGGAGCGGCGATATCGGGAGAGCGCTCGGCGGCACTCGGAGGCGCGCTGTGGTATCGCGGCGAGATCCCGAGAGCACCCAGCGGCACTCGCATGCGCAGGGTGGAGCGCGAAGAGCTCGGGAGAGCGTCCGGCGGCACCCCGAGGAGCAGGATGAGCGTGCGTCGGGTCGACTGGACGCACAGCGCCACCTGGAGGCGCACGGTGGTAGTGCGGCGAGCTCGGGAAAGCGCCCGGCGGCACCCAGACAAGCAGGGTGAAGGAGCGGCGATATCGGGAGAGCATTCAGCGGCACTCGGAGGCACGCGGTGGTACCGCTGTGAGCTCGGCAGTGCGCCCGGCGGCACCCCAGGCACTGTGGTGAAGGAGCAGCCATATCGGGAGAGCGCTCGGCGGCACTCGGAGGCGCGCTGTGGTACCGCGGCGAGATCCCGAGAGTGCCCGCTGGCACTTTCCGGCGCACGGTGGTACCGCTGCGAGCTCAGGAGAGCGCCCGGCGGCACCCCGAGCACTGTGGTGAAGGAGCGGCGATATCGGGAGAGCGCCTGGCGGCACCCCGACATGCGGGGTCAACGAGTGCGATACCGGGAGAGCGCTCGGCGGCACTCGGAGGCGCACGGTGGTACCGCTGCGAGCTCAGGAGAGCGCCCGGCGGCACCCCGAGCACCGTGGTGAAGGAGCGGCGATATCGGGAGAGCAGCTGGCCGCACCCCGACGTGCGGGGACAACGAGTGGCGATACCGGGAGAGCGCTCGGCGGCACTCGGAGGCGCACGGTGGTACCGCGGCGAGATCCCGAGAGCACCCAGCGGCACTCGCATGCGCAGGGTAGAGCGCGAAGAGCTCGGGAGAGCGTCCGGCGGCACCCCGAGGAGCGGGATGAGCATGCGTCGGGTCGACCGGACGCACAGCGGCACCTGGAGGCGCACGGTGGTAGTGCGGCAAGCTCGGAAGAGCGCCCGGCGGCACCCCGAGCACTGTGGTGAAGGAGCGGCGATATCGGGAGAGCGCGTGGCGGCACCCCGACGTGCGGGGTCAACGAGTGTCGATACCGGGAGAGCGCTCGGCGGCACTCGGAGGCGCACGGTTGTAACGCGGCGAGCTCGGCAGAGCACCTGGCGGCACCCCGAGCACCGTGGTGAAGGAGCGGCGATATCGGGAGAGGGCTCGGCGGCACTCGGAGGCGCGCTGTGGTACCGCGGCGAGATCCCGAGAGCACCCAGCGGCACTCGCATGCGCAGGGTGGAGCGCGAAGAGCTCGGGAGAGCGTCCGGCGGCACCCCGAGGAGCGGGATGAGCATGCGTCGGGTCGACCGGACGGACAGCGGCACCTGGAGGCGCACGGTGGTAGTGCGGCAAGCTCGGGAAAGCGCCCGGCGGCACCCAGACAAGCAGGGTGACGGAGCGGCGATATCGGGAGAGCGTTCAGCGGCACTCGGAGGCACGCGGTGGTATCGCTGTGAGCTCGGCAGTGCGCCCGGCGGCACCCCAGGCACTGTGGTGAAGGAGCAGTGATATCGGGAGAGCGCTCGGCGGCACTCGGAGGCGCGCTGTGGTACCGCGGCGAGATCCCGAGAGTGCCCGCTGGCACTTGCCGGCGCACGGTGGTAGCGCGGAGAGCTCAGCAGAGCGCCCGGCAGCACCCCGAGGAGCGGGATGAGCGTGCGTCGGGTCGACCGGACGCACAGCGGCACCTGGAGGCGCACGGTGGTAGTGCGGCAAGCTCGGGAGAGCGCCCGGCGGCACCCCGAGCACTGTGGTGAAGGAGCGGCGATATCGGGAGAGCGCGTGGCGGCACCCCGACGTGCGGGGTCAACGAGTGGCGATACCGGGAGAGCGCTCGGCGGCACTCGGAGGCGCACGGTTGTAACGCGGCGAGCTCGGCAGAGCACCTGGCGGCACCCCGAGCACCGTGGTGAAGGAGCGGCGATATCGGGAGAGGGCTCGGCGGCACTCGGAGGCGCGCTGTGGTACCGCGGCGAGATCCCGAGAGCACCCAGCGGCACTCGCATGCGCAGGGTGGAGCGCGAAGAGCTCGGGAGAGCGTCCGGCGGCACCCCGAGGAGCGGGATGAGCATGCGTCGGGTCGACCGGACGCACAGCGGCACCTGGAGGCGCACGGTGGTAGTGCGGCGAGCTCGGGAGAGCGCCCGGCGGCACCCCGAGGAGCGGGATGAGCGTGCGTCGGGTCGACTGGACGCACAGCGGCACCTGGAGGCGCACGGTGGTAGTGCGGCAAGCTCGGGAAAGCGCCCGGCGGCACCCAGACAAGCAGGGTGAAGGAGCGGCGATATCGGGAGAGCGTTCAGCGGCACTCGGAGGCACGCGGTGGTATCGCTGTGAGCTCGGCAGTGCGCCCGGCGGCACCCCAGGCACTGTGGTGAAGGAGCAGCGATATCGGGAGAGCGCTCGGCGGCACTCGGAGGCGCGCTGTGGTACCGCGGCGAGATCCCGAGAGTGCCCGCTGGCACTAGCCGGCGCACGGTGGTAGCGCGGAGAGCTCAGCAGAGCGCCCGGCAGCACCCCAAGGACCGGGATGAGCGTGCGTCGGGTCGACCGGACGTACAGCGGCACCTGGAGGCGCACGGTGGTAGTGCGGCGAGCTCGGGAAAGCGCCCGGCGGCACCCAGACAAGCAGGGTGAAGGAGCGGCGATATCGGGAGAGCGTTCGGTGGCACTCGGAGGCGCGCTGTGGTACCGCGGCGAGATCCCGAGAGTGCCCGCTGGCACTTGCCGGCGCACGGTGGTAGCGCGGAGAGCTCAGCAGAGCACCCGGCAGCACCCCGAGGAGCGGGATGAGCGTGCGTCGGGTCGACCGGACGCACAGCGGCACCTGGAGGCGCACGGTGGTAGTGCGGCAAGCTCGGGAGAGCGCCCGGCGGCACCCCGAGCACTGTGGTGAAGGAGCGGCGATATCGGGAGAGGGCTCGGCGGCACTCGGAGGCGCGCTGTGGTACCGCGGCGAGATCCCGAGAGCACCCAGCGGCACTCACATGCGCAGGGTGGAGCGCGAAGAGCTCGGGAGAGCGTCCGGCGGCACCCCGAGGAGCGGGATGAGCATGCGTCGGGTCGACCGGACGCACAGCGGCACCTGGAGGCGCACGGTGGTAGTGCGGCGAGCTCGGGAGAGCGCCCGGCGGCACCCCGAGGAGCGGGATGAGCATGCGTCGGGTCGACCGGACGCACAGCGGCACCTGGAGGCGCACGGTGGTAGTGCGGCGAGCTCGGGAGAGCGCCCGGCGGCACCCCGAGGAGCGGGATGAGCGTGCGTCGGGTCGACTGGACGCACAGCGGCACCTGGAGGCGCACGGTGGTAGTGCGGCAAGCTCGGGAAAGCGCCCGGCGGCACCCAGACAAGCAGGGTGAAGGAGCGGCGATATCGGGAGAGCGTTCAGCGGCACTCGGAGGCACGCGGTGGTATCGCTGTGAGCTCGGCAGTGCGCCCGGCGGCACCCCAGGCACTGTGGTGAAGGAGCAGCGATATCGGGAGAGCGCTCGGCGGCACTCGGAGGCGCGCTGTGGTACCGCGGCGAGATCCCGAGAGTGCCCGCTGGCACTTGCCGGCGCACGGTGGTAGCGCGGAGAGCTCAGCAGAGCGCCCGGCAGCACCCCGAGGAGCGGGATGAGCGTGCGTAGGGTCGACCGGACGCACAGCGGCACCTGGAGGCGCACGGTGGTAGTGCGGCAAGCTCGGCAGAGCGCCCGGCGGCACCCCGAGCACTGTGGTGAAGGAGCGGCGATATCGGGAGAGCGCCTGGCGGCACTCGGAGGCGCGCTGTGGTACTGCGGCGAGATCCCGAGAGTGCCCGCTGGCACTTGCCGGCGCACGGTGGTACCGGTGCGAGCTCAGGAGAGCGCCCGGCGGCACCCCGAGCAACGTGGTGAAGGAGCGGCGATATCGGGAGAGCGCCTGGCGGCACCCCGACGTGCGGGATCAACGAGTGGCGATACCGGGAGAGCGCTTGGCGGCACTCGGAGGCGCACGGTGGTACCGCTGCGAGCTCAGGAGAGCGCCCGGCTGCACCCCGAGCACCGTGGTGAAGGAGCGGCAATATCGAGAGAGCGCTCGGCGGCACTCAGAGGCGCGCTGTGGTACCGCGGCGAGATCCCGAGAGCACCAAGCGGCACTCGCATGCGCAGGGTGGAGCGCGAAGAGCTCGGGAGTACGTCCGGCTGCACCCCGAGGAGCGGGATGAGCGTGCGTCGGGTCCACCGGACGCACAGCGGCACCTGGAGGCGCACGGTGGTAGTGCGGCGAGCTCGGGAAAGCGCCCGGCGGCACCCAGACAAGCAGGGTGAAGGAGCGGCGATATCGGGAGAGCGTTCGGTGGCACTCGGAGGCGCGCTGTGGTACCGCGGCGAGATCCCGAGAGTGCCCGCTGGCACTTGCCGGCGCACGGTGGTAGCGCGGAGAGCTCAGCAGAGCACCCGGCAGCACCCCGAGGAGCGGGATGAGCGTGCGTCGGGTCGACCGGACGCACAGCGGCACCTGGAGGCGCACGGTGGTAGTGCGGCAAGCTCGGGAGAGCGCGTGGCGGCACCCCGAGCACTGTGGTGAAGGAGCGGCGATATCGGGAGAGCGCGTGGCGGCACCCCGACGTGCGGGGTCAACGAGTGTCGATACCGGGAGAGCGCTCGGCGGCACTCGGAGGCGCACGGTGGTAACGCGGCGAGCTCGGCAGAGCACCTGGTGGCAACCCGAGCACCGTGGTGAAGGAGCGGCGATATCGGGAGAGGGCTCGGCGGCACTCGGAGGCGCGCTGTGGTACCGTGGCGAGATCCCGAGAGCACCCAGCGGCACTCGCATGCGCAGGGTGGAGCGCGAAGAGCTCGGGAGAGCGTCCGGCGGCACCCCGAGGAGCGGGATGAGCATGCGTCGGGTCGACCGGACGCACAGCGGCACCTGGAGGCGCACGGTGGTAGTGCGGCGAGCTCGGGAGAGCGCTCGGCGGCACCCCGAGGAGCGGGATGAGCGTGCATCGGGTCGACCGGACGCACAGCGGCACCTGGAGGCGCACGGTGGTAGTGCGGCGAGCTCGGGAGAGCGCCCGGCGGCACCCCGAGGAGCGGGATGAGCGTGCGTCGGGTCGACTGGACGCACAGCGGCACCTGGAGGCGCACGGTGGTAGTGCGGCAAGCTCGGGAAAGCGCCCGGCGGCACCCAGACAAGCAGGGTGAAGGAGCGGCGATATCGGGAGAGCGTTCAGCGGCACTCGGAGGCACGCGGTGGTATCGCTGTGAGCTCGGCAGTGCGCCCGGCGGCACCCCAGGCACTGTGGTGAAGGAGCAGCGATATCGGGAGAGCGCTCGGCGGCACTCGGAGGCGCGCTGTGGTACCGCGGCGAGATCCCGAGAGTGCCCGCTGGCACTTGCTGGCGCACGGTGGTAGCGCGGAGAGCTCAGCAGAGCGCCCGGCAGCACCCCGAGGAGCGGGATGAGCGTGCGTCGGGTCGACCGGACGCACAGCGGCACCTGGAGGCGCACGGTGGTAGTGCGGCAAGCTCGGGAGAGCGCCCGGCGGCACCCCGAGCACTGTGGTGAAGGAGCGGCGATATCGGGAGAGCGCGTGGCGGCACCCCGAGCACTGTGGTGAAGGAGCGGCGATATCGGGAGAGCGCGTGGCGGCACCCCGACGTGCGGGGTCAACGAGTGGCAATACCGGGAGAGCGCTCGGCGGCACTCGGAGGCACACGGTGGTACCGCTGCGAGCTCAGGAGAGCGCCCAGCGGCACCCCGAGCACCGTGGTGAAGGAGCGGCGATATTGGGAGAGCGCCTGGCGGCACCCCGACGTGCTGGGTCAACGAGTGGCGATACCAGGAGAGCGCTCGGCGGCACTCGGAGGCGCACGGTGGCATTGCGGCGAGATCTCGAGAGCACCCAGCGGCACTCACATGCGCAGGGTGGAGCGCGAAGAGCTCGGGAGAGCGTCCGGCGGCACCCCGAGGAGCGGGATGAGCGTGCGTCGGGTCGACCGGACGCACAGCGGCACCTGGAGGCGCACGGTGGTAGCGCGACGAGCTCGGGAGAGCGCCTGGTGGCACCCCGAGGAGCAGGATGAGCGTGCGTCGGGTCGACCGGACGCACAGCGGCACCTGGAGGTGCACGGTGGTAGTGCGGCAAGCTCGGGAAAGCGCCCGGCGGCACCCAGACAAGCAGGGTGAAGGAGCGGCGATATCGGGAGAGCGTTCAGCGGCACTCGGAGGCACGCGGTGGTACCGCTGTGAGCTCGGTAGTGCGCCCGGCGGCACCCCAGGCACTGTGGTGAAGGAGCAGCGATATCGGGAGAGCGCTCGGCGGCACTCGGAGGCGCGCTGTGGTACCGCGGCGAGATCCCGAGAGTGCCCGCTGGCACTTGCCGGCGCACGGTGGTAGCGCGGAGAGCTCAGCAGAGCACCCGGCAGCACCCCGAGGAGCGGGATGAGCGTGCGTAGGGTCGACCGGACGCACAGCGGCACCTGGAGGCGCACGGTGGTAGTGCGGCAAGCTCGGGAGAGCGCCCGGCGGCACCCCGAGCACTGTGGTGAAGGAGCGGCGATATCGGGAGAGCGCCTGGCGGCACTCGGAGGCGCGCTGTGGTACCGCGGCGAGATCCCGAGAGCACCCAGCGGCACTCACATGCGCAGGGTGGAGCGCGAAGAGCTCGGGAGAGCGTCCGGCGGCACCCCGAGGAGCGGGATGAGCGTGCGTCGGGTCGACCGGACGCACAGCGGCACCTGGAGGCGCACGGTGGTAGTGCGGCGAGCTCGGCAGAACGCCCGGCGGCACCCCGAGGAGCGGGGTGAAGGAGCGGCGATATCGGGAGAGGGCTCGGCGGCAACCGATGAGCGGGATGAGCATGCGCCGGGTCGACCGGACGCACAGCGACACCCGGAAGCTCACGGTGGTAGCGCGGCGAGCTCGGAAGAGCCCCGCAGCACCCCGAAGAGCGGGGTGAAGGATCGGTGTGGTCAGGAGGAGGCGGAGCGACAGCCGGAGGCGCAGGGTGGTAGCGTGGTGAGCTCGGACAGTGCCCGGCGGCACCCCGAAGAGCGCGCTGAGGGCACGGGTGAGTCGGACGAGGACTCGTCGGCACCCCGAAGGGCGGGGGGAGCGGCTCGGGCAGGTGGGACGTGCGCCCGTCACCATCCCGAGGGGTGGGTTAAGGCTCGGCGGGATCGAGTTGGCGCCCGACGGCACCCGGAGGGGTGGGATGAAGGTTCGTCGGGGTTGGGAGGATGCGCAGCGACACCCGGAGGCGCAGAGCGGTAGTGCAGCAAGCTCGGCAGACCGCCCGGAGGCACCCTGCCGAGCGGGGTGTATATACGGAGCGGTCGGAAGGCGCACTGCGACACCTGGAGGAGCACGGTAGTAGCGCGGCGAGCTCGGGAGAGCCCCGAATCACCCTGAAGAGCGGGGTGATGAATCGGCGTGGTCGGGAGGACGCGCAGCAACACGCAGAGGCGCACGCTGGTACAACGGCGAGCTCGGACAAGGGTTCCAGAGCTCGGGACTCTGTAGGGTTCCAGAGGGGCTCGTAGGGTTCCATTGAAATCTGAAGGGTTCCCTAGGGGCCCGTAGAGTCCCGTAGATTGCCGTAGGGGCCTATAGGGTTGTGTAAGTGCCCGCAGGGGTTGGTAGGAGCTTGTAGGGTGCCATATGTTTCCGGAGGGTTGTGTAGGGTTCCGTAGGGGCCTGTGGTGTTCCCTAGGGGCCTGTAGAGTCTCGTACAGTTCCGTAGGGTCCTGTAGGTTTCCATAAGCGCCCGCAGAGGTCTGAAGGGGCCCGTACTGTTCCATAAGGATCCATAGGGTTCCGTAGAGCTTCGTAGGTTCCCTAGAGGCCTGTGGAGTACCGCAGGAGCCAGTAGTGTTCTGTAGGGGCCCGTAGGGTTCCTTCCATAGGAGCTGGCAGTGTTCCGTAGGGTCCTCTAGGGTTGAGTAAGTGCCCGCAGGAGTCTGTAGGAATCCGTGGGATTCTGTAAGGTTCTGCAGGGTTCCGTAGGGGCCCGTAGAGTTCCATAGTGGCTGGTAAAGTTCCCTAGGGCCCTGTACCGTTCCGTAACTGCCTGCAAGGGTCTTTAGGCTTCCGTAGGGGCTGGAAGGGTTCCATAAAGTTCCGTGGGTTCCTGCAGAGTTCTGCAAGTGCCCGCAAGGGCCTGTAGGGGCGCACAGTGTTTCTGCCAGGTTCCGTAGAGTTCCGTAGGGGCCATATTTTTCTGTAGTGGCTGGTAGTATTCCGTAGGGGTCTGTAGGTTTCCGTAGGCACCTACAGTGTTCTGTAGGAGCCCATAGGGTTTTAGTGAGGTTCCGTTGTGTTGCTAAGGGTCTTGTAGAGTGCTGTCGGGTCCTGGAGTATTCTGTAGGGTTCCAGAGGGGCTGGTAGGGTTCCGTCGAAATCTGAAGGGTTCCCTAGGGGCCCGTAGAGTCCCATAGATTTCCGTAGGGGCCTGTAGGGTTGTTTAAGTGCCCGCAGAAGTCTGTAGGAGTCTGTGGGATTCTGTCAGATTCCGGAGGGTTCTGCAGGGTTCCGTAGGGACCCGTAGAGTTCCATAGTGGCTGGTAAAGTTCCGTAGGGCCCTGTGGGGTTCTCTATGGACCTGTAGGGTTCCGTAGGGGCCTGCAGGGTTCTGTAAGTGCCCGTAGGTGTCTGTACGGGTCTGTAGGGTTCCGTAGGCACCTGCAGTGTTCTGTAGGAGCCCATAGGGTTTTAGTGAGGTTCCGTTGTGTTGCTAAGGGTCTTGTAGAGTGCTGTCGGGTCCTGGAGTATTCTGTAGGGTTCCAGAGGGGCTGGTAGGGTTCCGTCGAAATCTGTAGGGTTCCCTAGGGGCCCGTAGAGTCCCGTAGATTGCCGTAGGGACTTGTAGGGTTGTGTAAGTGCTCGCAGGGGTTGGTAGGAGCTTGTAGGGTGCCATATGTTTCCGGAGGGTTGTGTAGGGTTCCGTAGGGGCCTGTGGTGTTCCCTAGGGGCCTGTAGAGTCTCGTACAGTTCCGTAGGGTCCTGTAGGTTTCCATAAGCGCCCGCAGAGGTCTGAAGGGGCCCGTACTGTTCCGTAAGGATCCATAGGGTTCCGTAGAGCTTCGTAGGTTCCCTAGAGGCCTCTGGAGTACCGCAGGAGCCAGTAGTGTTCCGTAGGGTCCTCTAGGGTTGAGTATGTGCCCGCAGGAGTCTGTAGGAATCCGTGGGATTCTGAAAGGTTCTGGAGGGTTCTGCAGGGTTCCGTAGGGGCCCCTAGAGTTCCGTAGTGGCTGGTAAAGTTCCCTAGGGCCCTGTACCGTTCCGTAACTGCCTGCAATGGTCTTTAGGCTTCCGTAAGGGCTGGTAGGGTTCCATAAAGTTCCGTGGGTTCCTGCAGAGTTCTGCAAGTGCCCGCAAGGGCCTGTAGGGGCCCACAGTGTTTCTGCCAGGTTCCGTAGAGTTCCGTAGGGGCCATATTTTTCTGTAGTGGCTGGTAGTATTCTGTAGGGGTCTGTAGGTTTCCGTAGGCACCTACAGTGTTCTGTAGGAGCCCATAGGGTTTTAGTGAGGTTCCGTTGTGTTGCTAAGGGTCTTGTAGAGTGCTGTCGAGTCCTGGAGTATTCTGTAGGGTTCCAGAGGGGCTGGTAGGGTTCCGTCGAAATCTGAAGGGTTCCCTAGGGGCCCGTAGAGTCCCGTAGATTTCCATAGGGACCTGTAGGGTTATGTAAGTGCCCGCAGGGGTTGGTAGGAGCTTGTAGGGTGCCATATGTTTCCAGAGGGTTGTGTAGGGTTCCGTAGGGGCCTGTGGTGTTCCCTAGGGCCCTGTAGAGTCTTGTACAGTTCCGTAGGGTCCTGTAGGTTTCCATAAGCGCCCACAGAGGTCTGAAGGGGCCCGTACTGTGCCGTAAGGATCCATAGGGTTCCGTAGAGCTTCGTAGGTTCCCTAGAGGCCTCTGGAGTACCGCAGGAGCCAGTAGTGTTCCGTAGGGTCCTCTAGGGTTGAGTAAGTGCCCGCAGGAGTCTGTAGGAATCCGTGGGATTCTGTAAGGTTCTGGAGGGTTCTGCAGGGTTCTGTAGGGGCCTGTAGAGTTCCGTAGTGGCTGGTAAAGTTCCGTAGGGCCCTGTGGGGTTCTGTATGGACCTGTAGGGTTCCATAGGGGCCTGCAGTGTTCTGTAAGTGCCCGTAGGTGTCTGTACGGGTCTGTAGGGTTCCGTAGGCACCTACAGTGTTCTGTAGGAGCCCACAGGGTTTTAGTGAGGTTCCGTTGTGTTGCTAAGGGTCTTGTAGAGTGCTGTCGGGTCCTGGAGTATTCTGTAGGGTTCCAGAGGGCCTTGTAGGGTTCCGTCGAAATCTGAAGGGTTCCCTAGGGGCCCGTAGAGTCCCATAGATTTCCGTAGGGACCTGTAGGGTTGTTTAAGTGCCCGCAGAAGTCTGTAGGAGTCTGTGGGATTCTGTCAGATTCCGGAGGGTTCTGCAGGGTTCCGTAGGGACCCGTAGAGTTCCATAGTGGCTGGTAAAGTTCCGTAGGGCCCTGTGGGGTTCTGTATGGACCTGTAGGGTTCCATAGGGGCCTGCAGGGTTCTGTAAGTGCCCGTAGGTGTCTGTACGGGTCTGTAGGGTTCCGTAGGCACCTGCAGTGTTCTGTAGGAGCCCATAGGGTTTTAGTGAGGTTCCGTTGTGTTGCCAAGGGTCTGGTAGAGTGCTGTCGGGTCCTGGAGTGTTCTGTAGGGTTCCAGAGGGGCTGGTAGGGTTCCGTCGAAATCTGAAGGGTTCCCTAGGGGCCCGTAGAGTCCCGTAGATTGCCGTAGGGACTTGTAGGGTTGTGTAAGTGCTCGCAGGGGTTGGTAGGAGCTTGTAGGGTGCCATATGTTTCCAGAGGGTTGTGTAGGGTTCCGTAGGGGCCTGTGGTGTTCCCTAGGGGCCTGTAGAGTCTCGTACAGTTCCGTAGGGTCCTGTAGGTTTCCATAAGCGCCCGCAGAGGTCTGAAGGGGCCCGTACTGTTCCGTAAGGATCCATAGGGTTCCGTAGAGCTTCGTAGGTTCCCTAGAGGCCTCTGGAGTACCACAGGAGCTAGTAGTGTTCCGTAGGGTCCTCTAGGGTTGAGTAAGTGCCCGCAGGAGTCTGTAGGAATCCGTGGGATTCTGAAAGGTTCTGGAGGGTTCTGCAGGGTTCCGTAGGGGCCCCTAGAGTTCCGTAGTGGCTGGTAAAGTTCCCTAGGGCCCTGTACCGTTCCGTAACTGCCTGCAATGGTCTTTAGGCTTCCGTAGGGGCTGGTAGGGTTCCATAAAGTTCCGTGGGTTCCTGCAGAGTTCTGCAAGTGCCCGCAAGGGCCAGTAGGGGCCCACAGTGTTTCTGCCAGGTTCCGTAGAGTTCCGTAGGGGCCATATTTTTCTGTAGTGGCTGGTAGTATTCTGTAGGGGTCTGTAGGTTTCCGTAGGCACCTACAGTGTTCTGTAGGAGCCCATAGGGTTTTAGTGAGGTTCCGTTGTGTTGCTAAGGGTCTTGTAGAGTGCTGTCGGGTCCTGGAGTATTCTGTAGGGTTCCAGAGGGGCTGGTAGGGTTCCATCGAAATCTGTAGGGTTCCCTAGGGGCCCGTAGAGTCCCGTAGATTTCCATAGGGACCTGTAGGGTTATGTAAGTGCCCGCAGGGGTTGGTAGGAGCTTGTAGGGTGCCATATGTTTCCAGAGGGTTGTGTAGGGTTCCGTAGGGGCCTGTGGTGTTCCCTAGGGCCTTGTAGAGTCTTGTACAGTTCCGTAGGGTCCTGTAGTTTTCCATAAGCGCCCACAGAGGTCTGAAGGGGCCCGTACTGTGCCGTAAGGATCCATAGGGTTCCGTAGAGCTTCGTAGGTTCCCTAGAGGCCTCTGGAGTACCGCAGGAGCCAGTAGTGTTCCGTAGGGTCCTCTAGGGTTGAGTAAGTGCCCGCAGGAGTCTGTAGGAATCCGTGGGATTCTGTAAGGTTCTGGAGGGTTCTGCAGGGTTCTGTAGGGGCCTGTAGAGTTCCGTAGTGGCTGGTAAAGTTCCGTAGGGCCCTGTGGGGTTCTGTATGGACCTGTAGGGTTCCATAGGGGCCTGCAGTGTTCTGTAAGTGCCCGTAGGTGTCTGTACGGGTCTGTAGGGTTCCGTAGGCACCTACAGTGTTCTGTAGGAGCCCACAGGGTTTTAGTGAGGTTCCGTTGTGTTGCTAAGGGTCTTGTAGAGTGCTGTCGGGTCCTGGAGTATTCTGTAGGGTTCCAGAGGGCCTTGTAGGGTTCCGTCGAAATCTGAAGGGTTCCCTAGGGGCCCGTAGAGTCCCATAGATTTCCGTAGGGGCCTGTAGGGTTGTTTAAGTGCCCGCAGAAGTCTGTAGGAGTCTGTGGGATTCTGTCAGATTCCGGAGGGTTCTGCAGGGTTCCGTAGGGACCCGTAGAGTTCCATAGTGGCTGGTAAAGTTCCGTAGGGCCCTGTGGGGTTCTGTATGGACCTGTAGGGTTCCATAGGGGCCTGCAGGGTTCTGTAAGTGCCCGTAGGTGTCTGTACGGGTCTGTAGGGTTCCGTAGGCACCTGCAGTGTTCTGTAGGAGCCCATAGGGTTTTAGTGAGGTTCCGTTGTGTTGCTAAGGGTCTTGTAGAGTGCTGTCGGGTCCTGGAGTGTTCTGTAGGGTTCCAGAGGGGCTGGTAGGGTTCCGTCGAAATCTGAAGGGTTCCCTAGGGGCCCGTAGAGTCCCGTAGATTGCCGTAGGGACTTGTAGGGTTGTGTAAGTGCTCGCAGGGGTTGGTAGGAGCTTGTAGGGTGCCATATGTTTCCAGAGGGTTGTGTAGGGTTCCGTAGGGGCCTGTGGTGTTCCCTAGGGGCCTGTAGAGTCTCGTACAGTTCCGTAGGGTCCTGTAGGTTTCCATAAGCGCCCGCAGAGGTCTGAAGGGGCCCGTACTGTTCCGTAAGGATCCATAGGGTTCCGTAGAGCTTCGTAGGTTCCCTAGAGGCCTCTGGAGTACCACAGGAGCCAGTAGTGTTCCGTAGGGTCCTCTAGGGTTGAGTAAGTGCCCGCAGGAGTCTGTAGGAATCCGTGGGATTCTGAAAGGTTCTGCAGGGTTCTGCAAGGTTCCGTAGGGGCCCCTAGAGTTCCGTAGTGGCTGGTAAAGTTCCCTAGGGCCCTGTACCGTTCCGTAACTGCCTGCAATGGTCTTTAGGCTTCCGTAAGGGCTGGTAGGGTTCCATAAAGTTCCGTGGGTTCCTGCAGAGTTCTGCAAGTGCCCGCAAGGGCCAGTAGGGGCGCACAGTGTTTCTGCCAGGTTCCGTAGAGTTCCGTAGGGGCCATATTTTTCTGTAGTGGCTGGTAGTATTCTGTAGGGGTCTGTAGGTTTCCGTAGGCACCTACAGTGTTCTGTAGGAGCCCATAGGGTTTTAGTGAGGTTCCGTTGTGTTGCTAAGGGTCTTGTAGAGTGCTGTCGGGTCCTGGAGTATTCTGTAGGGTTCCAGAGGGGCTCGTAGGGTTCCGTCGAAATCTGAAGGGTTCCCTAGGGGCCCGTAGAGTCCCGTAGATTGCCGTAGGGACCTGTAGGGTTATGAAAGTGCCCGCAGGGGTTGGTAGGAGCTTGTAGGGTGCCATATGTTTCCGGAGGGTTGTGTAGGGTTCCGTAGGGGCCTGTGGTGTTCCCTAGGGCCTTGTAGAGTCTTGTACAGTTCCGTAGGGTCCTGTAGGTTTCCATAAGCGCCCACAGAGGTCTGAAGGGGCCCGTACTGTGCCGTAAGGATCCATAGGGTTCCGTAGAGCTTCGTAGGTTCCCTAGAGGCCTCTGGAGTACCGCAGGAGCCAGTAGTGTTCCGTAGGGTCCTCTAGGGTTGAGTAAGTGCCCGCAGGAGTCTGTAGGAATCTGTGGGATTCTGTAAGGTTCTGGAGGGTTCTGCAGGGTTCTGTAGGGGCCCGTAGAGTTCCGTAGTGGCTGGTAAAGTTCCGTAGGGCCCTGTGGGGTTCTGTATGGACCTGTAGGGTTCCATAGGGGCCTGCAGTGTTCTGCAAGTGCCCGTAGGTGGCTGTACGGGTCTGTAGGGTTCCGTAGGCACCTACAGTGTTCTGTAGGAGCCCATAGGGTTTTAGTGAGGTTCCGTTGTGTTGCTAAGGGTCTTGTAGAGTGCTGTCGGGTCCTGGAGTATTCTGTAGGGTTCCAGAGGGGCTGGTAGGGTTCCGTCGAAATCTGAAGGGTTCCCTAGGGGCCCGTAGAGTCCCATAGATTTCCGTAGGGGCCTGTAGGGTTGTTTAAGTGCCCACAGAAGTCTGTAGGAGTCTGTGGGATTCTGTCAGATTCCGGAGGGTTCTGCAGGGTTCCGTAGGGACCCGTAGAGTTCCATAGTGGCTGGTAAAGTTCCGTAGGGCCCTGTGGGGTTCTCTATGGACCTGTAGGGTTCCGTAGGGGCCTGCAGTGTTCTGTAAGTGCCCGTAGGTGTCTGTACGGGTCTGTAGGGTTCCGTAGGCACCTGCAGTGTTCTGTAGGAGCCCATAGGGTTTTAGTGAGGTTCCGTTGTGTTGCTAAGGGTCTTGTAGAGTGCTGTCGGGTCCTGGAGTATTCTGTAGGGTTCCAGAGGGGCTGGTAGGGTTCCGTCGAAATCTGAAGGGTTCCCTAGGGGCCCGTAGAGTCCCGTAGATTGCCGTAGGGACCTGTAGGGTTGTGTAAGTGCTCGCAGGGGTTGGTAGGAGCTTGTAGGGTTCCATAAGTTTCCAGAGGGTTGTGTAGGGTTCCGTAGGGGCCTGTGGTGTTCCCTAAGGGCCTGTAGAGTCTCGTACGGTTCCGTAGGGGCCTGTGGTGTTCCCTAGGGGCCTGTAGAGTCTCGTACAGTTCCGTAGGGTCCTGTAGGTTTCCATAAGCGCCCGCAGAGGTCTGAAGGGCCCCGTACTGTTCCGTAAGGATCCATAGGGCTCCGTAGAGCTTCGTAGGTTCCCTAGAGGCCTGTGGAGTACCGCAGGAGCCAGTAGTGTTCTGTAGGGGCCCGTAGGGTTCCTTCCATAGGAGCTGGCAGTGTTCCGTAGGGTCCTCTAGGGTTGAGTAAGTGCCCGCAGGAGTCTGTAGGAATCCGTGGGATTCTGTAAGGTTCTGGAGGGTTCTGCAGGGTTCCGTAGGGGCCCGTAGAGTTCCATAGTGGCTGGTAAAGTTCCCTAGGGCCCTGTACCGTTCCGTAACTGCCTGCAAGTGTCTTTAGGCTTCCGTAGGGGCTGGTAGGGTTCCATAAAGTTCCGTGGGTTCCTGCAGAGTTCTGCAAGTGCCCGCAAGGGCCTGTAGGGGCGCACAGTGTTTCTGCCAGGTTCCGTAGAGTTCCGTAGGGGCCATATTTTTCTGTAGTGGCTGGTAGTATTCTGTAGGGGTCTGTAGGGTTCCGTAGGCGCCTACAGTGTTCTGTAGGAGCCCATAGGGTTTTAGTGAGGTTCTGTTGTGTTGCTAAGGGTCTTGTAGAGTGCTGTCGGGTCCTGGAGTATTCTGTAGGGTTCCAGAGGGGCTGGTAGGGTTCCGTCGAAATCTGAAGGGTTCCCTAGGGGCCCGTAGAGTCCCGTAGATTGCCGTAGGGACCTGTAGGGTTATGTAAGTGCCCGCAGGGGTTGGTAGGAGCTTGTAGGGTGCCATATGTTTCCAGAGGGTTGTGTAGGGTTCCGTAGGGGCCTGTGGTGTTCCCTAGGGCCTTGTAGAGTCTCGTACAGTTCCGTAGGGTCCTGTAGGTTTCCATAAGCGCCCGCAGAGGTCTGAAGGGGCCCGTACTGTGCCGTAAGGATCCATAGGGTTCTGTAGAGCTTCGTAGGTTCCCTAGAGGCCTCTGGAGTACCGCAGGAGCCAGTAGTGTTCCGTAGGGTCCTCTAGGGTTGAGTAAGTGCCCGCAGGAGTCTGTAGGAATCTGTGGGATTCTGTAAGGTTCTGGAGGGTTCTGCAGGGTTCTGGAGGGGCCCGTAGAGTTCCGTAGTGGCTGGTAAAGTTCCGTAGGGCCCTGTGGGGTTCTGTATGGACCTGTAGGGTTCCATAGGGGCCTGCAGTGTTCTGCAAGTGCCCGTAGGTGTCTGTACGGGTCTGTAGGGTTCCGTAGGCACCTACAGTGTTCTGTAGGAGCCCATAGGGTTTTAGTGAGGTTCCGTTGTGTTGCTAAGGGTCTTGTAGAGTGCTGTCGGGTCCTGGAGTATTCTGTAGGGTTCCAGAGGGCCTTGTAGGGTTCCGTCGAAATCTGAAGGGTTCCCTAGGGGCCCGTAGAGTCCCATAGATTTCCGTAGGGGCCTGTAGGGTTGTTTAAGTGCCCACAGAAGTCTGTAGGAGTCTGTGGGATTCTGTCAGATTCCGGAGGGTTGTGTAGGGTTCCGTAGGGGCCTGTGGTGTTTTCAAGGGGCCTGTAGAGTCTCGTACAGTTTCGGTAGGGTCCTGTAGGTTTCCATAAGCGCCCGCAGAGGTCTGAAGGGGCCCGTACTGTTCCGTAAGGATCCATAGGGTTCCGTAGAGCTTCGTAGGTTCCCTAGAGGCCTGTGGAGTACCGCAGGAGCCAGTAGTGTTCCGTAGGGTCCTCTAGGGTTGAGTAAGTGCCCGCAGGAGTCTGTAGGAATCCGTGGGATTCTGTAAGGTTCTGGAGGGTTCTGCAGGGTTCCGTAGGGGCCCGTAGAGTTCCATAGTGGCTGGTAAAGTTCCCTAGGGCCCTGTACCGTTCCGTAACTGCCTGCAAGGGTCTTTAGGCTTCCATAGGGGCTGGCAGGGTTCCATAAAGTTCCGTGGGTTCCTGCAGAGTTCTGCAAGTGCCCGCAAGGGCCTGTAGGGGCGCACAGTGTTTCTGCCAGGTTCCGTAGAGTTCCGTATGGGCCATATTTTTCTGTAGTGGCTGGTAGTATTCTGTAGGGGTCTGTAGTTTTCCATAGGCACCTACAGTGTTCTGTAGGAGCCCATAGGGTTTTAGTGAGGTTCCGTTGTGTTGCTAAGGGTCTTGTAGAGTGCTGTCGGGTCCTGGAGTATTCTGTAGGGTTCCAGAGGGGCTGGTAGGGTTCCGTCGAAATCTGTAGGGTTCCCTAGGGGCCCATAGAGTCCCGTAGATTGCCGTAGGGACCTGTAGGGTTGTGTAAGTGCTCGCAGGGGTTGGTAGGAGCTTGTAGGGTTCCATAAGTTTCCAGAGGGTTGTGTAGGGTTCCGTAGGGGCCTGTGGTGTTCCCTAAGGGCCTGTAGAGTCTCGTACGGTTCCGTAGGGGCCTGTGGTGTTCCCTAGGGGCCTGTAGAGTCTCGTACAGTTCCGTAGGGTCCTGTAGGTTTCCATAAGCGCCCGCAGAGGTCTGAAGGGGCCCATACTGTTCCGTAAGGATCCATAGGGTTCCGTAGAGCTTCGTAGGTTCCCTGGAGGCCTCTGGAGTAACGCAGGAGCCAGTAGTGTTCCGTAGGGTCCTCTAGGGTTGAGTAAGTGCCCGCAGGAGTCTGTAGGAATCCGTGGGATTCTGTAAGGTTCTGGAGGGTTCTGCAGGGTTCCCTAGGGACCCGTAGAGTTCCGTAGTGGCTGGTAAAGTTCCGTAGGGCCCTGTGGGGTTCTGTATGGACCTGTAGGGTTCCATAGGGGCCTGCAGTGTTCTGTAAGTGCCCGTAGGTGTCTGTACGGGTCTGTAGGGTTCCGTAGGCACCTACAGTGTTCTGTAGGAGCCCATAGGGTTTTAGTGAGGTTCCGTTGTGTTGCTAAGGGTCTTGTAGAGTGCTGTCGGGTCCTGGAGTATTCTGTAGGGTTCCAGAGGGGCTGGTAGGGTTCCGTCGAAATCTGAAGGGTTCCCTAGGGGCCCGTAGAGTCCCATAGATTTCCGTAGGGGCCTGTAGGGTTGTTTAAGTGCCCGCAGAAGTCTGTAGGAGTCTGTGGGATTCTGTCAGATTCCGGAGGGTTCTGCAGGGTTCCGTAGGGACCCGTAGAGTTCCATAGTGGCTGGTAAAGTTCCGTAGGGCCCTGTGGGGTTCTGTATGGACCTGTAGGGTTCCGTAGGGGCCTGCAGTGTTCTGTAAGTGCCCGTAGGTGTCTGTACGGGTCTGTAGGCACCTGCAGTGTTCTGTAGGAGCCCATAGGGTTTTAGTGAGGTTCCGTTGTGTTGCTAAGGGTCTTGTAGAGTGCTGTCGGGTCCTGGAGTATTCTGTAGGGTTCCAGAGGGGCTGGTAGGGTTCCGTCGAAATCTGAAGGGTTCCCTAGGGGCCCGTAGAGTCCCGTAGATTGCCGTAGGGACCTGTAGGGTTGTGTAAGTGCTCGCAGGGGTTGGTAGGAGCTTGTAGGGTTCCATAAGTTTCCAGAGGGTTGTGTAGGGTTCCGTAGGGGCCTGTGGTGTTCCCTAAGGGCCTGTAGAGTCTCGTACGGTTCCGTAGGGGCCTGTGGTGTTCCCTAGGGGCCTGTAGAGTCTCGTACAGTTCCGTAGGGTCCTGTAGGTTTCCATAAGCGCCCGCAGAGGTCTGAAGGGGCCCGTACTGTTCCGTAAGGATCCATAGGGCTCCGTAGAGCTTCGTAGGTTCCCTAGAGGCCTCTGGAGTACCGCAGGAGCCAGTAGTGTTCTGTAGGGGCCCGTAGGGTTCCTTCCATAGGACCTGGCAGTGTTCCGTAGGGTCCTCTAGGGTTGAGTAAGTGCCCGCAGGAGTCTGTAGGAATCCGTGGGATTCTGTAAGGTTCTGGAGGGTTCTGCAGGGTTCCGTAGGGGCCCGTAGAGTTCCATAGTGGCTGGTAAAGTTCCCTAGGGCCCTGTACCGTTCCGTAACTGCCTGCAAGTGTCTTTAGGCTTCCGTAGGGGCTGGTAGGGTTCCATAAAGTTCCGTGGGTTCCTGCAGAGTTCTGCAAGTGCCCGCAAGGGCCAGTAGGGGCGCACAGTGTTTCTGCCAGGTTCCGTAGAGTTCCGTAGGGGCCATATTTTTCTGGAGTGGCTGGTAGTATTCTGTAGGGGTCTGTAGGGTTCCGTAGGCGCCTACAGTGTTCTGTAGGAGCCCATAGGGTTTTAGTGAGGTTCCGTTGTGTTGCTAAGGGTCTTGTAGAGTGCTGTCGGGTCCTGGAGTATTCTGTAGGGTTCCAGAGGGCCTCATAGGGTTCCATCGAAATCTATAGGGTTCCCTAGGGGCCCCTAGAGTCCCGTAGATTTCCGTAGGGACCTGTAGGGTTGTGTAAGTGCCCGCAGAAGTCTGTAGGAGTCTGTGGGATTCTGTAAGGTTCTGGAGGGTTCTGCAAGGTTCCGTAGGGACCCGTAGAGTTCCGTAGTGGCTGGTAAAGTTCCGTAGGGCCCTGTGGGGTTCTGTATGGACCTGTAGGGTTCCGTAGGGGCCTGCAGGGTTCCGTAAGTGCCCGCAGGTGTCTGTAGGGTTCCGTAGGGGTCTGTAGGGTTCCGTAGGCACCTGCAGTGTTCTGTAGGAGCCCATAGGGTTTTAGTGAGGTTCCGTTGTGTTGCTAAGGGTCTTGTAGAGTGCTGTCGGGTCCTGGAGTATTCTGTAGGGTTCCAGAGGGCCTCATAGGGTTCCATCGAAATCTATAGGGTTCCCTAGGGGCCCATAGAGTCCCGTAGATTTCCGTAGGGGCCTGTAGGGTTGTGTAAGTGCCCGCAGGGGTTGGTAGGAGCTTGTAGGGTGCCATTTGTTTCCGGAGGGTTGTGTAGGGTTCCGTAGGGGCCTGTGGTGTTCCCTAGGGGCCTGTAGAGTCTCGTACAGTTTCGGTAGGGTCCTGTAGGTTTCCATAAGCGCCCGCAGAGGTCTGAAGGGGCCCGTACTGTGCCGTAAGGATCCATAGGGTTCCGTAGAGCTTCGTAGGTTCCCTAGAGGCCTCTGGAGTACCGCAGGAGCCAGTAGTGTTCCGTAGGGTCCTCTAGGGTTGAGTAAGTGCCCGCAGGAGTCTGTAGGAATCCGTGGGATTCTGTAAGGTTCTGGAGGGTTCTGCAGGGTTCCGTAGGGGCCCGTAGAGTTCCATAGTGGCTGGTAAAGTTCCCTAGGGCCCTGTACCATTCCGTAACTGCCTGCAAGGGTCTTTAGGCTTTTGTAGGGGCTGGTAGGGTTCCATAAAGTTCCGTGGGTTCCTGCAGAGTTCTGCAAGTGCCCACAAGGGCCTGTAGGGGCGCACAGTGTTTCTGCCAGGTTCTGTAGAGTTCCGTAGGGGCCATATTTTTCTGTAGTGGCTGGTAGTATTCTGTAGGGGTCTGTAGGTTTCCGTAGGCACCTACAGTGTTCTGTAGGAGCCCATAGGGTTTTAGTGAGGTTCTGTTGTGTTGCTAAGGGTCTTGTAGAGTGCTGTCGGGTCCTGGAGTATTCTGTAGGGTTCCAGAGGGGCTGGTAGGGTTCCGTCGAAATCTGAAGGGTTCCCTAGGGGCCCGTAGAGTCCCGTAGATTTCCATAGGGACCTGTAGGGTTATGTAAGTGCCCGCAGGGGTTGGTAGGAGCTTGTAGGGTGCCATATGTTTCCGGAGGGTTGTGTAGGGTTCCGTAGGGGCCTGTGGTGTTCCCTAAGGGCCTGTAGAGTCTCGTACAGTTCCGTAGGGTCCTGTAGGTTTCCATAAGCGCCCGCAGAGGTCTGAAGGGGCCCGTACTGTGCCGTAAGGATCCATAGGGTTCCGTAGAGCTTCGTAGGTTCCCTAGAGGCCTCTGGAGTACCGCAGGAGCCAGTAGTGTTCCGTAGGGTCCTCTAGGGTTGAGTAAGTGCCCGCAGGAGTCTGTAGGAATCCGTGGGATTCTGTAAGGTTCTGGAGGGTTCTGCAGGGTTCTGTAGGGGCCCGTAGAGTTCCGTAGTGGCTGGTAAAGTTCCGTAGGGCCCTGTGGGGTTCTGTATGGACCTGTAGGGTTCCATAGGGGCCTGCAATGTTCTGTAAGTGCCCGTAGGTGTCTGTACGGGTCTGTAGGGTTCCGTAGGCACCTACAGTGTTCTGTAGGAGCCCATAGGGTTTTAGTGAGGTTCCGTTGTGTTGCTAAGGGTCTTGTAGAGTGCTGTCGGGTCCTGGAGTGTTCTGTAGGGTTCCAGAGGGGCTGGTAGGGTTCCGTCGAAATCTGTAGGGTTCCCTAGGGGCCCATAGAGTCCCGTAGATTGCCGTAGGGACCTGTAGGGTTGTGTAAGTGCTCGCAGGGGTTGGTAGGAGCTTGTAGGGTTCCATAAGTTTCCAGAGGGTTGTGTAGGGTTCCGTAGGGGCCTGTGGTGTTCCCTAAGGGCCTGTAGAGTCTCGTACGGTTCCGTAGGGGCCTGTGGTGTTCCCTAGGGGCCTGTAGAGTCTCGTACAGTTCCGTAGGGTCCTGTAGTTTTCCATAAGCGCCCGCAGAGGTCTGAATGGGCCCGTACTGTTCCGTAAGGATCCATAGGGCTCCGTAGAGCTTCGTAGGTTCCCTAGAGGCCTCTGGAGTACCGCAGGAGCCAGTAGTGTTCTGTAGGGGCCCGTAGGGTTCCTTCCATAGGAGCTGGCAGTGTTCCGTAGGGTCCTCTAGGGTTGAGTAAGTGCCCGCAGGAGTCTGTAGGAATCCGTGGGATTCTGTAAGGTTCTGGAGGGTTCTGCAGGGTTCTGTAGGGGCCCGTAGAGTTCCGTAGTGGCTGGTAAAGTTCCGTAGGGCCCTGTGGGGTTCTGTATGGACCTGTAGGGTTCCGTAGGGGCCTGCAGGGTTCCGTAAGTGCCCGCAGGTGTCTGTAGGGTTCCGTAGGGGTCTGTAGGGTTCCGTAGGCACCTGCAGTGTTCTGTAGGAGCCCATAGGGTTTTAGTGAGGTTCCGTTGTGTTGCTAAGGGTCTTTTAGAGTGCTGTCGGGTCCTGGAGTATTCTGTAGGGTTCCAGAGGGGCTGGTAGGGTTCCGTCGAAATCTGAAGGGTTCCCTAGGGGCCCGTAGAGTCCCGTAGATTTCCGTAGGGACCTGTAGGGTTATGTAAGTGCCCGCAGGGGTTGGTAGGAGCTTGTAGGGTGCCATATGTTTCCGGAGGGTTGTGTAGGGTTCCATAGGGGCCTGTGGTGTTCCCTAGGGGCCTGTAGAGTCTCGTACAGTTTCGGTAGGGTCCTGTAGGTTTCCATAAGTGCCCGCAGAGGTCTGAAGGGGCCCGTACTGTGCCGTAAGGATCCATAGGGTTCCGTAGAGCTTCGTAGGTTCCCTAGAGGCCTCTGGAGTACCGCAGGAGCCAGTAGTGTTCCGTAGGGTCCTCTAGGGTTGAGTAAGTGCCCGCAGGAGTCTGTAGGAATCCGTGGGATTCTGTAAGGTTCTGCAGGGTTCTGCAGGGTTCCGTAGGGGCCCCTAGAGTTCCGTAGTGGCTGGTAAAGTTCCCTAGGGCCCTGTACCGTTCCGTAACTGCCTGCAAGGGTCTTTAGGCTTCCGTAGGGGCTGGTAGGGTTCCATAAAGTTCCGTGGGTTCCTGCAGAGTTCTGCAAGTGCCCGCAAGGGCCTGTAGGGGCCCACAGTGTTTCTGTCAGGTTCCGTAGAGTTCCGTAGGGGCCATATTTTTCTGTAGTGGCCGGTAGTATTCTGTAGGGGTCTGTAGGGTTCCGTAGGCACCTACAGTGTTCTGTAGGAGCCCATAGGGTTTTAGTGAGGTTCCGTTGTGTTGCTAAGGGTCTTGTAGAGTGCTGTCGGGTCCTGGAGTATTCTGTAGGGTTCCAGAGGGGCTGGTAGGGTTCCGTCGAAATCTGTAGGGTTCCCTAGGGGCCCATAGAGTCCCGTAGATTGCCGTAGGGACCTGTAGGGTTGTGTAAGTGCCCGCAGGGGTTGGTAGGAGCTTGTAGGGTTCCATAAGTTTCCGGAGGGTTGTGTAGGGTTCCGTAGGGGCCTGTGGTGTTCCCTAAGGGCCTGTAGAGTCTCGTACGGTTCCGTAGGGGCCTGTGGTGTTCCCTAGGGGCCTGTAGAGTCTCGTACAGTTCCGTAGGGTCCTGTAGGTTTCCATAAGCGCCCGCAGAGGTCTGAATGGGCCCGTACTGTTCCATAAGGATCCATAGGGCTCCGTAGAGCTTCGTAGGTTCCCTAGAGGCCTCTGGAGTACCGCAGGAGCCAGTAGTGTTCTGTAGGGGCCCGTAAGGTTCCTTCCATAGGAGCTGGCAGTGTTCCGTAGGGTCCTCTAGGGTTGAGTAAGTGCCCGCAGGAGTCTGTAGGAATCCGTGGGATTCTGTAAGGTTCTGCAGGGTTCCGTAGGAACCCGTAGAGTTCTGTAGTGGCAGGTAAAGTTCCCTAGGGCCCTGTACCGTTCCGTAACTGCCTGCAAGGGTCTTTAGGCTTCCGTAGGGGCTGGTAGGGTTCCATAAAGTTCCGTGGGTTCCTGCAGAGTTCTGCAAGTGCCCGCAAGGGCCTGTAGGGGCCCACAGTGTTTCTGCCAGGTTCCGTAGAGTTCCGTAGGGGCCATATTTTTCTGTAGTGGCTGGTAGTATTCTGTAGGGGTCTGTAGGTTTCCGTAGGCACCTGCAGTGTTCTGTAGGAGCCCATAGGGTTTTAGTGAGGTTCCGTTGTGTTGCTAAGGGTCTTGTAGAGTGCTGTCGGGTCCTGGAGTATTCTGTAGGGTTCCAGAGGGGCTCGTAGGGTTCCGTCGAAATCTGAAGGGTTCCCTAGGGGCCCGTAGAGTCCCGTAGATTGCCGTAGGGACCTGTAGGGTTGTGTAAGTGCTCGCAGGGGTTGGTAGGAGCTTGTAGGGTTCCATAAGTTTCCAGAGGGTTGTGTAGGGTTCCGTAGGGGCCTGTGGTGTTTTCTAGGGGCCTGTAGAGTCTCGTACAGTTTCGGTAGGGTCCTGTAGGTTTCCATAAGCGCCCGCAGAGGTCTGAAGGGGCCCGTACTGTGCCGTAAGGATCCATAGGGTTCCGTAGAGCTTCGTAGGTTCCCTAGAGGCCTGTGGAGTACCGCAGGAGCCAGTAGTGTTCCGTAGGGTCCTCTAGGGTTGAGTAAGTGCCCGCAGGAGTCTGTAGGAATCCGTGGGATTCTGTAAGGTTCTGGAGGGTTCTGCAGGGTTCCGTAGGGGCCCGTAGAGTTCCATAGTGGCTGGTAAAGTTCCCTAGGGCCCTGTACCATTCCGTAACTGCCTGCAAGGGTCTTTAGGCTTTTGTAGGGGCTGGTAGGGTTCCATAAAGTTCCGTGGGTTCCTGCAGAGTTCTGCAAGTGCCCACAAGGTCCTGTAGGGGCCCACAGTGTTTCTGCCAGGGTCTGTAGAGTTCCGTAGGGGCCATATTTTTCTGTAGTGGCTGGTAGTATTCTGTAGGGGTCTGTAGGTTTCCGTAGGCACCTACAGTGTTCTGTAGGAGCCCATAGGGTTTTAGTGAAGTTCCGTTGTGTTGCTAAGGGTCTTGTAGAGTGCTGTCGGGTCCTGGAGTATTCTGTAGGGTTCCAGAGGGGCTCGTAGGGTTCCGTCGAAATCTGTAGGGTTCCCTAGGGGCCCATAGAGTCCCGTAGATTGCCGTAGGGACCTGTAGGGTTGTGTAAGTGCTCGCAGGGGTTGGTAGGAGCTTGTAGGGTTCCATAAGTTTCCAGAGGGTTGTGTAGGGTTCCGTAGGGGCCTGTGGTGTTCCCTAGGGGCCTGTAGAGTCTCGTACAGTTCCGTAGGGTCCTGTAGGTTTCCATAAGCGCCCGCAGAGGTCTGAATGGGCCCGTACTGTTCCGTAAGGATCCATAGGGCTCCGTAGAGCTTCGTAGGTTCCCTAGAGGCCTCCGGAGTACCGCAGGAGCCAGTAGTGTTCTGTAGGGGCCCGTAGGGTTCCTTCCATAGGAGCTGGCAGTGTTCCGTAGGGTCCTCTAGGGTTGAGTAAGTGCCCGCAGGAGTCTGTAGGAATCCGTGGGATTCTGTAAGGTTCTGGAGGGTTCTGCAGGGTTCCGTAGGGGCCCGTAGAGTTCCATAGTGGCTGGTAAAGTTCCCTAGGGCCCTGTACCGTTCCGTAACTGCCTGCAAGGGTCTTTAGGCTTCCGTAGGGGCTGGTAGGGTTCCATAAAGTTCCGTGGGTTCCTGCAGAGTTCTGCAAGTGCCCGCAAGGGCCTGTAGGGGCGCACAGTGTTTCTGCCAGGTTCCGTAGAGTTCCGTAGGGGCCATATTTTTCTGTAGTGGCTGGTAGTATTCTGTAGGGGTCTGTAGGTTTCCGTAGGCACCTGCAGTGTTCTGTAGGAGCCCATAGGGTTTTAGTGAGGTTCCGTTGTGTTGCTAAGGGTCTTGTAGAGTGCTGTCGGGTCCTGGAGTATTCTGTAGGGTTCCAGAGGGGCTGGTAGGGTTCCGTCGAAATCTGAAGGGTTCCCTAGGGGCCCGTAGAGTCCCGTAGATTTCCGTAGGGACCTGTAGGGTTGTGTAAGTGCTCGCAGGGGTTGGTAGGAGCTTGTAGGGTGCCATATGTTTCCGGAGGGTTGTGTAGGGTTCCGTAGGGGCCTGTGGTGTTCCCTAGGGGCCTGTAGAGTCTCGTACAGTTTCGGTAGGGTCCTGTAGGTTTCCATAAGCGCCCGTAGAGGTCTGAAGGGGCCCGTACTGTTCCGTAAGGATCCATAGGGTTCCGTAGAGCTTCGTAGGTTCCCTAGAGGCCTCTGGAGTACCGCAGGAGCCAGTAGTGTTCTGTAGGGGCCCGTAGGGTTCCTTCCATAGGAGCTGGCAGTGTTCCGTAGGGTCCTCTAGGGTTGAGTAAGTGCCCGCAGGAGTCTGTAGTAATCCGTGGGATTCTGTAAGGTTCTGGAGGGTTCTGCAGGGTTCCGTAGGGGCCCGTAGAGTTCCGTAGTGGCTGGTAAAGTTCCGTAGGGCCCTGTACCGTTCCGTAACTGCCTGCAAGGGTCTTTAGGCTTCCGTAAGGGCTGGTAGGGTTCCATAAAGTTCCGTGGGTTCCTGCAGAGTTCTGCAAGTGCCCGCAAGGGCCTGTAGGGGCGCACAGTGTTTCTGCCAGGTTCCGTAGAGTTCCGTAGGGGCCATATTTTTCTGGAGTGGTGGTAGTATTCTGTAGGGGTCTGTAGGGTTCCGTAGGCGCCTGCAGTGTTCTGTAGGAGCCCATAGGGTTTTAGTGAGGTTCCGTTGTGTTGCTAAGGGTCTTGTAGAGTGCTGTCGGGTCCTGGAGTATTCTGTAGGGTTCCAGAGGGCCTCATAGGGTTCCATCGAAATCTATAGGGTCCCCTAGGGGCCCCTAGAGTCCCGTAGATTTCCGTAGGGACCTGTAGGGTTGTGTAAGTGCCCGCAGAAGTCTGTAGGAGTCTGTGGGATTCTGTAAGGTTCTGGAGGGTTCTGCAGGGTTCCGTAGGGACCCGTAGAGTTCCGTAGTGGCTGGTAAAGTTCCGTAGGGCCCTGTGGGGTTCTGTATGGACCTGTAGGGTTCCGTAGGGGCCTGCAGGGTTCCGTAAGTGCCCGCAGGTGTCTGTAGGGTTCCGTAGGAGTCTCTAGGGTTCCGTAGGCACCTGCAGTGTTCTGTAGGAGCCCATAGGGTTTTAGTGAGGTTCCGTTGTGTTGCTAAGGGTCTTGTAGAGTGCTGTCGGGTCCTGGAGTATTCTGTAGGGTTCCAGAGGGCCTCATAGGGTTCCATCGAAATCTATAGGGTTCCCTAGGGGCCCATAGAGTCCCGTAGATTTCCGTAGGGGCCTGTAGGGTTGTGTAAGTGCCCGCAGGGGTTGGTAGGAGCTTGTAGGGTGCCATATGTTTCCGGAGGGTTGTGTAGGGTTCCGTAGGGGCCTGTGGTGTTTTCTAGGGGCCTGTAGAGTCTCGTACAGTTTCGGTAGGGTCCTGTAGGTTTCCATAAGCGCCCGCAGAGGTCTGAAGGGGCCCGTACTGTGCCGTAAGGATCCATAGGGTTCCGTAGAGCTTCGTAGGTTCCCTAGAGGCCTCTGGAGTACCGCAGGAGCCAGTAGTGTTCCGTAGGGTCCTCTAGGGTTGAGTAAGTGCCCGCAGGAGTCTGTAGGAATCCGTGGGATTCTGTAAGGTTCTGGAGGGTTCTGCAGGGTTCCGTAGGGGCCCGTAGAGTTCCATAGTGGCTGGTAAAGTTCCCTAGGGCCCTGTACCATTCCGTAACTGCCTGCAAGGGTCTTTAGGCTTTTGTAGGGGCTGGTAGGGTTCCATAAAGTTCCGTGGGTTCCTGCAGAGTTCTGCAAGTGCCCACAAGGTCCTGTAGGGGCCCACAGTGTTTCTGCCAGGGTCTGTAGAGTTCCGTAGGGGCCATATTTTTCTGTAGTGGCTGGTAGTATTCTGTAGGGGTCTGTAGGTTTCCGTAGGCACCTACAGTGTTCTGTAGGAGCCCATAGGGTTTTAGTGAAGTTCCGTTGTGTTGCTAAGGGTCTTGTAGAGTGCTGTCGGGTCCTGGAGTATTCTGTAGGGTTCCAGAGGGGCTCGTAGGGTTCCGTCGAAATCTGTAGGGTTCCCTAGGGGCCCATAGAGTCCCGTAGATTGCCGTAGGGACCTGTAGGGTTGTGTAAGTGCTCGCAGGGGTTGGTAGGAGCTTGTAGGGTTCCATAAGTTTCCAGAGGGTTGTGTAGGGTTCCGTAGGGGCCTGTGGTGTTCCCTAGGGGCCTGTAGAGTCTCGTACAGTTCCGTAGGGTCCTGTAGGTTTCCATAAGCGCCCGCAGAGGTCTGAATGGGCCCGTACTGTTCCGTAAGGATCCATAGGGCTCCGTAGAGCTTCGTAGGTTCCCTAGAGGCCTCCGGAGTACCGCAGGAGCCAGTAGTGTTCTGTAGGGGCCCGTAGGGTTCCTTCCATAGGAGCTGGCAGTGTTCCGTAGGGTCCTCTAGGGTTGAGTAAGTGCCCGCAGGAGTCTGTAGGAATCCGTGGGATTCTGTAAGGTTCTGGAGGGTTCTGCAGGGTTCCGTAGGGGCCCGTAGAGTTCCATAGTGGCTGGTAAAGTTCCCTAGGGCCCTGTACCGTTCCGTAACTGCCTGCAAGGGTCTTTAGGCTTCCGTAGGGGCTGGTAGGGTTCCATAAAGTTCCGTGGGTTCCTGCAGAGTTCTGCAAGTGCCCGCAAGGGCCTGTAGGGGCCCACAGTGTTTCTGTCAGGTTCCGTAGAGTTCCGTAGGGGCCATATTTTTCTGTAGTGGCTGGTAGTATTCTGTAGGGGTCTGTAGGTTTCCGTAGGCACCTGCAGTGTTCTGTAGGAGCCCATAGGGTTTTAGTGAGGTTCCGTTGTGTTGCTAAGGGTCTTGTAGAGTGCTGTCGGGTCCTGGAGTATTCTGTAGGGTTCCAGAGGGGCTGGTAGGGTTCCGTCGAAATCTGTAGGGTTCCCTAGGGGCCCATAGAGTCCCGTAGATTGCCGTAGGGACCTGTAGGGTTGTGTAAGTGCTCGCAGGGGTTGGTAGGAGCTTGTAGGGTTCCATAAGTTTCCAGAGGGTTGTGTAGGGTTCCGTAGGGGCCTGTGGTGTTCCCTAAGGGCCTGTAGAGTCTCGTACGGTTCTGTAGGGGCCTGTGGTGTTCCCTAGGGGCCTGTAGAGTCTCGTACAGTTCCGTAGGGTCCTGTAGGTTTCCATAAGCGCCCGCAGAGGTCTGAAGGGGCCCGTACTGTTCCATAAGGATCCATAGGGCTCCGTAGAGCTTCGTAGGTTCCCTAGAGGCCTCTGGAGTACCGCAGGAGCCAGTAGTGTTCTGTAGGGGCCCGTAGGGTTGCTTCCATAGGACCTGGCAGTGTTCCGTAGGGTCCTCTAGGGTTGAGTAAGTGCCCGCAGGAGTCTGTAGGAATCCGTGGGATTCTGTAAGGTTCTGGAGGGTTCTGCAGGGTTCCGTAGGGGCCCGTAGAGTTCCGTAGTGGCTGGTAAAGTTCCGTAGGGCCCTGTACCGTTCCGTAACTGCCTGCAATGGTCTTTAGGCTTCCGTAAGGGCTGGTAGGGTTCCATAAAGTTCCGTGGGTTCCTGCAGAGTTCTGCAAGTGCCCGCAAGGGCCTGTAGGGGCCCACAGTGTTTCTGCCAGGTTCCGTAGAGTTCCGTAGGGGCCATATTTTTCTGGAGTGGTGGTAGTATTCTGTAGGGGTCTGTAGGGTTCCGTAGGCGCCTGCAGTGTTCTGTAGGAGCCCATAGGGTTTTAGTGAGGTTCCGTTGTGTTGCTAAGGGTCTTGTAGAGTGCTGTCGGGTCCTGGAGTATTCTGTAGGGTTCCAGAGGGCCTCATAGGGTTCCATCGAAATCTATAGGGTCCCCTAGGGGCCCCTAGAGTCCCGTAGATTTCCGTAGGGACCTGTAGGGTTGTGTAAGTGCCCGCAGAAGTCTGTAGGAGTCTGTGGGATTCTGTAAGGTTCTGGAGGGTTCTGCAGGGTTCCGTAGGGACCCGTAGAGTTCCGTAGTGGCTGGTAAAGTTCCGTAGGGCCCTGTGGGGTTCTGTATGGACCTGTAGGGTTCCGTAGGGGCCTGCAGGGTTCCGTAAGTGCCCGCAGGTGTCTGTAGGGTTCCGTAGGAGTCTCTAGGGTTCCGTAGGCACCTGCAGTGTTCTGTAGGAGCCCATAGGGTTTTAGTGAGGTTCCGTTGTGTTGCTAAGGGTCTTGTAGAGTGCTGTCGGGTCCTGGAGTATTCTGTAGGGTTCCAGAGGGCCTCATAGGGTTCCATCGAAATCTATAGGGTTCCCTAGGGGCCCATAGAGTCCCGTAGATTTCCGTAGGGGCCTGTAGGGTTGTGTAAGTGCCCGCAGGGGTTGGTAGGAGCTTGTAGGGTGCCATATGTTTCCGGAGGGTTGTGTAGGGTTCCGTAGGGGCCTGTGGTGTTTTCTAGGGGCCTGTAGAGTCTCGTACGGTTCGGTAGGGTCCTGTAGGTTTCCATAAGCGCCCGCAGAGGTCTGAAGGGGCCCGTACTGTGCCGTAAGGATCCATAGGGTTCCGTAGAGCTTCGTAGGTTCCCTAGAGGCCTCTGGAGTACCGCAGGAGCCAGTAGTGTTCCGTAGGGTCCTCTAGGGTTGAGTAAGTGCCCGCAGGAGTCTGTAGGAATCCGTGGGATTCTGTAAGGTTCTGGAGGGTTCTGCAGGGTTCCGTAGGGGCCCGTAGAGTTCCATAGTGGCTGGTAAAGTTCCCTAGGGCCCTGTACCATTCCGTAACTGCCTGCAAGGGTCTTTAGGCTTTTGTAGGGGCTGGTAGGGTTCCATAAAGTTCCGTGGGTTCCTGCAGAGTTCTGCAAGTGCCCACAAGGTCCTGTAGGGGCCCACAGTGTTTCTGCCAGGGTCTGTAGAGTTCCGTAGGGGCCATATTTTTCTGTAGTGGCTGGTAGTATTCTGTAGGGGTCTGTAGGTTTCCGTAGGCACCTACAGTGTTCTGTAGGAGCCCATAGGGTTTTAGTGAAGTTCCGTTGTGTTGCTAAGGGTCTTGTAGAGTGCTGTCGGGTCCTGGAGTATTCTGTAGGGTTCCAGAGGGGCTCGTAGGGTTCCGTCGAAATCTGTAGGGTTCCCTAGGGGCCCATAGAGTCCCGTAGATTGCCGTAGGGACCTGTAGGATTATGTAAGTGCTCGCAGGGGTTGGTAGGAGCTTGTAGGGTTCCATAAGTTTCCAGAGGGTTGTGTAGGGTTCCGTAGGGGCCTGTGGTGTTCCCTAGGGGCCTGTAGAGTCTCGTACAGTTCCGTAGGGTCCTGTAGGTTTCCATAAGCGCCCGCAGAGGTCTGAATGGGCCCGTACTGTTCCGTAAGGATCCATAGGGCTCCGTAGAGCTTCGTAGGTTCCCTAGAGGCCTCCGGAGTACCGCAGGAGCCAGTAGTGTTCTGTAGGGGCCCGTAGGGTTCCTTCCATAGGAGCTGGCAGTGTTCCGTAGGGTCCTCTAGGGTTGAGTAAGTGCCCGCAGGAGTCTGTAGGAATCCGTGGGATTCTGTAAGGTTCTGGAGGGTTCTGCAGGGTTCCGTAGGGGCCCGTAGAGTTCCATAGTGGCTGGTAAAGTTCCCTAGGGCCCTGTACCGTTCCGTAACTGCCTGCAAGGGTCTTTAGGCTTCCGTAGGGGCTGGTAGGGTTCCATAAAGTTCCGTGGGTTCCTGCAGAGTTCTGCAAGTGCCCGCAAGGGCCTGTAGGGGCGCACAGTGTTTCTGCCAGGTTCCGTAGAGTTCCGTAGGGGCCATATTTTTCTGTAGTGGCTGGTAGTATTCTGTAGGGGTCTGTAGGTTTCCGTAGGCGCCTACAGTGTTCTGTAGGAGCCCATAGGGTTTTAGTGAGGTTCCGTTGTGTTGCTAAGGGTCTTGTAGAGTGCTGTCGGGTCCTGGAGTATTCTGTAGGGTTCCAGAGGGGCTCGTAGGGTTCCATCGAAATCTATAGGGTTCCCTAGGGGCCCATAGAGTCCTGTAGATTTCCGTAGGGACCTGTAGGGTTGTGTAAGTGCCCGCAGGGGTTGGTAGGAGTCTGTGGGATTCTGTAAGGTTCTGGAGGGTTCTGCAGGGTTCCGTAGGGACCCGTAGAGTTCCGTAGTGGCTGGTAAAGTTCCGTAGGGCCCTGTGGGGTTCTGTATGGACCTGTAGGGTTCCGTAGGGGCCTGCAGGGTTCCGTAAGTGCCCGCAGGTGTCTGTAGGGTTCCGTAGGGGTCTGTAGGGTTCCGTAGGCACCTGCAGTGTTCTGTAGGAGCCCATAGGGTTTTAGTGAGGTTCCGTTGTGTTGCTAAGGGTCTTGTAGAGTGCTGTCGGGTCCTGGAGTATTCTGTAGGGTTCCAGAGGGGCTGGTAGGGTTCCGTCGAAATCTGAAGGGTTCCCTAGGGGCCCGTAGAGTCCCGTAGATTTCCGTAGGGGCCTGTAGGATTATGTAAGTGCCCGCAGGGGTTGGTAGGAGCTTGTAGGGTGCCATATGTTTCCAGAGGGTTGTGTAGGGTTCCGTAGGGGCCTGTGGTGTTCCCTAGGGGCCTGTAGATTCTCGTACAGTTTCGGTAGGGTCCTGTGGTGTTCCCTAGGGGCCTGTAGAGTCTCGTACAGTTCCGTAGGGTCCTGTAGGTTTCCATAAGCGCCCGCAGAGGTCTGAAGGGGCCCGTACTGTTCCATAAGGATCCATAGGGCTCCGTAGAGCTTCGTAGGTTCCCTAGAGGCCTCTGGAGTACCGCAGGAGCCAGTAGTGTTCTGTAGGGGCCCGTAGGGTTGCTTCCATAGGAGCTGGCAGTGTTCCGTAGGGTCCTCTAGGGTTGAGTAAGTGCCCGCAGGAGTCTGTAGGAATCCGTGGGATTCTGTAAGGTTCTGGAGGGTTCTGCAGGGTTCCGTAGGGGCCCGTAGAGTTCCGTAGTGGCTGGTAAAGTTCCCTAGGGCCCTGTACCGTTCCGTAACTGCCTGCAATGGTCTTTAGGCTTCCGTAAGGGCTGGTAGGGTTCCATAAAGTTCCGTGGGTTCCTGCAGAGTTCTGCAAGTGCCCGCAAGGGCCTGTAGGGGCCCACAGTGTTTCTGCCAGGTTCCGTAGAGTTCCGTAGGGGCCATATTTTTCTGGAGTGGTGGTAGTATTCTGTAGGGTTCCGTAGGCGCCTGCAGTGTTCTGTAGGAGCCCATAGGGTTTTAGTGAGGTTCCGTTGTGTTGCTAAGGGTCTTGTAGAGTGCTGTCGGGTCCTGGAGTATTCTGTAGGGTTCCAGAGGGCCTCATAGGGTTCCATCGAAATCTATAGGGTTCCCTAGGGGCCCCTAGAGTCCCGTAGATTTCCGTAGGGACCTGTAGGGTTGTGTAAGTGCCCGCAGAAGTCTGTAGGAGTCTGTGGGATTCTGTAAGGTTCTGGAGGGTTCTGCAGGGTTCCGTAGGGACCCGTAGAGTTCCGTAGTGGCTGGTAAAGTTCCCTAGGGCCCTGTGGGGTTCTGTATGGACCTGTAGGGTTCCGTAGGGGCCTGCAGGGTTCCGTAAGTGCCCGCAGGTGTCTGTAGGGTTCCGTAGGAGTCTCTAGGGTTCCGTAGGCACCTGCAGTGTTCTGTAGGAGCCCATAGGGTTTTAGTGAGGTTCCGTTGTGTTGCTAAGGGTCTTGTAGAGTGCTGTCGGGTCCTGGAGTATTCTGTAGGGTTCCAGAGGGCCTCATAGGGTTCCATCGAAATCTATAGGGTTCCCTAGGGGCCCATAGAGTCCCGTAGATTTCCGTAGGGGCCTGTAGGGTTGTGTAAGTGCCCGCAGGGGTTGTTAGGAGCTTGTAGGGTGCCATATGTTTCCGGAGGGTTGTGTAGGGTTCCGTAGGGGCCTGTGGTGTTTTCTAGGGGCCTGTAGATTCTCGTACAGTTTCGGTAGGGTCCTGTAGGTTTCCATAAGCGCCCGCAGAGGTCTGAAGGGGCCCGTACTGTTCCGTAAGGATCCATAGGGCTCCGTAGAGCTTCGTAGGTTCCCTAGAGGCCTGTGGAGTACCGCAGGAGCCAGTAGTGTTCCGTAGGGTCCTCTAGGGTTGAGTAAGTGCCCGCAGGAGTCTGTAGGAATCCGTGGGATTCTGTAAGGTTCTGGAGGGTTCTGCAGGGTTCCGTAGGGGCCCGTAGAGTTCCATAGTGGCTGGTAAAGTTCCCTAGGGCCCTGTACCATTCCGTAACTGCCTGCAAGGGTCTTTAGGCTTTTGTAGGGGCTGGTAGGGTTCCATAAAGTTCCGTGGGTTCCTGCAGAGTTCTGCAAGTGCCCACAAGGTCCTGTAGGGGCCCACAGTGTTTCTGCCAGGGTCTGTAGAGTTCCGTAGGGGCCATATTTTTCTGTAGTGGCTGGTAGTATTCTGTAGGGGTCTGTAGTTTTCCGTAGGCACCTACAGTGTTCTGTAGGAGCCCATAGGGTTTTAGTGAGGTTCCGTTGTGTTGCTAAGGGTCTTGTAGAGTGCTGTCGGGTCCTGGAGTATTCTGTAGGGTTCCAGAGGGGCTCGTAGGGTTCCGTCGAAATCTGTAGGGTTCCCTAGGGGCCCATAGAGTCCCGTAGATTGCCGTAGGGACCTGTAGGGTTGTGTAAGTGCTCGCAGGGGTTGGTAGGAGCTTGTAGGGTTCCATAAGTTTCCAGAGGGTTGTGTAGGGTTCCGTAGGGGCCTGTGGTGTTCCCTAGGGGCCTGTAGAGTCTCGTACAGTTCCATAGGGTCCTGTAGGTTTCCATAAGCGCCCGCAGAGGTCTGACGGGGCCCGTACTGTTCCGTAAGGATCCATAGGGCTCCGTAGAGCTTCGTAGGTTCCCTAGAGGCCTCCGGAGTACCGCAGGAGCCAGTAGTGTTCTGTAGGGGCCCGTAGGGTTCCTTCCATAGGAGCTGGCAGTGTTCCGTAGGGTCCTCTAGGGTTGAGTAAGTGCCCGCAGGAGTCTGTAGGAATCCGTGGGATTCTGTAAGGTTCTGGAGGGTTCTGCAGGGTTCCGTAGGGGCCCGTAGAGTTCCATAGTGGCTGGTAAAGTTCCCTAGGGCCCTGTACCGTTCCGTAACTGCCTGCAAGGGTCTTTAGGCTTCCGTAGGGGCTGGTAGGGTTCCATAAAGTTCCGTGGGTTCCTGCAGAGTTCTGCAAGTGCCCGCAAGGGCCTGTAGGGGCGCACAGTGTTTCTGCCAGGTTCCGTAGAGTTCCGTAGGGGCCATATTTTTCTGTAGTGGCTGGTAGTATTCTGTAGGGGTCTGTAGGTTTCCGTAGGCGCCTACAGTGTTCTGTAGGAGCCCATAGGGTTTTAGTGAGGTTCCGTTGTGTTGCTAAGGGTCTTGTAGAGTGCTGTCGGGTCCTGGAGTATTCTGTAGGGTTCCAGAGGGCCTCATAGGGTTCCATCGAAATCTATAGGGTTCCCTAGGGGCCCATAGAGTCCCGTAGATTTCCGTAGGGACCTGTAGGGTTGTGTAAGTGCCCGCAGAAGTCTGTAGGAGTCTGTGGGATTCTGTAAGGTTCTGGAGGGTTCTGCAGGGTTCCGTAGGGACCCGTAGAGTTCCGTAGTGGCTGGTAAAGTTCCGTAGGGCCCTGTGGGGTTCTGTATGGACCTGTAGGGTTCCGTAGGGGCCTGCAGGGTTCCGTAAGTGCCCGCAGGTGTCTGTAGGGTTCCGTAGGGGTCTGTAGGGTTCCGTAGGCACCTGCAGTGTTCTGTAGGAGCCCATAGGGTTTTAGTGAGGTTCCGTTGTGTTGCTAAGGGTCTTGTAGAGTGCTGTCGGGTCCTGGAGTATTCTGTAGGGTTCCAGAGGGGCTGGTAGGGTTCCGTCGAAATCTGAAGGGTTCCCTAGGGGCCCGTAGAGTCCCGTAGATTTCCGTAGGGACCTGTAGGATTATGTAAGTGCCCGCAGGGGTTGGTAGGAGCTTATAGGGTGCCATATGTTTCCGGAGGGTTGTGTAGGGTTCCGTAGGGGCCTGTGGTGTTCCCTAGGGGCCTGTAGATTCTCGTACAGTTTCGGTAGGGTCCTGTAGGTTTCCATAAGTGCCCGCAGAGGTCTGAAGGGGCCCGTACTGTGCCGTAAGGATCCATAGGGTTCCGTAGAGCTTCGTAGGTTCCCTAGAGGCCTCTGGAGTACCGCAGGAGCCAGTAGTGTTCCGTAGGGTCCTCTAGGGTTGAGTAAGTGCCCGCAGGAGTCTGTAGGAATCCGTGGGATTCTGTAAGGTTCTGGAGGGTTCTGCAGGGTTCCGTAGCGGCCCGTAGAGTTCCGTAGTGGCTGGTAAAGTTCCCTAGGGCCCTGTACCGTTCCGTAACTGCCTGTAAGGGTCTTTAGGCTTCCGTAGGGGCTGGTAGGGTTCCATAAAGTTCCGTGGGTTCCTGCAGAGTTCTGCAAGTGCCCGCAAGGGCCTGTAGGGGCCCACAGTGTTTCTGTCAGGTTCCGTAGAGTTCCGTATGGGCCATATTTTTCTGTAGTGGCCGGTAGTATTCTGGAGGGTTCTGCAGGGTTCCGTAGGGGCCCGTAGAGTTCCGTAGTGGCTGGTAAAGTTCCCTAGGGCCGTGTACCATTCCGTAACTGTCTGCAATGGTCTTTAGGCTTCCGTAAGGGCTGGTAGGGTTCCATAAAGTTCCGTGGGTTTCTGCAGAGTTCTGCAAGTGCCCGCAAGGGCCTGTAGGGGCCCACAGTGTTTCTGTCAGGTTCCGTAGAGTTCCGTAGGGGCCATATTTTTCTGTAGTGGCTGGTAGTATTCTGTAGGGGTCTGTAGGGTTCCGTAGGCACCTACAGTGTTCTGTAGGAGCCCATAGGGTTTTAGTGAGGTTCCGTTTTGTTGCTAAGGCTCTTGTAGAGAGCTGTCGGGTCCTGGAGTATTCTGTAGGGTTCCAGAGGGCCTCGTAGGGTTCCATCGAAATCTATAGGGTTCCCTAGGGGCCCATAGAGTCTCGTAGATTTCCGTAGGGACCTGTAGGGTTGTGTAAGTGCCCGCAGAAGTCTGTAGGAGTCTGTGGGATTCTGTAAGGTTCTGGAGGGTTCTGCAGGGTTCCCTAGGGACCCGTAGAGTTCCGTAGTGGCTGGTAAAGTTCCGTAGGGCCCTGTGGGGTTCTGTATGGACCTGTAGGGTTCCGTAGGGGCCTGCAGGGTTCCGTAAGTGCCCGCAGGTGTCTGTAGGGTTCCATAGGGGTCTCTAGGGTTCCGTAGGCACCTGCAGTGTTCTGTAGGAGCCCATAGGGTTTTAGTGAGGTTCCGTTGTGTTGCTAAGGGTCTTGTAGAGTGCTGTCGGGTCCTGGAGTATTCTGTAGGGTTCCAGAGGGGCTCGTAGGGTTCCGTCGAAATCTGTAGGGTTCCCTAGGGGCCCATAGAGTCCCGTAGATTTCCGTAGGGACCTGTAGGGTTGTGTAAGTGCTCGCAGGGGTTGGTAGGAGCTTGTAGGGTTCCATAAGTTTCCAGAGGGTTGTGTAGGGTTCCGTAGGGGCCTGTGGTGTTCCCTAAGGGCCTGTAGAGTCTCGTACGGTTCCGTAGGGGCCTGTGGTGTTCCCTAGGGGCCTGTAGAGTCTCGTACAGTTCCGTAGGGTCCTGTAGGTTTCCATAAGCGCCCGCAGAGGTCTGAATGGGCCCGTACTGTTCCATAAGGATCCATAGGGCTCCGTAGAGCTTCGTAGGTTCCCTAGAGGCCTCTGGAGTACCGCAGGAGCCAGTAGTGTTCTGTAGGGGCCCGTAAGGTTCCTTCCATAGGAGCTGGCAGTGTTCCGTAGGGTCCCATAGGGTTCAGTAAGTGCCCGCAGGAGTCTGTAGGAATCCGTGGGATTCTGTAAGGTTCTGCAGGGTTCCGTAGGAACCCGTAGAGTTCTGTAGTGGCTGGTAAAGTTCCCTAGGGCCCTGTACCGTTCCGTAACTGCCTGCAAGGGTCTTTAGGCTTCCGTAGGGGCTGGTAGGGTTCCATAAAGTTCCGTGGGTTCCTGCAGAGTTCTGCAAGTGCCCGCAAGGGCCTGTAGGGGCCCACAGTGTTTCTGTCAGGTTCCGTAGAGTTCCGTAGGGGCCATATTTTTCTGTAGTGGCTGGTAGTATTCTGTAGGGGTCTGTAGGTTTCCGTAGGCACCTACAGTGTTCTGTAGGAGCCCATAGGGTTTTAGTGAGGTTCCGTTGTGTTGCTAAGGGTCTTGTAAAGTGCTGTCGGGTCCTGGAGTATTCTGTAGGGTTCCAGAGGGGCTCGTAGGGTTCCGTCGAAATCTGTAGGGTTCCCTAGGGGCCCATAGAGTCCCGTAGATTGCCGTAGGGACCTGTAGGGTTGTGTAAGTGCTCGCAGGGGTTGGTAGGAGCTTGTAGGGTTCCATAAGTTATAGAGGGTTGTGTAGGGTTCCGTAGGGGCCTGTGGTGTTCCCTAAGGGCCTGTAGAGTCTCGTACGGTTCCGTAGGGGCCTGTGGTGTTCCCTAGGGGCCTGTAGAGTCTCGTACAGTTCCGTAGGGTCCTGTAGGTTTCCATAAGCGCCCGCAGAGGTCTGAAGGGGCCCGTACTGTTCCGTAAGGATCCATAGGGTTCCGTAGAGCTTCGTAGGTTCCCTAGAGGCCTCTGGAGTACCGCAGGAGCCAGTAGTGTTCTGTAGGGGCCCATAGGGTTCCTTCCATAGGAGCTGGCAGTGTTCCGTAGGGTCCTCTAGGGTTGAGTAAGTGCCCGCAGGAGTCTGTAGGAATCCGTGGGATTCTGTAAGGTTCTGGAGGGTTCTGCAGGGTTCCGTAGGGGCCCGTAGAGTTCCGTAGTGGCTGGTAAAGTTCCCTAGGGCCGTGTACCGTTCCGTAACTGTCTGCAATGGTCTTTAGGCTTCCGTAAGGGCTGGTAGGGTTCCATAAAGTTCCGTGGGTTTCTGCAGAGTTCTGCAAGTGCCCGCAAGGGCCTGTAGGGGCCCACAGTGTTTCTGTCAGGTTCCGTAGAGTTCCGTAGGGGCCATATTTTTCTGTAGTGGCTGGTAGTATTCTGTAGGGGTCTGTAGGTTTCCGTAGGCACCTACAGTGTTCTGTAGGAGCCCATAGGGTTTTAGTGAGGTTCCGTTGTGTTGCTAAGGGTCTTGTAGAGTGCTGTCGGGTCCTGGAGTATTCTGTAGGGTTCCAGAGGGGCTCGTAGGGTTCCGTCGAAATCTGTAGGGTTCCCTAGGGGCCCATAGAGTCCCGTAGATTGCCGTAGGGACCTGTAGGGTTGTGTAAGTGCTCGCAGGGGTTGGTAGGAGCTTGTAGGGTTCCATAAGTTTCCAGAGGGTTGTGTAGGGTTCCGTAGGGGCCTGTGGTGTTCCCTAAGGGCCTGTAGAGTCTCGTACGGTTCCGTAGGGGCCTGTGGTGTTCCCTAGGGGCCTGTAGAGTCTCGTACAGTTCCGTAGGGTCCTGTAGGTTTCCATAAGCGCCCGCAGAGGTCTGAATGGGCCCGTACTGTTCCATAAGGATCCATAGGGCTCCGTAGAGCTTCGTAGGTTCCCTAGAGGCCTCTGGAGTACCACAGGAGCCAGTAGTGTTCTGTAGGGGCCCGTAAGGTTCCTTCCATAGGAGCTGGCAGTGTTCCGTAGGGTCCTCTAGGGTTGAGTAAGTGCCCGCAGGAGTCTGTAGGAATCCGTGGGATTCTGTAAGGTTCTGCAGGGTTCCGTAGGGGCCCGTAGAGTTCTGTAGTGGCTGGTAAAGTTCCCTAGGGCCCTGTACCGTTCCGTAACTGCCTGCAAGGGTCTTTAGGCTTCCGTAGGGACTGGTAGGGTTCCATAAAGTTCCGTGGGTTCCTGCAGAGTTCTGCAAGTGCCCGCAAGGGCCTGTAGGGGCCCACAGTGTTTCTGCCAGGTTCCGTAGAGTTCCGTAGGGGCCATATTTTTCTGTAGTGGCTGGTAGTATTCTGTAGGGGTCTGTAGGTTTCCGTAGGCACCTACAGTGTTCTGTAGGAGCCCATAGGGTTTTAGTGAGGTTCCGTTGTGTTGCTAAGGGTCTTGTAAAGTGCTGTCGGGTCCTGGAGTATTCTGTAGGGTTCCAGAGGGGCTGGTAGGCTTCCGTCGAGATCTGTAGGGTTCCCTAGGGGCCCATAGAGTCCCGTAGATTGCCGTAGGGACCTGTAGGGTTGTGTAAGTGCTCGCAGGGGTTGGTAGGAGCTTGTAGGGTTCCATAAGTTTCCAGAGGGTTGTGTAGGGTTCCGTAGGGGCCTGTGGTGTTCCCTAAGGGCCTGTAGAGTCTCGTACGGTTCCGTAGGGGCCTGTGGTGTTCCCTAGGGGCCTGTAGAGTCTCGTACAGTTCCGTAGGGTCCTGTAGGTTTCCATAAGCGCCCGCAGAGGTCTGAATGGGCCCGTACTGTTCCGTAAGGATCCATAGGGCTCCGTAGAGCTTCGTAGGTTCCCTAGAGGCCTCTGGAGTACCGCAGGAGCCAGTAGTGTTCTGTAGGGGCACGTAGGGTTCCTTCCATAGGAGCTGGCAGTGTTCCGTAGGGTCCTCTAGGGTTGAGTAAGTGCCCGCAGGAGTCTGTAGGAATCCGTGGGATTCTGTAAGGTTCTGGAGGGTTCTGCAGGGTTCTGTAGGGGCCCGTAGAGTTCCGTAGTGGCTGGTAAAGTTCCCTAGGGCCCTGTACCGTTCCGTAACTGCCTGCAAGGGTCTTTAGGCTTCCGTAGGGGCTGGTAGGGTTCCATAAAGTTCCGTGGGTTCCTGCAGAGTTCTGCAAGTGCCCGCAAGGGCCTGTAGGGGCGCACAGTGTTTCTGCCAGGTTCCGTAGAGTTCCGTAGGGGCCATATTTTTCTGTAGTGGCTGGTAGTATTCTGTAGGGGTCTGTAGGTTTCCGTAGGCGCCTACAGTGTTCTGTAGGAGCCCATAGGGTTTTAGTGAGGTTCCGTTGTGTTGCTAAGGGTCTTGTAGAGTGCTGTCGGGTCCTGGAGTATTCTGTAGGGTTCCAGAGGGCCTCATAGGGTTCCATCGAAATCTATAGGGTTCCCTAGGGGCCCATAGAGTCCCGTAGATTTCCGTAGGGACCTGTAGGGTTGTGTAAGTGCCCGCAGAAGTCTGTAGGAGTCTGTGGGATTCTGTAAGGTTCTGGAGGGTTCTGCAGGGTTCCGTAGGGACCCGTAGAGTTCCGTAGTGGCTGGTAAAGTTCCGTAGGGCCCTGTGGGGTTCTGTATGGACCTGTAGGGTTCCGTAGGGGCCTGCAGGGTTCCGTAAGTGCCCGCAGGTGTCTGTAGGGTTCCGTAGGGGTCTGTAGGGTTCCGTAGGCACCTGCAGTGTTCTGTAGGAGCCCATAGGGTTTTAGTGAGGTTCCGTTGTGTTGCTAAGGGTCTTGTAGAGTGCTGTCGGGTCCTGGAGTATTCTGTAGGGTTCCAGAGGGGCTGGTAGGGTTCCGTCGAAATCTGAAGGGTTCCCTAGGGGCCCGTAGAGTCCCGTAGATTTCCGTAGGGACCTGTAGGATTATGTAAGTGCCCGCAGGGGTTGGTAGGAGCTTGTAGGGTGCCATATGTTTCCGGAGGGTTGTGTAGGGTTCCGTAGGGGCCTGTGGTGTTCCCTAGGGGCCTGTAGATTCTCGTACAGTTTCGGTAGGGTCCTGTAGGTTTCCATAAGTGCCCGCAGAGGTCTGAAGGGGCCCGTACTGTGCCGTAAGGATCCATAGGGTTCCGTAGAGCTTCGTAGGTTCCCTAGAGGCCTCTGGAGTACCGCAGGAGCCAGTAGTGTTCCGTAGGGTCCTCTAGGGTTGAGTAAGTGCCCGCAGGAGTCTGTAGGAATCCGTGGGATTCTGTAAGGTTCTGGAGGGTTCTGCAGGGTTCCGTAGCGGCCCGTAGAGTTCCGTAGTGGCTGGTAAAGTTCCCTAGGGCCCTGTACCGTTCCGTAACTGCCTGTAAGGGTCTTTAGGCTTCCGTAGGGGCTGGTAGGGTTCCATAAAGTTCCGTGGGTTCCTGCAGAGTTCTGCAAGTGCCCGCAAGGGCCTGTAGGGGCCCACAGTGTTTCTGTCAGGTTCCGTAGAGTTCCGTATGGGCCATATTTTTCTGTAGTGGCCGGTAGTATTCTGGAGGGTTCTGCAGGGTTCCGTAGGGGCCCGTAGAGTTCCGTAGTGGCTGGTAAAGTTCCCTAGGGCCGTGTACCATTCCGTAACTGTCTGCAATGGTCTTTAGGCTTCCGTAAGGGCTGGTAGGGTTCCATAAAGTTCCGTGGGTTTCTGCAGAGTTCTGCAAGTGCCCGCAAGGGCCTGTAGGGGCCCACAGTGTTTCTGTCAGGTTCCGTAGAGTTCCGTAGGGGCCATATTTTTCTGTAGTGGCTGGTAGTATTCTGTAGGGGTCTGTAGGTTTCCGTAGGCACCTACAGTGTTCTGTAGGAGCCCATAGGGTTTTAGTGAGGTTCCGTTTTGTTGCTAAGGCTCTTGTAGAGAGCTGTCGGGTCCTGGAGTATTCTGTAGGGTTCCAGAGGGCCTCGTAGGGTTCCATCGAAATCTATAGGGTTCCCTAGGGGCCCATAGAGTCTCGTAGATTTCCGTAGGGACCTGTAGGGTTGTGTAAGTGCCCGCAGAAGTCTGTAGGAGTCTGTGGGATTCTGTAAGGTTCTGGAGGGTTCTGCAGGGTTCCCTAGGGACCCGTAGAGTTCCGTAGTGGCTGGTAAAGTTCCGTAGGGCCCTGTGGGGTTCTGTATGGACCTGTAGGGTTCCGTAGGGGCCTGCAGGGTTCCGTAAGTGCCCGCAGGTGTCTGTAGGGTTCCATAGGGGTCTCTAGGGTTCCGTAGGCACCTGCAGTGTTCTGTAGGAGCCCATAGGGTTTTAGTGAGGTTCCGTTGTGTTGCTAAGGGTCTTGTAGAGTGCTGTCGGGTCCTGGAGTATTCTGTAGGGTTCCAGAGGGGCTCGTAGGGTTCCGTCGAAATCTGTAGGGTTCCCTAGGGGCCCATAGAGTCCCGTAGATTTCCGTAGGGACCTGTAGGGTTGTGTAAGTGCTCGCAGGGGTTGGTAGGAGCTTGTAGGGTTCCATAAGTTTCCAGAGGGTTGTGTAGGGTTCCGTAGGGGCCTGTGGTGTTCCCTAAGGGCCTGTAGAGTCTCGTACGGTTCCGTAGGGGCCTGTGGTGTTCCCTAGGGGCCTGTAGAGTCTCGTACAGTTCCGTAGGGTCCTGTAGGTTTCCATAAGCGCCCGCAGAGGTCTGAATGGGCCCGTACTGTTCCATAAGGATCCATAGGGCTCCGTAGAGCTTCGTAGGTTCCCTAGAGGCCTCTGGAGTACCGCAGGAGCCAGTAGTGTTCTGTAGGGGCCCGTAAGGTTCCTTCCATAGGAGCTGGCAGTGTTCCGTAGGGTCCTCTAGGGTTGAGTAAGTGCCCGCAGGAGTCTGTAGGAATCCGTGGGATTCTGTAAGGTTCTGGAGGGTTCTGCAGGGTTCTGTAGGGGCCCGTAGAGTTCCGTAGTGGCTGGTAAAGTTCCCTAGGGCCCTGTACCGTTCCGTAACTGCCTGCAAGGGTCTTTAGGCTTCCGTAGGGGCTGGTAGGGTTCCATAAAGTTCCGTGGGTTCCTGCAGAGTTCTGCAAGTGCCCGCAAGGGCCTGTAGGGGCGCACAGTGTTTCTGCCAGGTTCCGTAGAGTTCCGTAGGGGCCATATTTTTCTGTAGTGGCTGGTAGTATTCTGTAGGGGTCTGTAGGTTTCCGTAGGCGCCTACAGTGTTCTGTAGGAGCCCATAGGGTTTTAGTGAGGTTCCGTTGTGTTGCTAAGGGTCTTGTAGAGTGCTGTCGGGTCCTGGAGTATTCTGTAGGGTTCCAGAGGGCCTCATAGGGTTCCATCGAAATCTATAGGGTTCCCTAGGGGCCCATAGAGTCCCGTAGATTTCCGTAGGGACCTGTAGGGTTGTGTAAGTGCCCGCAGAAGTCTGTAGGAGTCTGTGGGATTCTGTAAGGTTCTGGAGGGTTCTGCAGGGTTCCGTAGGGACCCGTAGAGTTCCGTAGTGGCTGGTAAAGTTCCGTAGGGCCCTGTGGGGTTCTGTATGGACCTGTAGGGTTCCGTAGGGGCCTGCAGGGTTCCGTAAGTGCCCGCAGGTGTCTGTAGGGTTCCGTAGGGGTCTGTAGGGTTCCGTAGGCACCTGCAGTGTTCTGTAGGAGCCCATAGGGTTTTAGTGAGGTTCCGTTGTGTTGCTAAGGGTCTTGTAGAGTGCTGTCGGGTCCTGGAGTATTCTGTAGGGTTCCAGAGGGGCTGGTAGGGTTCCGTCGAAATCTGAAGGGTTCCCTAGGGGCCCGTAGAGTCCCGTAGATTTCCGTAGGGACCTGTAGGATTATGTAAGTGCCCGCAGGGGTTGGTAGGAGCTTGTAGGGTGCCATATGTTTCCGGAGGGTTGTGTAGGGTTCCGTAGGGGCCTGTGGTGTTCCCTAGGGGCCTGTAGATTCTCGTACAGTTTCGGTAGGGTCCTGTAGGTTTCCATAAGTGCCCGCAGAGGTCTGAAGGGGCCCGTACTGTGCCGTAAGGATCCATAGGGTTCCGTAGAGCTTCGTAGGTTCCCTAGAGGCCTCTGGAGTACCGCAGGAGCCAGTAGTGTTCCGTAGGGTCCTCTAGGGTTGAGTAAGTGCCCGCAGGAGTCTGTAGGAATCCGTGGGATTCTGTAAGGTTCTGGAGGGTTCTGCAGGGTTCCGTAGCGGCCCGTAGAGTTCCGTAGTGGCTGGTAAAGTTCCCTAGGGCCCTGTACCGTTCCGTAACTGCCTGTAAGGGTCTTTAGGCTTCCGTAGGGGCTGGTAGGGTTCCATAAAGTTCCGTGGGTTCCTGCAGAGTTCTGCAAGTGCCCGCAAGGGCCTGTAGGGGCCCACAGTGTTTCTGTCAGGTTCCGTAGAGTTCCGTATGGGCCATATTTTTCTGTAGTGGCCGGTAGTATTCTGGAGGGTTCTGCAGGGTTCCGTAGGGGCCCGTAGAGTTCCGTAGTGGCTGGTAAAGTTCCCTAGGGCCGTGTACCATTCCGTAACTGTCTGCAATGGTCTTTAGGCTTCCGTAAGGGCTGGTAGGGTTCCATAAAGTTCCGTGGGTTTCTGCAGAGTTCTGCAAGTGCCCGCAAGGGCCTGTAGGGGCCCACAGTGTTTCTGTCAGGTTCCGTAGAGTTCCGTAGGGGCCATATTTTTCTGTAGTGGCTGGTAGTATTCTGTAGGGGTCTGTAGGTTTCCGTAGGCACCTACAGTGTTCTGTAGGAGCCCATAGGGTTTTAGTGAGGTTCCGTTTTGTTGCTAAGGCTCTTGTAGAGAGCTGTCGGGTCCTGGAGTATTCTGTAGGGTTCCAGAGGGCCTCGTAGGGTTCCATCGAAATCTATAGGGTTCCCTAGGGGCCCATAGAGTCTCGTAGATTTCCGTAGGGACCTGTAGGGTTGTGTAAGTGCCCGCAGAAGTCTGTAGGAGTCTGTGGGATTCTGTAAGGTTCTGGAGGGTTCTGCAGGGTTCCCTAGGGACCCGTAGAGTTCCGTAGTGGCTGGTAAAGTTCCGTAGGGCCCTGTGGGGTTCTGTATGGACCTGTAGGGTTCCGTAGGGGCCTGCAGGGTTCCGTAAGTGCCCGCAGGTGTCTGTAGGGTTCCATAGGGGTCTCTAGGGTTCCGTAGGCACCTGCAGTGTTCTGTAGGAGCCCATAGGGTTTTAGTGAGGTTCCGTTGTGTTGCTAAGGGTCTTGTAGAGTGCTGTCGGGTCCTGGAGTATTCTGTAGGGTTCCAGAGGGGCTCGTAGGGTTCCGTCGAAATCTGTAGGGTTCCCTAGGGGCCCATAGAGTCCCGTAGATTTCCGTAGGGACCTGTAGGGTTGTGTAAGTGCTCGCAGGGGTTGGTAGGAGCTTGTAGGGTTCCATAAGTTTCCAGAGGGTTGTGTAGGGTTCCGTAGGGGCCTGTGGTGTTCCCTAAGGGCCTGTAGAGTCTCGTACGGTTCCGTAGGGGCCTGTGGTGTTCCCTAGGGGCCTGTAGAGTCTCGTACAGTTCCGTAGGGTCCTGTAGGTTTCCATAAGCGCCCGCAGAGGTCTGAATGGGCCCGTACTGTTCCATAAGGATCCATAGGGCTCCGTAGAGCTTCGTAGGTTCCCTAGAGGCCTCTGGAGTACCGCAGGAGCCAGTAGTGTTCTGTAGGGGCCCGTAAGGTTCCTTCCATAGGAGCTGGCAGTGTTCCGTAGGGTCCTCTAGGGTTGAGTAAGTGCCCGCAGGAGTCTGTAGGAATCCGTGGGATTCTGTAAGGTTCTGGAGGGTTCTGCAGGGTTCTGTAGGGGCCCGTAGAGTTCCGTAGTGGCTGGTAAAGTTCCCTAGGGCCCTGTACCGTTCCGTAACTGCCTGCAAGGGTCTTTAGGCTTCCGTAGGGGCTGGTAGGGTTCCATAAAGTTCCGTGGGTTCCTGCAGAGTTCTGCAAGTGCCCGCAAGGGCCTGTAGGGGCGCACAGTGTTTCTGCCAGGTTCCGTAGAGTTCCGTAGGGGCCATATTTTTCTGTAGTGGCTGGTAGTATTCTGTAGGGGTCTGTAGGTTTCCGTAGGCGCCTACAGTGTTCTGTAGGAGCCCATAGGGTTTTAGTGAGGTTCCGTTGTGTTGCTAAGGGTCTTGTAGAGTGCTGTCGGGTCCTGGAGTATTCTGTAGGGTTCCAGAGGGCCTCATAGGGTTCCATCGAAATCTATAGGGTTCCCTAGGGGCCCATAGAGTCCCGTAGATTTCCGTAGGGACCTGTAGGGTTGTGTAAGTGCCCGCAGAAGTCTGTAGGAGTCTGTGGGATTCTGTAAGGTTCTGGAGGGTTCTGCAGGGTTCCGTAGGGACCCGTAGAGTTCCGTAGTGGCTGGTAAAGTTCCGTAGGGCCCTGTGGGGTTCTGTATGGACCTGTAGGGTTCCGTAGGGGCCTGCAGGGTTCCGTAAGTGCCCGCAGGTGTCTGTAGGGTTCCGTAGGGGTCTGTAGGGTTCCGTAGGCACCTGCAGTGTTCTGTAGGAGCCCATAGGGTTTTAGTGAGGTTCCGTTGTGTTGCTAAGGGTCTTGTAGAGTGCTGTCGGGTCCTGGAGTATTCTGTAGGGTTCCAGAGGGGCTGGTAGGGTTCCGTCGAAATCTGAAGGGTTCCCTAGGGGCCCGTAGAGTCCCGTAGATTTCCGTAGGGACCTGTAGGATTATGTAAGTGCCCGCAGGGGTTGGTAGGAGCTTGTAGGGTGCCATATGTTTCCGGAGGGTTGTGTAGGGTTCCGTAGGGGCCTGTGGTGTTCCCTAGGGGCCTGTAGATTCTCGTACAGTTTCGGTAGGGTCCTGTAGGTTTCCATAAGTGCCCGCAGAGGTCTGAAGGGGCCCGTACTGTGCCGTAAGGATCCATAGGGTTCCGTAGAGCTTCGTAGGTTCCCTAGAGGCCTCTGGAGTACCGCAGGAGCCAGTAGTGTTCCGTAGGGTCCTCTAGGGTTGAGTAAGTGCCCGCAGGAGTCTGTAGGAATCCGTGGGATTCTGTAAGGTTCTGGAGGGTTCTGCAGGGTTCCGTAGCGGCCCGTAGAGTTCCGTAGTGGCTGGTAAAGTTCCCTAGGGCCCTGTACCGTTCCGTAACTGCCTGTAAGGGTCTTTAGGCTTCCGTAGGGGCTGGTAGGGTTCCATAAAGTTCCGTGGGTTCCTGCAGAGTTCTGCAAGTGCCCGCAAGGGCCTGTAGGGGCCCACAGTGTTTCTGTCAGGTTCCGTAGAGTTCCGTATGGGCCATATTTTTCTGTAGTGGCCGGTAGTATTCTGGAGGGTTCTGCAGGGTTCCGTAGGGGCCCGTAGAGTTCCGTAGTGGCTGGTAAAGTTCCCTAGGGCCGTGTACCATTCCGTAACTGTCTGCAATGGTCTTTAGGCTTCCGTAAGGGCTGGTAGGGTTCCATAAAGTTCCGTGGGTTTCTGCAGAGTTCTGCAAGTGCCCGCAAGGGCCTGTAGGGGCGCACAGTGTTTCTGTCAGGTTCCGTAGAGTTCCGTAGGGGCCATATTTTTCTGTAGTGGCTGGTAGTATTCTGTAGGGGTCTGTAGGTTTCCGTAGGCACCTACAGTGTTCTGTAGGAGCCCATAGGGTTTTAGTGAGGTTCCGTTTTGTTGCTAAGGCTCTTGTAGAGAGCTGTCGGGTCCTGGAGTATTCTGTAGGGTTCCAGAGGGCCTCGTAGGGTTCCATCGAAATCTATAGGGTTCCCTAGGGGCCCATAGAGTCTCGTAGATTTCCGTAGGGACCTGTAGGGTTGTGTAAGTGCCCGCAGAAGTCTGTAGGAGTCTGTGGGATTCTGTAAGGTTCTGGAGGGTTCTGCAGGGTTCCCTAGGGACCCGTAGAGTTCCGTAGTGGCTGGTAAAGTTCCGTAGGGCCCTGTGGGGTTCTGTATGGACCTGTAGGGTTCCGTAGGGGCCTGCAGGGTTCCGTAAGTGCCCGCAGGTGTCTGTAGGGTTCCATAGGGGTCTCTAGGGTTCCGTAGGCACCTGCAGTGTTCTGTAGGAGCCCATAGGGTTTTAGTGAGGTTCCGTTGTGTTGCTAAGGGTCTTGTAGAGTGCTGTCGGGTCCTGGAGTATTCTGTAGGGTTCCAGAGGGGCTCGTAGGGTTCCGTCGAAATCTGTAGGGTTCCCTAGGGGCCCATAGAGTCCCGTAGATTTCCGTAGGGACCTGTAGGGTTGTGTAAGTGCTCGCAGGGGTTGGTAGGAGCTTGTAGGGTTCCATAAGTTTCCAGAGGGTTGTGTAGGGTTCCGTAGGGGCCTGTGGTGTTCCCTAAGGGCCTGTAGAGTCTCGTACGGTTCCGTAGGGGCCTGTGGTGTTCCCTAGGGGCCTGTAGAGTCTCGTACAGTTCCGTAGGGTCCTGTAGGTTTCCATAAGCGCCCGCAGAGGTCTGAATGGGCCCGTACTGTTCCATAAGGATCCATAGGGCTCCGTAGAGCTTCGTAGGTTCCCTAGAGGCCTCTGGAGTACCGCAGGAGCCAGTAGTGTTCTGTAGGGGCCCGTAAGGTTCCTTCCATAGGAGCTGGCAGTGTTCCGTAGGGTCCTCTAGGGTTGAGTAAGTGCCCGCAGGAGTCTGTAGGAATCCGTGGGATTCTGTAAGGTTCTGGAGGGTTCTGCAGGGTTCTGTAGGGGCCCGTAGAGTTCCGTAGTGGCTGGTAAAGTTCCCTAGGGCCCTGTACCGTTCCGTAACTGCCTGCAAGGGTCTTTAGGCTTCCGTAGGGGCTGGTAGGGTTCCATAAAGTTCCGTGGGTTCCTGCAGAGTTCTGCAAGTGCCCGCAAGGGCCTGTAGGGGCGCACAGTGTTTCTGCCAGGTTCCGTAGAGTTCCGTAGGGGCCATATTTTTCTGTAGTGGCTGGTAGTATTCTGTAGGGGTCTGTAGGTTTCCGTAGGCGCCTACAGTGTTCTGTAGGAGCCCATAGGGTTTTAGTGAGGTTCCGTTGTGTTGCTAAGGGTCTTGTAGAGTGCTGTCGGGTCCTGGAGTATTCTGTAGGGTTCCAGAGGGCCTCATAGGGTTCCATCGAAATCTGTAGGGTTCCCTAGGGGCCCGTAGAGTCCCGTAGATTTCCATAGGGACCTGTAGGGTTATGTAAGTGCCCGCAGGGGTTGGTAGGAGCTTGTAGGGTGCCATATGTTTCCAGAGGGTTGTGTAGGGTTCCGTAGGGGCCTGTGGTGTTCCCTAGGGCCTTGTAGAGTCTTGTACAGTTCCGTAGGGTCCTGTAGTTTTCCATAAGCGCCCACAGAGGTCTGAAGGGGCCCGTACTGTGCCGTAAGGATCCATAGGGTTCCGTAGAGCTTCGTAGGTTCCCTAGAGGCCTCTGGAGTACCGCAGGAGCCAGTAGTGTTCCGTAGGGTCCTCTAGGGTTGAGTAAGTGCCCGCAGGAGTCTGTAGGAATCCGTGGGATTCTGTAAGGTTCTGGAGGGTTCTGCAGGGTTCTGTAGGGGCCTGTAGAGTTCCGTAGTGGCTGGTAAAGTTCCGTAGGGCCCTGTGGGGTTCTGTATGGACCTGTAGGGTTCCATAGGGGCCTGCAGTGTTCTGTAAGTGCCCGTAGGTGTCTGTACGGGTCTGTAGGGTTCCGTAGGCACCTACAGTGTTCTGTAGGAGCCCACAGGGTTTTAGTGAGGTTCCGTTGTGTTGCTAAGGGTCTTGTAGAGTGCTGTCGGGTCCTGGAGTATTCTGTAGGGTTCCAGAGGGCCTTGTAGGGTTCCGTCGAAATCTGAAGGGTTCCCTAGGGGCCCGTAGAGTCCCATAGATTTCCGTAGGGGCCTGTAGGGTTGTTTAAGTGCCCGCAGAAGTCTGTAGGAGTCTGTGGGATTCTGTCAGATTCCGGAGGGTTCTGCAGGGTTCCGTAGGGACCCGTAGAGTTCCATAGTGGCTGGTAAAGTTCCGTAGGGCCCTGTGGGGTTCTGTATGGACCTGTAGGGTTCCATAGGGGCCTGCAGGGTTCTGTAAGTGCCCGTAGGTGTCTGTACGGGTCTGTAGGGTTCCGTAGGCACCTGCAGTGTTCTGTAGGAGCCCATAGGGTTTTAGTGAGGTTCCGTTGTGTTGCTAAGGGTCTTGTAGAGTGCTGTCGGGTCCTGGAGTGTTCTGTAGGGTTCCAGAGGGGCTGGTAGGGTTCCGTCGAAATCTGAAGGGTTCCCTAGGGGCCCGTAGAGTCCCGTAGATTGCCGTAGGGACTTGTAGGGTTGTGTAAGTGCTCGCAGGGGTTGGTAGGAGCTTGTAGGGTGCCATATGTTTCCAGAGGGTTGTGTAGGGTTCCGTAGGGGCCTGTGGTGTTCCCTAGGGGCCTGTAGAGTCTCGTACAGTTCCGTAGGGTCCTGTAGGTTTCCATAAGCGCCCGCAGAGGTCTGAAGGGGCCCGTACTGTTCCGTAAGGATCCATAGGGTTCCGTAGAGCTTCGTAGGTTCCCTAGAGGCCTCTGGAGTACCACAGGAGCCAGTAGTGTTCCGTAGGGTCCTCTAGGGTTGAGTAAGTGCCCGCAGGAGTCTGTAGGAATCCGTGGGATTCTGAAAGGTTCTGCAGGGTTCTGCAAGGTTCCGTAGGGGCCCCTAGAGTTCCGTAGTGGCTGGTAAAGTTCCCTAGGGCCCTGTACCGTTCCGTAACTGCCTGCAATGGTCTTTAGGCTTCCGTAAGGGCTGGTAGGGTTCCATAAAGTTCCGTGGGTTCCTGCAGAGTTCTGCAAGTGCCCGCAAGGGCCAGTAGGGGCGCACAGTGTTTCTGCCAGGTTCCGTAGAGTTCCGTAGGGGCCATATTTTTCTGTAGTGGCTGGTAGTATTCTGTAGGGGTCTGTAGGTTTCCGTAGGCACCTACAGTGTTCTGTAGGAGCCCATAGGGTTTTAGTGAGGTTCCGTTGTGTTGCTAAGGGTCTTGTAGAGTGCTGTCGGGTCCTGGAGTATTCTGTAGGGTTCCAGAGGGGCTCGTAGGGTTCCGTCGAAATCTGAAGGGTTCCCTAGGGGCCCGTAGAGTCCCGTAGATTGCCGTAGGGACCTGTAGGGTTATGAAAGTGCCCGCAGGGGTTGGTAGGAGCTTGTAGGGTGCCATATGTTTCCGGAGGGTTGTGTAGGGTTCCGTAGGGGCCTGTGGTGTTCCCTAGGGCCTTGTAGAGTCTTGTACAGTTCCGTAGGGTCCTGTAGGTTTCCATAAGCGCCCACAGAGGTCTGAAGGGGCCCGTACTGTGCCGTAAGGATCCATAGGGTTCCGTAGAGCTTCGTAGGTTCCCTAGAGGCCTCTGGAGTACCGCAGGAGCCAGTAGTGTTCCGTAGGGTCCTCTAGGGTTGAGTAAGTGCCCGCAGGAGTCTGTAGGAATCTGTGGGATTCTGTAAGGTTCTGGAGGGTTCTGCAGGGTTCTGTAGGGGCCCGTAGAGTTCCGTAGTGGCTGGTAAAGTTCCGTAGGGCCCTGTGGGGTTCTGTATGGACCTGTAGGGTTCCATAGGGGCCTGCAGTGTTCTGCAAGTGCCCGTAGGTGGCTGTACGGGTCTGTAGGGTTCCGTAGGCACCTACAGTGTTCTGTAGGAGCCCATAGGGTTTTAGTGAGGTTCCGTTGTGTTGCTAAGGGTCTTGTAGAGTGCTGTCGGGTCCTGGAGTATTCTGTAGGGTTCCAGAGGGGCTGGTAGGGTTCCGTCGAAATCTGAAGGGTTCCCTAGGGGCCCGTAGAGTCCCATAGATTTCCGTAGGGGCCTGTAGGGTTGTTTAAGTGCCCACAGAAGTCTGTAGGAGTCTGTGGGATTCTGTCAGATTCCGGAGGGTTCTGCAGGGTTCCGTAGGGACCCGTAGAGTTCCATAGTGGCTGGTAAAGTTCCGTAGGGCCCTGTGGGGTTCTCTATGGACCTGTAGGGTTCCGTAGGGGCCTGCAGTGTTCTGTAAGTGCCCGTAGGTGTCTGTACGGGTCTGTAGGGTTCCGTAGGCACCTGCAGTGTTCTGTAGGAGCCCATAGGGTTTTAGTGAGGTTCCGTTGTGTTGCTAAGGGTCTTGTAGAGTGCTGTCGGGTCCTGGAGTATTCTGTAGGGTTCCAGAGGGGCTGGTAGGGTTCCGTCGAAATCTGAAGGGTTCCCTAGGGGCCCGTAGAGTCCCGTAGATTGCCGTAGGGACCTGTAGGGTTGTGTAAGTGCTCGCAGGGGTTGGTAGGAGCTTGTAGGGTTCCATAAGTTTCCAGAGGGTTGTGTAGGGTTCCGTAGGGGCCTGTGGTGTTCCCTAAGGGCCTGTAGAGTCTCGTACGGTTCCGTAGGGGCCTGTGGTGTTCCCTAGGGGCCTGTAGAGTCTCGTACAGTTCCGTAGGGTCCTGTAGGTTTCCATAAGCGCCCGCAGAGGTCTGAAGGGCCCCGTACTGTTCCGTAAGGATCCATAGGGCTCCGTAGAGCTTCGTAGGTTCCCTAGAGGCCTGTGGAGTACCGCAGGAGCCAGTAGTGTTCTGTAGGGGCCCGTAGGGTTCCTTCCATAGGAGCTGGCAGTGTTCCGTAGGGTCCTCTAGGGTTGAGTAAGTGCCCGCAGGAGTCTGTAGGAATCCGTGGGATTCTGTAAGGTTCTGGAGGGTTCTGCAGGGTTCCGTAGGGGCCCGTAGAGTTCCATAGTGGCTGGTAAAGTTCCCTAGGGCCCTGTACC